>NC_133134.1:36396797-36699828 GCF_048418815.1 Hemitrygon akajei | reverse complement strand
GGTTAGAACAAGACCAAGTTCTCGGCATCTCATCACGGTGAGGACTCTGAGATAGCTTTCCTCTGCTCCATCCTGCAAATCCCAACTTTTCAGATGTTTACATCTTTTCCAACTTTTGCAATGAAATTGCCAAGGAAAATCAACCCGTCTCCTGCTGGTGAAGAGCAGAATTCTTTCTTCATTTATTGCTTCTAAGTGCAAGTGATTATATTGATGATGAAAGTGTGTTGGTTCTGTGATTGAGTAAGCTGAAGGTTCATGAGACATTACTTTATCCGATAATATGAGGATTGGGGAGGGGTGTTGGTGGAGAGTAGAAAGAAGGAGGGATTGATTGCAGACAAGCTTGACTAATTCATTGGTGGTGTGAAGCCATCCCTGATGACATAGTCCAATCACAAGCAAGAGAAAATCTGCAGATGCTGGCAATCCGAGCAACGCACACAAAATGCTGTAGGAACTCAGCAGGCCAGGCAGCATCTACGGATAACAGTATAGAGTTTTTTTTTTCTGGTTTGCACTTCTAGAAGTAGATACATCTGGTGCCCAGTTCCTTGAGCTGACCATCTGCTTGTTGAATTTCACTTGGGTAGCCAGGTTGATATTGAACCAGGTCTGAGAATGCGATATGACAATGGGGTGGCATTCTGGTGGTTTGTTGTTAGGGTGTGGGTGTGGGTGAGGGTCCTGATTTTCCAGGTTGCTAACTTCATTTTTAGATGTGGAAAATGTCTTTTTATGTGGGGAAGCTTTTGCACTGCAGTTACCACACAGCACTCAATACTGACAGAGTGAAGTCATGATCCTGTGCAAAGCAGGTCCAAGACAAGTGGAGATTATGCTCTGCTGCTTGGACAAAACACACATATACTGAGTGTGTGTACACATTGACATTTGTTCTTGCTCAAATTGTACTCTGCCCAGAAACACAGACACAAGCACTCTTCCCATTTTGCCCCGGAATACCACTGTTGGCCCTCACCAGGGCCACTGCACAATTGCCGGCCATCTTTTTCTTCAGCTAATTTAAGCCCAGGCTTTACTTTCTGACCTCTCCTAGACTCAGTCACCCTCGCCTTTGTCCAAGTGAGTCCTTTCATTTACATCCCCCCCTCAAAAAAAAATTCCTGGAAGTCTGACTGCCCAGTGCTGCTAAATTTTGACCGTAGCATTTGGCTTTGCTGTTAGTGGATGCCAGTCCCTAGTGTAGATGATGTGGGTCAATTCTGTTCCTCGATTACACACAAAATGCTGGAGAAACCCAGCAGGTCAGACAGTATCTAGGGAGAGATGGAAGCAGTCAATGTTTTGAGCCAAGACCTTCATCTGAACTGGAAAGGAAGTGGAATGATATGTGAAGCTGGAAGGTTATAGGCAGAAGAAGTAGGTGGCTGAAGAAGAAACCTGACAGAGGACAATGAACTCTGGACAGAAAGAGGGAGAGAGTCAGAGGGAGGTTACAGGTAGGGGGAAGGGGAAAGGGAAAGAAAGGACATACCACCAGAATTTGGTGTTTTGGTCCTTTGTAAAAGTCATGTCAAAATCATTGCACGAAACCATAAACATAACACAAGATAGGGACACAGAAAATGATGCAGTCTGACTCAAGGGTGCTGAACCGCTGGAGAAGATTGATGTTCTTTATGATTGATGATTTAAATCAAGGACATAAAAATCCCAGGTCATTATTTGGGTCAAGAACAGTGGGGTATCTTGTCGCTTTATTTATCCTTCAACAAATATAACTAAATTGAAATTTTAGTCAGTCATTATCTGATTGCTGTTTTTGGGAGCCTGTTCTGTGGAAAGTTAGCTGTCTGGATTCAAATTGACTTCATTAGCTGCAAAATGTTTGGAATATCCACAGGTTGTTAAAGCTGCGATTGAAAATGTAAGTCTATTTTTAATCTGGTGTCATTATCCAGCTTCTGTTTTAAAATCGTATGCTGTGTTGAGTAGCTTGATATCAACTTCACTGGCTTAAAAAATAGTCCACAGTCTTGGCTTTAAGATGTTCCCTTTTTAACACAGTGCGTGGGATGAATGTGTTGGTTATGCTTGTTCCATTATCAGTTTTCCAGCAGTGTGGCGATAGAAAATGATGGGAGATGATGTGGGAATGTTAGAAAGGAAGTTCTGTTTTGCTGCCTTGGCTCAGAAGGAAAATGAGCTGAGCCTCGAATTTACCTAATTAGCTTATGCATTTGGATTGGAAGGTTGATTTGCAGCTTATACGGCTCCCTTTTTTCTAGATCCATGTAAAATATGATAGGATGGAATTAAAATTGAGAATTTTGAAGATTGCAACTGGGATATTTTTTAAATTTTGAAGTGCCTACCTACCTATATCAGTGATGGTCATTAATAAATCTTGGGCACCTTTAGTCTAATTTCTATTAAGCATAGGTTTCTAGTAGAAAACTGATCATCATTGGTGACTAAGTGGAATTCCTGGAATAGCAGTGCTGTAATTACCATTGTGAAACTCTTTTGTGGTAGAAATATGGACAGTGTCGACTCCAAGCTATTCGCCTGTTACACCTGGTGTTACTTGATGCTAATACTGAATGCAAGGATATTGCATTCCTAAAGCTGTTGTTTAATCTTAAAAGGGAAAGCATTCTGAAAGCTTGGGTGGTGGGTTGGTGGGGTAGGATAAATTCCAAAATTAAAATAGGCATTTTTACAAACTTTTAAAAAAATGTTTTTTTTTGGGTTAATACTGACTGATTCCCTGTGAAAGCACTGACATCTCACCTATACTGAGTGGAAAGAATTCAGTGACGTTTGAGTTGAAGGAAGCTTAAAATCAGAGGTCTCACAGATGTTTATTTAATTCATGGCTTCATCAATGTCAGTGGAAAACAAGAATGACTATGGCAGCAGTGCAATCTTCTCATTAACCAAGCCACTTTTCCTTTTAATTCATTTTCAACTCTAGTTGTTTAAATATTCTAAATCTGTTTTCAGTGCTGTATTTATAATGTATTCCACATTTAGTTATCATATAGCATTAAAATATATAGTTTCCCCTTAAATGTTTTAAATTCTAATAAATTTCTGCTTCTCACTACTGATCTTTCAGTATCTTGCAAGGAGATCTCAGTAGGGAGAGCAGCTAATTTGTTTTGATTTAATCCCTAAATGGAACAATAAAATCTCAACCAAACTACCATATTCTTCTTAAAAATAATTCAGAAGCATTTTTTAAAAACTTGAAACTGTGTTTTCTGCATGGCAAATAATGTGGTCAACTCTGAAAGAGATCTTTTGCATTTTTTTGTTACAGTAACCAGCCACTGTGGCAAGGGATCTTCTCCCTTCAAAGAAGGTTACTAATGCTCAAGTGTATTGAAATCTCTTTGAAAGTCGATTATTTGTGTAAAAGAGACTGCAAACTTCCCAGGGTGAGGCTTTACAGCTGGGAAAACATTTATTCTTGCATGTTTTTTTCCCAGGCTGGAATTTTTCCCCTTTCCATAAATGGGCACATGCTATTCTGATATGCAGATAACACTTTCTCTTGATTGAACAGAATGTGGACATTGCTTTTAGTAAGGGAAGCATTTCTGGTGGTTTTCCGAGGTTGTCTGACACACTGTGACAAATGCTTCCATATTTCTACTAGTTCAGGTTGGAGCATCTTTGGGAAGAAAGGAACATGTGTATCATCATATGTGCCCTGTCGTATGACATGAGTGTCATGATTTTTCCATGACCATGATTGTCCTTGGCAAAATTTTCTACAGAAATAGTTTGCCATTGCCATCTTCTGGGCAGTGTCTTTACAAGACGACTAACTCCAGCCATTACCAATACTCTTCAGAGATTGTCTGCCTGGTGTCAGTGGTCACATAACCAGGACTTGTGATATGCACCAGCTGCTCATATGACTGACCGACTAGTCAACATGTGCTCCCATGGCTTCGTGTGACCCTGATCAGTCAGGGGCTGAGTAGGTGCTACACCTTGCCCAAGAGTGACCTGCAGGCTAGCGGAGGGAAGGAGTGCCTTACACCTTCTTTGGTAGAGATGCATCTCCACCCCACCACCCATGTTGCAGGAAGCAAAAAACTGCAAATTGTAACTCTTTTGGTTAATAGCATTAATAGAAGATTTGACCATGAATTTGGTCTGTGATCACTGGTAGCTTTCCATGCCCCAAAGCATCAAATACTTATTGTCCTACTTACAATAATGAATTTGATCTATTAGAAAGAGATTTGAGGAAGAATTTATACCCAAAACATCTTGGTGATGGCTTTGATTTTGTACACCCTAGAGCAGGGATGACTTTATTTTGAGAGCTTTTGTCCAAATTGACGATAGTCTAAAAATATTCTCTTGTGTGTCATGGATTGTCACAGATTAATAAATTAGTAGCAATAATTATGGACGTTTTTAAAAGAAAAAGAATGTGTCTTTTTGCTTATTTACATGTATTGATTGTACGTGTATAGCATCCATCATCAAGGCAGCCATGCTTTCTTCTTGCTGCTGCCATTGGGAAGGAGGTACAGGAACATCAGGACCCACACCATCAGGTTCAGGAACATTTATACCCCTCAACTGTCAGGCTCTTAAACCAGTGGGGATAACTTCACTCACCCCAACATTGAACTGTCTCCATAATCTATGGGCTTACCTTCAAGGACTCTTCATCTTGTGTTCTCAATATTTATTTATTATTGCTATTTTTGTTTGTTTTTTTAATTTCTTTTTGTATTTGAAGTTTGGTGTCTTTTGCATATTGGTTGCCTGTCCATCTTGTTGTTAGTGATTTTTAATTGATTCTGTTGTGTTTCTTTGTATTTACTGTGAATACCTGCAAGAAAAAGAATCTCACATAGTACTTTAATAATAAATTCACTTTGACCTTTGTTTTACTACTAATAAAAGTATAACAGGGAAGGATTGAAATAAATGAACCATCTTAGAAATCCTGCTCAAAATGATTAATAATCTTTTAAAAAGACAACTGAAAAATAACATTTCTGAATAGTGTTGTTGTAGCTGTTTACTAGCCAAATACTGATATGTACACCAGGTCTTTAAGGAGTTCAAATGTGTCATGTAATGTCATGTGTTCACACAACTATCTAGTTGGTGCCAAACCAGAGTGAGACGTTTCCTATGAAAACATCTCACTGCTCTCAAGTTCTTCAGAAAATATTTGCTGCTCCATTTGGCAGTAAACATAATCATTATATATCTTTTTATTATCGGTGAGGTTTAAGGAATCAAAGGTGGCATTGTGTGCCACTTGCCACAAAATTTTTGTAATTCTTCTCAGGCATGAGTGCCATAGGTTCGCTACCCTTGGACTTTTTCCAATATATTTTAAGTTTTTGACATGTATATTGCATCTTACTATCAGACTTCTATTTAATTTGATTAATTGCATGCTAAACCAACATAAAATATTTTTGAATTGCTGTACAATTGTATTATAATCATGTACAGTATGATATGAAGACTAGATTGGAAATCGATACACTCAGACTCCTTCATGCTGAGGATGTGTTCCTCGGAGGTGGAGCGCTTTGTAAATCAGTGCTATGCAGGATCATTATAACATTACATAAATGGACATGTGCCTGATAATTAAAAAATCACACCTGAAATATATGATATATTATTTTATGTACACACAGTAATTCATGGAGTAATAAACACACAAACAGGCCTAACGTGTTCATCAGTGGAGCAGCAACACAGCACGGCAGCAGCAGTGGAGGGAAGCGGGTGGTTGTTGCTTCTTAGAGGAGAGACCAGGCTGTGGGTCCTCCTCTAACTTTGGCTTCTTCTTCAAGTAGGCGTTGAGATTTCACTGCCTTTTCTGAAGTTTCCTCTCAAGAAGCAGGAAATCATGTGGAGAGCTCCTCTCTTTGCCTTATTGCTTTGCTCCCAGTCAGGGTCGTTATCGATGAGCATGGCAGATTTCAAAACGGTTCCAACATCAACCTGGCGCTCACCAGCTTCCAAACACCGTATCACTTGCAGTTTCACATCCACGCTCATGTTTTTCCAAGACATCTTAGGTGTACTATCCTCGCTGGAAGTTGCAGGCTGTTCTCCAGACATTATGGGTTGGGGAAAAAATGGAATAAATTAGTGAGGGAGCAAGACATTTACACACGCGGGGGAGGCAGAGTGTGATCTAATATGTGATTGGCTGTGAGTGGCTCAGTGTGTATGTAAAGCACTCTCATTGGCTGATTGAATATTGACTGTAATGGTGACTGCTCTCAAAGTTTTAAGTGTTTGGAATGAATTTTTGTCATTTTTAAAAACTACAATAAAGAATTGAATAACCGTGTTGTAACAAATCAGTGTTATGCGGGTTCTTATAAACTTTCTTATAAAGTATTTATAAACTTTCTTTCTTGACCTTTGACTGTAAGACACTTTTGGACATTCCATGAAATACCTTTGAAGTAATAGCATCATTTTGATGTTGAAGATCTATGTTTGTCACTTGGTGGCTGTTCTTTTTTTAAGATTTGTGATTTCCTCGCTTAGCTCACTCCCACTCTAACCTTTTCTCTCCCCAAAGCCACTTGTTAAAGAATGCCTCTTTTACCAAGCACTTGGTGAGCTGTCCTGAAGCTGTCGAAAGCCAAAAAGCAGAATTTGCGAAGAACTCAGCAGGTGTAAGTTGACATTTTAGGTTGAGACTCTGCATCAGGACTGAGGGAAACAGAAAGATATCTAGTGTACGCTGGTTAGAGGTTGAGCTGTTCAGAGGCTGGTAGGTGATAGGTGGATGTTGTTGGGGAGGGGTTGATGGGCAGATGGAACTAGGTGGGCGGGAGAGGTTGGAACAGGTTGGGACCCCTATGCCTACTTCCTCACTACCATTCAGAGCCCTAAACAGTTCTTCCAGGTGAGGCGACACTTCACCTGTGAGCCTGTTGGGGGCATCTCCTGTATCAGATGCTCCCGGTGTTGCCTCCTGTATATCAGTGAGACTTGACGTAGATTGGGAGACTGCTTCACTGAGCACCTATGCTCCATCTGCCACAAAAAGTGGGATCTCCCACTGGCCACCCATTTCAATTCTATTTCCCTTTCCATTCCCATTCTTCACCCCTCCCCCTCTCCCACCCAGTTTCACCTATCACCTACTACCTTGTATTTTTTCCTCTCCTGCCTCCACCTTCTTACTCTAACCTCTCATCTCCTTTTCGCAGTCCTGATTGAAGGGTCTCGGCCTGAAACATCAACTGTTAACTCTTTTCCATTGATGCTGCTTGGCCTGCAGAGTTCCTCCAGCATTTTGTGTGTATTACTCTGGGTAAACGCTTTTTGTCCTGAGTAAAAATTAATTAAGGCAACACAGACTCCACTAGATGTTGGACTTGCAGAGTGAGAATAAGATGTGTATTCCGTAGCTCAGATTTGACTTGCATAAAGAGACATAATCTCTTTTTGTTGTAAATGATACAATAGTAATTTTATAAACCATTAAGTCAATTTTGTGTCAAGTGTATGGCTGAATGGATGAAAGGTCATCAACCTGAAAGCTTGGCTCAGTTTCCCTCCAAATAGGATGCTTGACCTGCTGCCTATTTCCAGCATTATGTTTTTATTTTGGTTTTGTACAGTTTAGAGTTGGGGAATGTGAAGTTGCTTAAAGCCACATTCATTGTGGAACTTTTAACTGGCTTTGTTACTTCAGAACATTTGTCAGATCAACAACAATATGTTGTCTTCGAAAACAAAGGAGTGGCGCCTTAAGAAGGCGGCGTCCATTATTAAGGACCTCCACCACCCAGGACATGCCCTCTTCTCATTGTTACCATCGGGAAGGAGGTACAGAAGCCTGAAGACGCACACTCAGCGATTCAGGAACAGCTTCTTCCCCTCTGCCATCTGATTCCTAAATGGACATCGAACCCGTGAACACTACCTCACTACATTTCTTTTTATTTCTGTTTTTTTTTGCACTACTTATTTTTAATTTAACTGTTTAATAGACATATATACTTACAGTAATTCAGTTTATAATCTATATTTATCATGTATTTCATTGTACTGCTGCTGTAAAGTTAACGAATTTTATGACATGCTGGTGATGATAAACCTGATTCTGATTCCGAAGTGGATCAAGTTTTCATTTATATAACTACTGTACCACAGTGGCAAATTGATGCGTTGAGTAAGACACCACAATGCACATTAGTTAACATCTATTTTTTTTCCCTCAGACAAGTTGCTGTTAATCTACATTAATGGAAGTGATGACCATCTTTGGAATCATCAGTCTAGTGACTTCTGCAGCACTTTCTGCAAACACCATCTACTGTAAATAATATCAATATTAACAGCGATTAGAAATTACTTACCTTAATTATTTTAGCTGCTAAATGTCATTTCATGGTTACTTTGCTGCTCCAGTAATTTATCATGTTGAAGTGACATTAAATTAATGAATTTATCTGTATTTCTGTAGAAGTAGTTGTTAGGCTGTGTTGGAGTGTGACCAGTGAGCACTCCCATTTTTTCCTCTTCTCTTCCATAGGAGGCAGTTGCCATTTTGAGATGCCCTTTTGGAATGGCACGTTTGAATGTGCAGAGAGTCAGAAAGATAGAGCAAGCGAGATAAGTGATGGAATCTCAGAGCCTCAGGCATTGTTAGCTGAAGCCATGCCCCCATGGGATAGAATTAATTTGGGGGTGGAGAACAGACAGAAATAATAATAAAATAAAATTTATATTTGTCAATATAAATATTCAGACCCTTAAAAAGAAAATAAATGTTATCTTTTTAAACTTGCAATTTTGGTAGCATCCTATTTCTTCCTGTAGCTTTTTGTTGACTTCAGTTAACTGAATTGTGTTTATTGGCCCCGTTCGATTGCACATGTATGAGTCTAGGGTTACAATCATAGTGCATGTTCTTTGATGTGGTATAAATCTGTAAGGTCTTGAAAATTACCTTGCAGAGTTATAACAGGGTGTCACGTCATTTCAAAAATATCTGTGGCATGGTTTACTTTTAAGCAAATGCCTTTATTTGCTGCATCTGTGGGGGGAAGGTATGTATCTGAAGGCTGTGTTTTTGCTTGTCAACCTGTGTTTTACTAAGTTTGCTGCTCTCTCTTAGATACTCCTGTGCTCTTTCAAAAAGGCTGTTATTAGACACTGGGGAAAGAAAAGGGCTGGGGATAATAATGTGGCTTTGATGAACAGCTTGACTATAAACTTAATACTGTAGATGTTTGAAATTTGAAATACAGGGAGAAAACAGGTGTTGAATATTTTCAGCTTTTACAATTTCTATAGAGTTAGCAGGAAGTGATCACAGTTTAGGTGATACTGAGGTAAGGCTGTGCCTGATAGGGTCAGAGCAAGGTCAGATGGCACCACAAAGGGGCTGTTGTAGGGATAGAAAGGATGGGTCAGAAGGGGTTATCTGATGAATTTCTTTCTTTTTTTTTTGTTTTAATTGGGCAAGTTCACTAAATGGGATGTAGGAAGAAGATACCAAAAGAGACTGGCACCGCTGGAGGTGGAGCTTAATGGAATTATAAATTTTGAACGTTATGTGCTTGCAAAATTTCATATGGTGCACTTAAGGGGTCAAAAAGGGCAAAGCTGTAGAGAAATAAGTACAATGTTACTGTTCACTGATTAATGCAATAGGTAGATGATTAATTTGACTCCACATAATCTAATCCAAACTGGCTGGTGACGTAGTTGCATCACCGCTGGACTCTGGGGCGAATGGTCCCGAGTTCGAATCCAGCCGGCTCCCTTGCACGCTCTCCATCCATGCCTGGGCTGAGTGTCGAGCTAGCAACTCAACCTCGTAAAAAAAAAACACCTGGAGAGGGAACCTCTAATCTAATGTAATAATTTTAAAATATTAATCTAGCAATGCAACCTGTGTTGCTCATTAAATGTATCTTTAACCTCTGAAAATTATGTTCTAGTTCAGTTATATGATTACTTCATCTCAGCTTTATTGAACTGCTCTTTCTCAATGAGTTCTGAACGCTGAGCTAAATTATTATCCATGATCTAAAATGGAAGTGTGTTCCTCACCTGGTTCCAGACAGCTAAATCTTGGGTTTGAAATTAGGAGCCTGCAAATGAGATAAATGCAGTGGTGTGCTTCTTTTATACTGGAGATGGTAATTCATTTCAACATTTGGATTCCTGGCACCTTTGCATTTACTGTAAAGACATTGAATTAAAAACAAGTGACTCTGAAAGATCCTCTTGTCTGCAGATTTGATTATTCCATAATCATCTACCTCATCTAACATTTGCTTATAAGTTACATTGATAAACATGAAGGTGCGTAAATAAAAGAGCTCTTAATGGGAACATTCAAAGGGTCTAGTTTGATTATAAACTATTCATTATTGCCAACCTTTTTTTCAATCTCTTAAACTACCGTACTTAGTCTCAAAGGGCAGAACTTTTAGCTGTTGAGGAACTAGTGAAGAATATGGATTGAAGACTAACTTGATTCCACTTGAGCAGTTTGATAATTAATCAATATCTATCTTCATCCTTTCCCACCTGGACTGAGTCGATGAGAAAGAGAGACTTTTCAGCTGAGTGAAATTTTCATTTCTATACTGTCAAATGGCAAATTCTGAATAGAAGTAAAATTGAATGAGTTCTGATAAATTACAGTGAAGCTGTGGAAGCTATACCCACTGCTTACAAAAACGTGTCATGATGGCAAAGCAGCTCTCTTTTCCTGCAACATTAATAACAGTTACTTGTAAATCACAAACATGAGAAAATCTGCAGATGCTGGAAATCCAAAGCAGCACACACAAGATGCTGGAGGAACTCAGCAGGACAGGCCGCATCTCTGGAAGAGAGTAAATAGTCGACATTTCGGGCCGAGGCCCTTATTTCGGACAGGACTGGGCAGTCCCGATGGAGGGTCTTGGTCCAAAACGTCAACTGTATTCATGTTCAATAAGCCTAAGCGGTGGCATGAGTCAAATGACCATTGTTTGTGCTGTAAACTTATGTGACTATAACAGGGAACTATTTATTGGCACATAGATCCTGCTGAGGCTGAAGTTATAGTTTCCTGTCTGTTTGCTTTTCAGTCAGAATACCTTTTCTAGGCAGAGTACTGACTTTCAGCATCACAGTAGAATGCAAGATGTTTATCCATACTGTGGTCAACTGAATGAAAGGAAATGAACTGATGTGAGTCTGCTGCCAGGCAGAATTCAGCATGTTAATAATAGGATCTGACTGGTCTGTTTCCATGCTGGCTTCTGTTGCTTTATTACAAATAAGCTGGAGAGGCATTGGTATTGATTTTTTTCAGGTATATATATTGCACCTTAATTGGAATGAATATTTACTCTGACATTGTAATGCTTGAGAAAATATAGAGGAAGGTCTCTCAGTTCTTTCTAATTCTGTTCAGATTGTACAGGGTCAACTGATCTTGTGTCTACTTTCTGTGTCGATTTGACATTTTGTTGACAATTCATTGGGTCCAACAGATCTATGACTCATAATAACTTCCATCTAACTTGCTGCATCTCACTCGACCAACGTATTTAAAGTAATTGGCAAAGGAACTGTGATTGAGAATACTTTGCTTGAAAGACTGGTGGAAAGTGTTTCAATAATAACTTCCACAGGGGGGATTAAGTAAATATTCCATTTATAATCTTATTATAATATAAGGGGTATTTCATCATCTTGATGGATTTTTGTGAAAAAAAACCATTAAGGTACAACAACACACACAAAATGCTGGTGGAACACAGCAGGCTAGGCAGCATCTATAGGGAGAAGCGCTGTCGACGTTTTGGGCTGAGACCCTTCGTCAGTACATTAAGGTACAGTTGCCTCAACCAAATAAATGTGTTCTAGTTGTTAGAATGTATTTTTGTTATTAAGTTGATTCATTACTCTTTGCAGTGAAAGATTTAAAGTAGGAATGGAATTAAATGTATAGCTGGTCTGAATAATTGGCAAGGCATAATGGACAAAATGTGTTAATTCTGTATTGTTAGATTTATTCTTCCATGCCTTTACAGTTTTATAAATAGGGCCACTTAAGTCTCGACCATATTGCTGGACCTGGAGCCCTGCATAAGCCTGACAGGTTAAGCATGTTAGAGTTCATTCTATGCGAGACTTTAATGAACAAGATGAGTTTTTTATGACATTTTTCTAGTTTATTGTTACCATTACTTGGATTCCCTTAGACTACAGTTTATATTTAATTAACTTTACAAGCTATATTGTGATTTGAATGTTTTTTTCTGAACCAGCCTATTGGGCCTCTGGTTATTTGTCCAAAACTGCTGTTCTGTTCTTCTACTGCACCCTATTAATTTATTCTCTTGTTCCATATTGGCTAGATATGGGTTTGATGACAGCTGAGAGTAAAATAGCAGGTTTAATAAAGGAAAACATTTGTAAGTTGGCTATAATATCCTTTTTGTAACATCCTGAAGTATTTTATAATGAATAACGTAATTTTGAAGTTAGAATAACGATCAAGTTTATTATCATTGACATATGTCATGACATTCGTTCTTCTGTTGCAGCAAGTCATAAAAACTTACTGCAAGTTACAATAATAAATAAAATAAATGTGTGGCCTCCGTCGGTCGTGGTCGACCATGGGTACTGTGCCTCTGGTAGTCACTGGGAGTGGCATCTCCAGGGCACAAGCTAGGACAGCGTTGACATGGAGATCCATCTGTTGCCCATACAGTGGGTCCCCCCTCTCCATGGTGATGACCGGTCCAAAGGAACAATGAAAGTCGGTACAGTTTGGTGCCAGCAGCATCGCAAGAGTTACCATGCCGGTCGGTGCTGGGTACAGCAGTCACCCGCCTTCGGGACTCCGACTCCAGATTTTTCCTCGGGGTTTACTCCCAAAGCCTTTCCCATGAGCGAGTATAGCTGCAAGGCAGCGGAGGTTTGAAATCGGAGTTTTCCCTCTCCTAGATGAGTTACCATCCGTGGTTAACGAGCCCCATCTGCCCAGAGCAACTGGTTTTAAGGTGCCAGTGGCCCACCTGTGCCCCTTCTCCTGTCAGTGAGTACAGCTTCGCCGGGCATAAGAACTATGTCACATGTGAATGCCAGGAGTTGGACTTGGTTATCAGAGGCTGTTTGAGACGCATGCCATGAAGAACATTTGTTTAGCAGTGGGAGCTCATCCCCACTACCACCCTTCAGCTATGACTACCTTTGGAGCCAATAAAATATTAATAAAATAAATAGCACCAAAAAAGAAAATAGCGAGTTAGTGTCATAGATCGTTCAGAAATCTGATGGCAGAGGGGAAGAAGGTGTTCCTCAAACACTGAGTGTGTACCTTCAGGCTTTTGTATCTCCTCTGATGGTAATAATGAGAAAACAACATGTTCTAGGTACTGATGTTCCTTAGTGATGGATGCTGCCTTCTTGAGGTACTCCCTTTTAAAAATATCCTTGATGGTAGGGAAGCCAACAGTGGTGTCATCGGCAAATTTGTATATGAGAAAGTGGGGGAGACAAGAACAGTAACAAGATTTAAGAAATTCCTTGACAGGCTCTAGAATGAACAAGACACACTGGGATGTGGAATCAATGTATGAAAGTTGGATGAGATACTATAGTCAGGATAGTCGGGTGGGCTGAAGGTTCTGTCTATGTTGTACAACTGTGTGACTTAAAAATATAATACTCCAAGTTATTCTTTGCTGAACAATGTCTAGCATTAATATCACAACTTCTGTTGTAGTATGCAGCTGAACAGTGGCAGGGGGTGAACAGACTAGTCAAAGTGATAAATTTTAATGTGTCTTAAAGATGCGAAGAGAATATAAGAGGACATTTGGTGAGCATGGGTTCTTGGCATCTGAAGACACCAATAATGTAGTAATTAGACTTGGGGATAAACAGAATGCTAGACGTAAAGGAGTTTGAATAAGTTGGTGGGTATCTTGATGTGCTAATACTGTATCTTACTGAAGATTCATAAAACACATAGATTTCCACATATGTATCCAGAAAAATATTCACAATACATTTCCTTAGTCAGGAACACAGTAGTTATAACAAATATCATGGATGCAATGAAGAAAGAAAAAGGAGAATATATGGGTGGAATGAGATGAAGGAGACCATAAACTTCTTTGTGAGCTGGCTGGACTGAAAAGTCTACTTTTGCAGTTATTATTAAATACTACTAAGTGAAAATATTCTACATACGTAAAATTTTATTTTCCTGCAGCCTATAGATAAGCATTTTTTAAACTTTGGAATTTGTTTAGTTTCTTTAAATTTAGTAAATAAGAATAATCCTCTTCCTACCTTTTGCCCCTATAAAACTATTAGTTCCTAATATTTAATGATGGAGGAATTCATCCAGTGTATGCAACCATATTCTTTTGACTATAAATGAACAAAATCAACGCATACACCTCGTATAGATAATGGACTGCCTTCATATAATGCTTTCAATGATTGCATCCTATAAATCTTCATTTTCACAGTAATATTCAAGATGATTGACTATAACTTCAAATCCTTCATTGTCCTAACTTGTTGAAGTAGTGTAATTGTTTCATTTTCACTCCCTGCAGCGTCCAGCATCTCCAAGCCTGAATGTTTGAAACTACAGTGAGCAAACTGTTCTGAATTGTCTTAATGCTGATTTCTTGCCAACTATCAGTGACTTTTTGAACTTCATTCACTGATTTTTGAACACAAATACATGCTATTTAAAAACTGTTCACTCTGAGCACGGTGTAGTGTCTAACGGCCATGCAGGTGCATGTGACTGACGGTGGTTAGAAACAGTTTAGCAACCATCTCCTGAACCAACTAAGAGGCATGGTGTCCCAAGTAAAGGAAGGGAAGCCTGGCAATTTAGTGCAGTAATGATGAAGAAACGGCCAAATAATTCCAAGTAGGGGTGGTGTATGACTTAGAATGGTACCTGATGCTGATGGTGTTTCATGTGTCTGCTGCTTTTGCTCTTCTTGATGGAATAAGCTGCCAGCTTGAGAGATGCTGTCAGAGTAGCTTGGGTGAGTGCCATTTGTAGATGGTACATACAGCAACTAGTCGTGAAGGAATGAATGCTTAAAGTTATGGATGGGGTAGTAAGTGGATTCTTTTGGTCTGGATATTGTTCAACTGCTTGGGCGATTGAACTGCTCTCGCGTCCAGGCAAACGGAACAATACTTCCCCATACCGCTGACCTGGAAATCTCAAAACATAGTTTGTCGACCATAATTATTGACCATCTAAGACATTGGAAGGAAGATGGATCTCAATATGTTTGCATCCTAGAAAAATGAAAGGACTGTTTTGAACCTTCTGGCCAAGGTTCAAGGAACTAGTGATCTTCCTTTTCTGGAGAAAACCCTCATGCAGTATTTTCTATCTCTGAAATCCTAGAAGTGGCAGTCCCTCGGTATAGGAATAAAAATATCTATAGATCTGTGTAAGATTGCCAGTTTTCTGGGAGGAATAGTTTGTTTCCTTTTTTCTTGACTTTGCTTCTCCCAAAGTCAAAGGAAAGTATATTATCATGACAGCTCTTGAGTGTGCTCTTCACTTTCAAAATTGCTTATAAATTTCATCTGAGTGGAGCTTTCTCAATCATCACACAGTGCTCACTTGCTGTCAGTCGCTTCAGTCCAATTTCCCTGCTTGTTCCCCCGTGATTTTTCATTATTTCCATGTACGTAGTTAATGGTTAAATTCAGAGTTCTGTTAATTATTTACAATAAAAGATGTATTCTGATTTTCAAGTTTCTAATAATGCCATTATAAAGCCACGAGAGTATGCCATTTGGTCCTGTTGTGGGATAGGGGGTTTAATAGCTCCCAGGGAAATAATCTCATTAATCCTATCCCCCACGACCTTATTTTCCTGTACCCAGGCAACTTGTTATCTCTAACATATGGTCTTCAACTCTTTTTTGATACTTTGTTCCCCCATCAACCTACATAGATAGTTAATTTATAATAGCCTTCCAGGCAATTAACCTACCAGCACATCTTTGGGATGTGGGAGGAAGTGGGAGCACCAAATACAAATTCATATGGTCACAGAGAGAAAATGCAAGCTCCACACTTACATCATATCTGGAGCTGTGAGACAGCAACACTCTCTGTTGTGTCAATGCGTCATCCTTATGCCTAATTATTTCTAATCATATATGCAGCTTGTTGCTGCTGGTGGCAATAATTTTGTTATACTTTAGCTTCTTGCTTCTATTAAAATGCACTGCTTCATGGGCACATTCCTCCCTGCCCTCGGTAGTATCTACAGGAGGCACTGCTCCAAGAAAGCAACATTTATCATCAATGATTCCCACCATCTGGTCCGTGGAATATTTTCACAGCTATCATGGGTAGGAGGTACAGAAGCCTGAAGTCCCACACCACCAGGTTCAAGAATAGTTACTTCTATTCAGTTCTTGAACCACTGGGCTAAACCCTAATCAGTACAGTGTAGCAACACCACTCTGCACTAAAATGGAATTCTTTTTGTTCTAATTATCTTTTATTATAAAACAAAAATTGTGTATACAGTAATTTGTTTTTCTTGCGAGCACTGCTTTGATGTTATGAAGCTGTGTACTTGTGATACTGCTGCAGGTAAGTTTTTCATTGCACTGAAGTATTCATGTGCTTGGGCATTCACAATAAACTCAACTTTCAACTACTTCTATTTGGTCTGCTATATGGACCATATTTCTCTCTCCTTGATTTATTTTACAGTACTTTTAAATTGATTTCCTCCCTGTTAAGGCCCTTTGACAGAATGGAAACAATCTTATTCCTATTACATCTGCTGCCTCTTCACCGTTACCTTGATCTCTTATTGGGCTGCTGGTACTCTTTGCTTTGATATGATGAAGCAAGTGCTGCTTTCGCAAACAGGCATAGTCAATGCTGGAGGTGTTTTGCAGGTAAATAACATTGGCGGAAAACTATGACTAACCATTACAGAACCACTCCATTCCTAATTGTGTATGGAAGAGGAGCATATGTAGGTTCTGCCATTCAATTAGATCCTGGCAGCAATGTCACTTTCCCTGGCAAAGGCAAAGAGGGTGCACGTACTCACACATGCACACCCCACCCCCCCATTTAACAATGGGAAATATTTTGTGACCTCAAACAGGTAGTGTGTTGTAAACATGCATCGCGTTATCTATTTGTGGTCTTAATATATAAATGACTTGATTTTGCATCCTTGTCGAATAGATGGATGTGGTATACTGGTTTAAATAAATCATAGTGCAATTCAATTTGTCAAGTGATTTTTGTGAGCTCCTGTTTTATTTTGGAATCTCCAATAGGATTACAGCACCATAGTTCTTAATGAACAGCAGGGCAGATTGAGGGGGCAATTTGGCCTTCTCCTCTATGTAATTATGAATGAGATTGTTGTGTGACAGTTCACTCATTGCTCTTTCCACGGTTGTCGATTTACCTACTATGCACCTCCAACATTGTCCATGCCTTTTGAGAAGATGGTGCTTGCTTTGTCGACAGTTCAGTTAAATGATGTGGGGAGGTGGAAACTAAACATCATAGAACAGCTGAGGCAGGGGAGGGAAACAAGAAAACCTAGCAAAACAGGGTTCCGATCTTTTGTCAGAACACTGATCGATATATGAACCGTATGTGCTGTGGTTCAAGACATCGTCAATTTAATCACTGATGTGTTTTAAAGAACAGGTTTTGCACACAACATCTGCAAGACAAGGTCATTTGATTAACCTCCCTCCATTGCACTACAGTGCCGTCCAATAACAAATGTTCATGACAAGACCCTGGAAAATGTGGGCCAATTCCCATATCTGGGGCACTATCACTTGCTGAAGGTATATATTGATGATGGCATTCACCACTGCCTTCAACATGCCACCCCAGCTTTGGGTGCATTGAAGGAAAGATTAAGGTTATGACCTTAGGGTTGGCACAGAATTAATGGTGTATGCTTTAGAGATCTGGATTCCTACAAAAGATGTCTCAAGGCACCAGAAATTTGTTTCTGCAAACTTCTCCAAATTCACTGGAAGGATAAGCAAGAAAATGAGTGTCCTCCCCCATGCCAACATCCCAACCCTGAGATTCTAGTAACAACATGGCCAGCCCAGCTAAGAAGCAACTAAGACCAACTAGAGTCTAGTTGGGCTTAGTTGCCTCTTAGTTGGGCTGGCCATGTTGTTTGAATGCCTGACGTTATACTTGGGGAAACGAATAACCTTTTCCTAGTGCTGTTATGGGAGGATCTTGCCTTAGGGATATGTTCAAAACTACTCTGAAGAAATTCAACATCTCCATTAACTCTCAGAAATCCCAGGCCCGTTATTTCAAGTGGAAGCAGAGCATTTGAGATAATATTGAAAAACTCAAGTCTATATATCAGGAGCACATAAAAGCCTTGGGTAATTGGCAGAAGAATCTCACAAGCACACAAACTACCCACTCTCATGCCCTTAATCAATCTCCTGGCTCTGAGTCACATATATAGGTTCAACTCCACTGAACTCCATCTGTAAGAGAAATGTGGTTCTCATATTAGTCTCACTTTGGAAACCAGAATTGAAAATACACATGGGCTTTTCAGTTCTGGTTTCCAAACCACAAACCTGAAAAAGTGAAAAAGACAGCTGAGGCCACAAAAGTATTAATTGGCTTTTAATACTACATGATGACCTGAGGTGATGGAATCTATTATATAAATGCTGGTCTCCACTTAATCTCTCATCCCTGGTTACATCTTTATGAAGCAACACTTTTTAAAATAAAATTTCGTACATTACAACAAGGATTGCACTCACAGAGTAGTTAATTAGCATTGAAGCACTTGGAATTTTCTGAGGTGGTGAAAATTGCTTTATAAATGGAATCCTGACTATTGGGAAACCCTAAGCATTTTGCACATTAATAATTGTGTATTTGAGGTATTGCTCGAATTTAAAACTTGTTTTTCCAAATGGTATTTTCAGAATGGATGGAGCATCTTTTATTTTTGTGGTGCCGTTAACATTACCGAAACATTGCTAGATATCAAATCAAGGATTCTCTTTTCACTTTTACCATCTTTATTGACTCGCACTGCCACAATGATTTATGCTGTTTGACTGTGTATAGTTTGTCCATCAAGGAGATTGAGGAACAAAGGAGGGACAAATTAAAAACTTACCAGACTGAGTTAGCCAAGTACTTAGACTCCTGGGACGATCTTATTTCCTAATGTCTGAACTTTCTTCAACCTTGCTTTCACTACTGTGAGATAATTTAGCCGATAATTTCTTATTCACGTTTGCCTTTGGCCAAGTTGTATTCTATTCCGCAAACTCAAGAGACTGCAGATGCAGGAATTTGGAGCTGTTAGAGAACTCGGATGAAGGGTCTTAACCTGAAACACTGACAGTCCATTTCCTTCCAAAGGTGCTGCCTGATCATTGCCTAGCAGCTTGATTTTAAAAACATTTCTATTCTGTTACTTAGTGCTATTAACCTTGTTTCATCTTCCACTCCAGTAAGCTCCAGTCCAGTACAAGAGGAGTGTGCACTATTAGGGGTGCTACTTTTGACTCATAAACTAAGCTGTGTCTATTAGACTGTCAGCAAAGATTCTAGGGCACTTTTAGAAATTTATAAGTAGATCCTGGCAAACTGAAATAGATACTGAAAATATTGGGGGTACTTAGCAGGTGAAGCAGCTCTGTGAAGAGATTGACAGAATTAATGTTTCAGTGTGACGACCATTCACTAGCACTCTGAATTTTAGGAAAATTGAGTGTGTTCATTTCGGTGTTTTGACATTTTTGATGGCCCAACCAACATCACTAAAATGAGGTACTGATCGTTACTGTTGACCTCTCTGGTGGAATTTTCTCAAATGGAAGTTAGTTATCTCAGTTCCCTGTACAACAGTATCTCAGTACAACAGTAGCTGTTCTTTTAAAAAACACTCTGGCTGAAAAGTGCTTTGCCAGTGTCCAAGTCGTGAAAGTGCAAGTTCTGTCTTTTACTTTTTCCTAATGTCGTATTTTCTCTCTCTCCAACACTGCTTTTCTATTCTTGTTCTCACTAACTTCATCCTCCCTGTTTGTCCGTCCTCCTCCTTTTCACCCTCTGTTTCCTCTCTCTTTTCTCTCGTTAGACTCATTATGTCCTCATAGTCTGCACGGTACCTTAAGTCAATCAATCAATTTATAGGTTTTATTTACACTTATTTCCATCTGTGAACTTTCCTTCAACTCAGTTTTCTGAGAGGGGATATTGGCATGTATGTGACTATTGGCATACAGTATTGTCGTGGAGCAATTAACCTTGAACACTCCAACATGTCTAATTGATAAGACAACTGATTTATCAATTGCATACTGATATTTCATAACCACCAATATTTGTTTTGCTAAGATGTCGCACTCTGACAGCAAATTAGAAATTTGTAGGTAACTTAACACATGACCAACCTTAATTTTTGTACTGGTAATTAAAATGTATGTTTCAGAAGTATAGTATAAAGCATTTGAAGTGAATGAAACTTCAGTGTTCCTGCACTATCTGTGATTTTCTTCTTGGTTAAGTAAGGGCTAACTTTGATCAATTTTAATATCTTTATTCCATATAATTGTGCATTAAATATCATGTAAGTCACATTAACAAGTGCTATTTGATACTTCCTTCATAATTAAACAATAAATACCATTGGCCAAGCAAGCAGTTGCTGTCATAGACATATAAACTTCTTTGATTGTTAAAAGGAAAGATTTGACAAATTCTGTTATTGTGCATCCATTAGTTCACTTTGAAGTTGTTGACTCGGGAAACACAACTTTTAACCCACTGGCCAAAATTGCATATCACTACCAAAGATCGTCAAATGTGAATAGTGCCTTTTTCTCGATAGCCTGGGTTTATAGAGATATTATCTGCTATGCAAAAGATTCCTCTGTGGTTACAGGAATGTTCCAGTTCAAAGTGTTGTTGCAAAGCCGGTAAACCGTGGATACGCTTGCCTTTCTTTTCATGTACAAGCGAAGCTTGTCTCTGAAGGTTTCCCCTAAGAAGCTGTATATAATGGGATTCAGGCAACTGTTAGAGAAAGCAGCTAGGTTAACAATGTGGCGTGTGAGTGGGTAGTACTGCTCCAGTGAGTTCTTCAGGGAGACTGATGAGTCCTTTGTGGCCAGTAGGAGCTGAAAACTGATGAAGACATTTTCTGGTAACCAACATATGAAGAAAACCAGAACAGCCACAACAATCATGCGAAGTGCTTTCTGGCGCCTTGGCCAAATGCGATTATGCTTCTGTGCTTTGGTGAGAATCCGTACAATCAGCGAATAGCAGAGTCCAATGATGAAAAACGGGACAACAAATCCAAGGGTGACTTCCAACCATTGAATCTCAGTAACATCTGCAAAGCAAAAGTGAACTTCCCCTGTATGGTGAGCTTGCACCACAGCAAAGGGCAGTACTGCAGCCAGGATGGACGTCAACCAGATCAGACCACAGCTCCACTTTGCATGCTGTAGAGTTCGGAGTGTGGTGGCCTTCATAGACTGTGCTAGGGCAAGGTACCGGTCAAAGCTCATCCAGGTGAGAAAGAAGATGCTGCTGTACATGTTGATCTGCAGGAAGAGGGACATGAAAGTACAAAGGATAGCTATGTCGTAGTACTTGTCGTTGAGATTGAAGACCTCAATGAGGGAATCTGCAACAAGGATGAGATCAGCTACTGCAAGGTTTACAAAATAGAGGTCCGGGATGGTCATCTTCCTGTGATGGGTTAAGTTCACCACCAGGATCAATCCATTTCCAATGAAACCAATGGGAAATAGAAAAATTGTATACAAACAGGATAGAAAGAGGCTGATAATATAAAATTGCCTGTCACTTTGGTTTTTAATGATGTATCCACAGTTTAAGGTTTCATTACCACAGTTGGATTCATTTAGTTCAGTTTCATTAGAAAATAATAGTATTTGTGATGCAAGGCGAGCTTCCATAGTCAGAATTTTTTTTTCTGAGATCGTAGATTTTCAGTGGTTCTGTATTGATTGATTTTATTAATTGTGCCTTAAAGTGCTGTTGTATTTACTGTACATTTGTTTGTCTTGATAGATGCATTACTCATTTCATCTCAACATATCAAAAATTAATCTGTCATTCTTTATTGCAGTGTAATTTACTTGTTGGTTGGATAATTGAGTGGGACCCAAGCATGGTCCCTGTAGTTCATTGTGATTCCCCTCAATAACTGTAGATTTGTTCATCTCTAGTTTAAAAGGCATTACTTTTGGCCTTGATTCAGCTAAGGAGTTTGGTGGTTTGTCAATTCATGTTGTGGAAGTAAGAGATGTGAAAGCTTTGTGATTGTTGCTTTTTCTGGCCTTTGCTGCAAATATTGTTCATGATGGTCAAGGCCAAGCTCTTGACTCACAATACTGGAGAGTCATTCCACATAGTTACGCGTGTGTGTGGTGTTGGAATTCTTATGGCTAGCAGTAATAATACTTCATTGAAGAATGTGCACTGGTAATTGTTTCTTACTTGACAGCTTCCCAAAAAAATCTGCTGCAATTAGCTGAAATCTCTTTTTCCCCTTTTGTTGAAATAGCTGTCAGACGTAAACTTTCTCCAAATTTCCGTGAGCATCCTGCGTGTTTTGGGGAGTGGGTAATGGGGTTGAAGGAAAAGGAAAAATAAATACCGATCAGCACATGCTGTACAGAATAGGAGAAGTCTTTACCTAATAAAAATATTTCACTTAGCATTTGAAATCCTTTTTCCCCACTAATTGACATTGGGGCATTCATCCAGGCAATCAGTAAAACAATCTGTCCAATTATATTCACAAACTTCACAAATAATGATATATCTTTTTATGTCCTGTACTTTCTTAAGAGACAAAATGTAGACACAAGAATTGCATGTAACGAAAGAATTCCCAGCTGTGACTAAACTTGATATTAAAATATGCATAATTAAACGTTTAAGGTTAATAGTACAAAAATGCACAGGAGCTACATGTGCCTTATTAAATATAATTAGGAACAGTTTTGAAAGGAAGGAAAATGAAATGGAATTCACAGTAAATGCCCAGAATTAACATTTCCTGTTTAACATTTGTGTTGCGCTCTTTTTCTTGTACAATAATTTGATACTAAATCTGCGCTAATAATCGACAATAATGTTTGCTTCTGTCTTTTGTACTAATTACTCCCTTTTGCACTAAAGGAGAATTTCATTAGAGCTGAATATGAGTTGAAATGAAGAGCTGACTTCAAGAAGGTAACTCATCACACTGAGAACTTGCTTAGTGTTGTGATTTTAGTGTTGACCTGCTGTTATGTACTCAATTAACCATGAAGTACTTTACAACAAGAAGTTATTTTCTAGATTTTTCCTTTCGAACATCTCATTATTGAAGTAATATTTATTACTGATATCCATCCTTGAATCATCTCTGGTAAAATAAATTTAGCTTGATATTTAGATTTTATTTTTGGTACAGTGTTATTTTTACAGATGAGGTTATGACAATGCAACTGATAATGTGCATTACTCTATATTATTTTATTTTTAAAAAACTATTTCAAAAATATTTTAAACATCCTGCAAGGTTTAACATCATGAATGCAAACAGGAATATGAAAGTTGATTTTTCCAAAAGTGCTGTACTTCTATATGAATATGATACATCAATTTAAGATTGAAAAATGCTGAATGAATTTGCTGCAGGAATTTGCATGACTTAACAAGCTGAAATGAAGCTGGAGCATTTTCCATCAAATATGGGTGGGTTCGGTGGCTGGTATTTTACAAGAATTACACAACCCAAATTACTCAGCACCTTTTCTGGAAGGGAGGGGGATGACACTTTCTGCCAATTTAACTGGAAACAGCAAAATCATGGGAAATTATTACTCTAAAGAAAATCACTTTGGAAGAGGCTCAATTTAAAGAAAATTCATTTAAGAGTTGAAGTTAATAACAATCTCAGTTTATATCAGGTGGTGCATTGCAGTGGAACTAATTGAATAGCACTTTCTAAGAGTCAGCACAAACATGGTGTTCATTAATAATTTCTACTGCAACACATGCAGTACTTTGAAGGAACTTAGTAAGTCAGGCAGCATCTATGGAGGAGAATAAACAGTCAATTTTCCAGGCCCTTGATCTTTACAGTGATCTTAACCAAGTGCTTACTTACCGATCAATCTGAGGCATTGGTTCTTTTGTGGTACTGGAGCACCTTATATTTTGAGATAGCCCTCCAGTTTCTTTTAAATCTTTGGCTTTAATTTTCAAAGTTCGAAGTATACATAT
The DNA here is from genome assembly GCF_048418815.1 of Hemitrygon akajei. NCBI lineage: Eukaryota > Metazoa > Chordata > Chondrichthyes > Myliobatiformes > Dasyatidae > Hemitrygon > Hemitrygon akajei. The sequence goes on along the minus strand of NC_133134.1, from coordinate 36,675,515 downwards.
CATAAAAATTTGTATGCAGGATACAACCCTGAAATTTATCTTCCCCACAGACAGTCACGAAACATGGAACCAACCCATTCAAAGAAAAACATCAAGCATCAAAACTACCCCCCATGCAAAAAATCGTAAGAAACGGCAATAAAAGGCAATCGAAAACACAAAAGGCATATTTCAGTACAGTTCAGCTCAGTGTTCATTATCTGCTCATTTTTACTGCATATTTGATTTCAGTGAAAGAATGAGAACAAATCAAAAAGGAAACTGATGTCACCAAGTTTCATTTCTCTGCATAATTAAAATTTGGATGTAACGGCAAATTTGATCTGGATATTAAAATGGGGGATTCTGTATCCACTCTGCTGTAAATTATCAAGACAGATTTATTTGGTGTTAAGTTTGTATTGTGATCCTATCTTCAAATAACTACGTTTTGCTTTTGAAACAAATCTGCCTCACTTTCAGTTTATTGTGTGCTACACTGTTCACTTACGACACTGCACCCATGCCACTTAATCTGCCAGAGCTTCTAATTTAATCAAGCCCTTCAGTTTTTGTTTTACATTCCTTGCTGTGCCAAGTTCACAGCCTCTGAAGTAGTTTGCTTCCGTAAAGCATAGGTAATATTACCCAATGCATTGTGTATGAATTAAATTTTTGTACAAAATGATTTAGATAGGAATTCTTCGGAAGAAGTTATATTCATTTGTGATGTTATGGATGCTGCTAATGAGGCATTTGTTTTCTGTTGCCCACTGGTTGTGATGTCAATGTAAGTTCATCATTTTTGATCTCTGCACAGTTTAGTTGTTGATATTATGAGTTCCTAACTTCAGTCAGCACAGTGTATCTAATCCACACTAAACTAATTGTGGCCTCTGCCTCTGAGAAGTAGTCAGAGAGAAGAAAAGGAATTGAATCTTTTTGTTACAAAACCTGTGTGCCTTGCTTTAATGAACAGTTTTATGAAATGAGACATTTATATACAGTGTAGAAAATTTTGCCAAGAACAATCATTGTCATGGAAGAAGTACGATTGCCCACATCAAATGACAGGACATGTAAGAATATACAGTGAAATCCACCTGTACTCAAGAGGTGGCACATCAGATCTCTCCACAAACAAGATAACTCTGCAGATGCTGGAAATTCATGCAAACATACAAATGCTGGAAGAGCTCTGCAGGCCAGGCAACATCTATGGAAAAGAGTACAGTTGATGTTTCAGGCTGAGACTTCAGTATTATATCATATCTCTTGTTTACTTTTTCATGTAGGCTCCTGCTTTCCAGCGCAACTTGACACTGAACCAAGATGACAGAATGGTTACAGCACAGAAAGAGTCTGTTTGGCTGCTTGAGTCCTTACCAGCTCCGTGTGAGAGCAGTCCTGCTAGTGTCAATTCTGTTTCCCCCCCATGAGCCCATGTAAATGCCTTCCTATCAAAGTTTTGTCAAACTCCTTTTTGAGCAGGCACCTTTGAGTCTCCCCTCATCACTTACTTTGTGCTTGTTATGCCGCTGGTGTTCAGGGCAGCAATGAAGGTCCTCCAACTCTATCTGTATAGACAGATTCTTCATTGCTGTTTCCGTAACAGTTGTTTTTTGACCAGTCAGGGTTTTTGGCCCTGAGCTGAACCCCTGAACTTTGAGGACCCATGGACCACTCATCATCTGGCCTCTACCATTTGACTTGCTTGGCATGAGTGACCCTACCAAGAGCTAAAGCTCAAGGCCCTGACACCTGCCAATGTAGCTCCTCTGGTCATTGAGGCACAGAAGTCTCCAAACTCTTCAACAATGTTGTGGTCCTCTTGGAGGGCCCCTCACTACTACTATTGACAAATATTCCACACCAAAGCATTTGTTGCGTGTAGAGAAAACATTTCTTCCTGTTGTTAAGTAAATATAGATTTTCCATTCTATCATGACATACAAAATTATACTGTGTAGCCATATAATGATAATGATGTTTATTGAGCACCTACAAATGGAACTGCATTGTTTGTACAATGATGCATTAATAACAATAGGCTTTGTATGTTTGTTTTGTTGTAATGGTATTGATGACTTTAATTGAATGTGTTGTGTTTTATAGTCTATGAGTTGCCTCTACTTCAGTCCTGGATAATAAATAAACAGGACAGACAGCTGCTATGAATGACATTTGCCTACTAATTAGATTCTATAGCACCACATTTTACTGTGCTTCGTGATCCAGTACTAATGTGTAGGAAAATCAAGACTTCCTGCTTGAAGAACAGGATTTTTCACTGTACTCCTACTGCATGGAACAAACTAAATGTAGCAGTAATGACCAAAGGTGTGCAATAGCTGTCCAAGCTAAGATCCCAGGAGATTTTTGTTCATTTGTGTTAGGTCTATCATAGGATGGGCCACTTATGTCAAAGCTGGGCGTTTCGGTGCCAACTCCTTGTTGCTCAAAAGGGATTTGGCTGAGTAGCTTTGGTATTGCGTAGATGCCCTTTGATATACTTAATGAGTTATCACTGACCATCTCCAATAAGCACAGAGTTCAAAGTGAACTTATTATCAAAATACATATGTTTCACCATGTACAAGCCTGAGAGTCGTTTTCTTGTGGGCCTACTCAGTATATAGAAGAGCCATCATAGAATCAATGAAAGCTTGCACCCAACAAACAAGCAATATGCAAAAGAGGACAAGCAAATACAAAAGAGGAAATAATAATAATAAATTAGCAATAAATATTCAGAACATGAGATGAAGAGTCCTTGAAAGTGAGTCCATAGGTCGCAGAAACAGTTCACTGATGAGGCAAGTGAATTTGAATGAAGTTACCGCCACTGGTTTGACAGCCGGATGGCTGAGGGGTAATAACTGTTCCTGAACTTTGTAGTGTGAGTATGACTGCTCCAGTATCACCTTCCTGGTGGTAGCAGTGAGAAGAGAGCATGGCTTGGGTGGTGGTTGTCCCTGATCATGTATAGTGCTTTCCTGTAAAAGCGTTCCGTGTAGGTGTGCTCAATGGAGGGGAGGGCTTCACCAACAATGGACTGGGTCATATCCACTACTTATTGTGGGATTTTCTGTTCAAGGACATTGGTGTTTCCATACCAAGCTGTGATGCAACCAGTCAGTATACTCTCCACCACACACCTATAGAAATTTGTCAAATTATGTATTAGATGTCATACAGAATCTTTGCAAACTTCTAAGGAAGTAGAGGTGCTGCCAACCCTGATGAGGGACCAGCCTCTCACTGCAACTCAGTCACAGACAGCTAACCATAATCCCTTCCCCTCTCCCTACTACCTTCTGCCACACTTCTACAAAACCGGTCAGATCACTATCCCACTCTCTCACTGTTCCCATCCTTTTGATCTATGATCATTCCAATTATAGTTGGACAACCTCCTGGCTGGACAATACCCCACTCTTCCATCCCTTCTCTCCCCCCCCAACCCTACTGCAACAAAACACTTGATAGCCCAATGGACACCAACATTAAGCATGCTTTGCAGGCACCATTCAATTTCTAAACAATTACACTGAACCTTAAAAGGAACTTAACAGGATAACGTCCCAACAAAATCCGACGGCAGAGAATGTTTGGATGGAAGGCTTAGAGGAGTGACTTAAAAGAGAAATGGAGGTCATGGGGGCGAGTTCTAGAGCAGAGGGCTGATGAGCAGAAAGCACAGCAATAAATACTGTGTATCAATAAGTTTTTGGAGTTGGTAGAGAGTCCAGAATTGAAGGAGCACAGATCTGCCAGGCTGTGTATAGCTAGAGAATATTGCACCAGGGTATGTGAAAACGTTGTAGGGTTTCATTTCAGGGATGAGAGTTTGAATCCTTGGAAGTCAGTTTAAGGTGAGCAGCACTATGCATAATGTATGTTATGTAAAGGCAGCAACTGAAATTTTGGAAGAGCTCAAAACCGTGAGCTTATTCTTTTCCATTTCTCTCTATGCAGATGATATGAACCAACAATGCATCTTGTTTGCAGTGTTTGCTCAATGTACATTCAGCAGTAATTGAACAGGTGTCTAACTATGGTGCCCATTCCTTGCTGCTTTAAACATTATGATGAAATACAGCAGCCTACTGAATAAATACAGTAGCTTGGCTGATGTTACTTCGAGCCTTCGTTTCCCTTACCACACTTTGTTGCTATGTCAAGTGAAAGAGAGGCTGGATCCTAGTAGATGATGCAGTTATTTTTCTGAAAGTGTAATTTTCTGACCTTAAGCCCTCTGGTTTAATAGTGGTGGGGAATTTGTTGCATGGGCTGTATTTCACTGATATGTCTTACTTTTGTTTGGCTAAGAGTCTTTAGAAACTTGAGATGGAAAATATTATGATGGAAAAATAGAATGCACATTGACCTTCATTTAATTTCAGTACTGTGCAGAAGTCTTAGGTTGGGGTGCCCATGACTTTTGCACGGTACTGTATTTGTCAACGTGGAGTGGAGAGCGAGTTTGTAAACCTGACGGGAGCAAGGGATGTTGGGAATGATGAGGGTGGAACACTGTGGTAAGGATGTAGGATAGGTGGCAGAAAAGGAATGCCAGGGACCCGGCATGGCGGGCATGCAGACACACCTAATGCTGAGACACCAGGCAAGGACATTTGATTCCAAACAATTGGTTTATTGATGATTACAGAATACCTCTACATCCTCCCCTCTCCCTTCCCCTTTTATCAACCATGATTCCCCCTTCCCACTCTCAGCCCACAATAGAGACTTACATGAGAATCAGGTTTATCATCAGTCACATGTAATTTTTTTTTGCAGCAGAAGTACAGTGCAATACTGTGCAAAAGTATTGGGCATCCCAGCAATACATATGTGCCTAAGATATTTGCACAGTACTGTATGATGGAGAATATAATGAATGAGTAGATTGACATATACTGATCTGCAAAGACTTGATGGTTACAGAGAGAGGGAGTTAGAGGTATTGAGGCCAAGACTGAATCAGTCACAAGCTTAGTGAGTGGTGAGGCAGGGTCAAATGGTCAATTATCCTACCTTTGTTCCTGTTTCTTTTGTTCTTCCTCAGTCCCAATGCTCTACTCACTGTCAACCCTCCTCCCAGCTTCTTGTACACTTCTCTTTCTGGGTACTTACTCATTTCAATTTCCTTCACCAAAACATTAAGCAGATTGTCTAATGGAACTCCTCTCTCATCCCTCTCCACTGACCTCTTGCTTGCTTACTGATTTGCACACGTGCACTTCAGCGATTCTCAGCTTGGGGTCCACAGACCCCTCGGTTAATGGTAAGGATCCATGCCATAAAAAAGGTTGGGGACCCCTGCACTGGAACAAGAGTTTGGTCTCTGTTCCTAACACCCCATTACAAGGTTCAGGGTCAACTTTTATTTGATAAAATTTTTGTAGTTTCTTGAAATATTTTTGTATGTATAAGATGTTATGAAAATGCTAGATATTGTTTAACTTGTTGATGAATGGAAACAGTTTATGTTTGCCTATATATTGGGATTGGATTACTTTAAATGTTAAAATTGATAGAATTCTTCTATTCTCACACCCTCATCTTACTCTTCATTTATTTAACAGAATGGGATTATTGTTGAACCATAAGTGGCCTAAATTCATGTGTGCATTGATTTGGAGAGGCACTGATCTAGGCAACATTTTGAACACTACAGTTCAGTTATAACCTATCACCAAAAGCTGAAAATCGGAAGAAGGACCTCGGCTATTACCTGTTTATCCCCTTCCCCGTTAAGTGCTGGTATCAACCAGTTGAGCTATGTTGAGAATTCACTTCCCATTTCAGAAACTCGAATGCTGAAACTAAGTTGAAAGAATTGCGAAGGAAGCAGTCTGGTCGAAGCAATGACTTCGTAATGAGGCATCAAGAAAGGACTGTTTTGTTATTGTCTTAGCTGGGTGCACAATATCCCAATGTCAGTGTAAAGTAGAGCTCTAAGGTGACTATTTTGTTTAATATATTAAACAAATGTTCTTTTATTGTTGACTTCATTATAGTTAATTGCTCTGTTGTGTAATAGAAAAGAATAGCACTAGTATTTGAAAAACCTTTAAGTGGGAAGATGGGTGGGTGGGGGTGGATATCATCCCCAGTAATGGCTGAAGAGTAGCAGCAATGCTGGAAAACATTGGATAATGGTGGAAATATTCACTGTGATGTTCAAAAAGGAACTGGGCAAATAGTTTGCAGTTAGCGTAATGGTAGTGGGGCAGGGTGGGTGGGGGGCGTGGGAAGAGACAGGAGTGAGTAAACTGGATTGGACATATTTATCTCCTACTACATTGTAACTTTTATGATTCTGTAATACGTAAACCCAGGTCTTTCCAGGTCTGATCTCTATACTGGAGCGAAGGTACTTAAATTTACAATCATTCAGATGTGGAATGCTACAAAATCCTTACTGGCAATAAAACACTTCTAAAGTTTCATAATTAGAAAACCTTTTTAGTCAATTTGTGCACATCGAGTTTCCATAAGGTGGAACTTGATTATGACCAGATAAATTTCTTTTTAACCCATGTAGTACATTCCAGTCCCCAACCAGTCATTGTGTTTGAAACTAGATGTGTTTTCTTTCACCTGATATTCACAAACTATTCAGTGTAAGTTACCTCACTGAACAATAGATGAACATGTGCTTGCTCTGAAAGATCTCAATTTGCTATTTTTAACATTGTTATTGTGCTGCCTTGTTAATGTTTATAACCTTGGTCCAACACAAACTGTAATGATTTTTTTAAACATTTATATTCTTTGAATTCTATTGCATATATCACTTTGATACATGTCAGAGCTGGGGTTTTTTTTTTCACACATTTAAGTATCCAATCAGTATGTAATCATAAGATTTTTTCACATTTTTTAATATCCAATCAGCATAAGATGGATCTAATTAAATGTTTAACTCTTACAACCCTTACAAAAAAAATCACATCAATCTTTTGTTGCAATGTGATTGTTCTCAAAGGATTTGTATACTGCAGATTCAACAGTAGAGGCTACCTTGGATCATGCTATTCTGAGTTTTCATCTCGTTTGCTTACTGTCAGAGCAAATAGCAAAACAATAGTTTTATTCCTTAATTTAAAAAGTTGGATCTGTTGTTGCAAGAGCAAAAAGGACAGAATGAGTTGCATTGCCGTGTACCTGCAGTTAACATTAATAGAGCCAGTGAACAGATATGCAACAGGTTCATGACAAACTTCTCTCCACACTCTTATTTTTTCCGCCATCTGTGAACTATTGCACAACTCTGTACTTACAAACCATAATATAAGACCATAAAACATAGCAGCAGAATTAGGCCATTCAGCCCATTGAGTAGGCTTTGCCATTTCATCTTGGCTGATTTATTATATCTCTCAACCACATAACCTTTGATGCCCTTATTAATCAAGTAGCTTTCAATCTCTGCTTTAAATATATCAAATGGCTTGGCCTCCATGACCATCTGTGGCAATGAATTCCATAGATACCTCACCCGCTGGCTAAAGAAATGCCTCCTCATCTCTGTTCTAAAGGGATGTCTTTCTATTCTGAGGCTGTACCCTCTGGGCCTAGACTCTCCCACTGTAGGAATCATCCTTTCCTCGTCCACCCTATCAAAGCCTCTCAGTATTTGATAGGTTTCAATGAGATTCCTCACTTACTCTTCTATAAAGGGACAGTAATCATAGATACCAGCTCCTGGTTCATTTTATTGTGACACCATTGGTTCTGTGGCTCATGGAGACTGAAACCAGTGGAAGTAAACTCCCTGGTTCAAGCTGAGATTGGCCAATTCAAAATAATCCAGGATTGATGCCACTGTAACTGTTGGATAGGACAACTCACATGCCTCAGCCAACACTGCACATCCTGTGAAATACCTCAGTGAAAGGAAACCTATTTTATCAAGTACCACACATTATTGGTTGGTGTAACTAGGCAACTGCATGAAATCCAACATTTAGGGAACGTTTATAAAATTGTAAATGGGAAAGAATGTTTATTCCAGGTAATTGTTAATAATGATAAAGTACGCCGAAACATCAGTCTGGAATTAATCATAATGGATGGATTGTTTCCTGTCCACAAACCTTACGCAAAGATATATTTCTGTTTCTGTGGTTAGCACAACCTGACCCATTAAACAAAGTGCAAGGGCAAGCGGAGGTTCTCTATTTTGCTGGAAGCCAGTACGGTTCTAAACCTAGGAAATAATCTTAGCTTTATTTACAAAAGGTCAGTGAGACAGCGCAGGTCTGTCACAAGCAATTTCTTCCTTGTGCTTCATCTAGCACATACCTTCGCCTGGGCAGGCCATCTGGGTCAACAGTAGACGGACTTGGGAATTGGGCGATGGTTCTACTGGCCCATCATGTATTCAGATGTGCAAAAGTACTGCTGCACCTGCCCAGAGTGTCAAAAGACAAGTCTAGTCTTGAAGAAATTACTTGTGGCAGACCTTCTCTGTCATGGTCAGCAAATACAGCTCAAAGCTAATTAATCTGTGGGTGAGACACTTAAAATACACCCCATCCTCCTATTATTGCATTCATTTGAGCCTTTACTGTGAACATGATCTCTAGAAATTGCAGTTTCCTCTTGTTTTGCAAGTGAAAGTTGTAAAGTTTATTAAAGCTACTGCATCCGAACACTGAAGAAAATGGATGGGCCCTGTTTCTATTGTTATGACCTCAGCCCCCTCCCTTGTGAGAATCACAAGAGCCCTAGTAAAGGGGTGGGTCAATGACCCAAGAGAGAGAGAGCAACGTGCTGAAATTGGACTCAGGAAAATAAGAGAGAAGCCTTAAGGTTTGGAATGTGGTCTGGCCTCTCAGCCAGACAAAAGCCACGGACATGGCCATTGTCTCTTGGAGACACCTTTGTGGAATGGGGACTGGACTACGTGCAAACCCTCAGGGCAACGTGGGCTGGGTGATGGGGAAAGATTGCCTCACCCCACCCTGATTGACATCTACAACCCTGCCAGTCCAGATAAAAGGTGGGCTGCCAAGGCGGCCCCTCAGACGCACCAAGGAGACACACTAAGAAGACACGATAGCGCTTCCCGTCGGAGCGGGAAGCCATTTTGAAGGAAGCCACGTGCGTTAGATTCCGGATCGGGAGTCTGTGGCTGAAAACCAAAGGAAAATCGCTTTTAACTAACAACTGATTCCAGGGAATTGCTTCGCAAAGACAACGGGCAAGTGTTCTTTTCTCTCACCACTCCCTCTCTCCAAAACGTGAAACGCCAGCGGTTCCCAAATGGGAAAAGCCTGCAGACTTCTGAGTGACTTTTATATTTCAATTGGACTCAGTATTATCCCCTAGACAACGATAGAGCTTATTTCTGATTGATTAGTAATATACCTGTGTTTTGGATTGAGTATTGACGACGTATATGATCTGAATGCTTTGTATTAACCATACGTTTGTGCCCCTTTAAAAATAAAAACGTTTGAAAATAGTAGCATCAGACTTCAGCGGGCCTCTCTATCTTTGCTGGTAAGTCACCCAGTTACGGGGAACGTAACACTATCATTTACATTTAATTTTAGCTTTATAGAAGGAAAGCAGTACCATCCTTGATTCTACGCTATTTTAATTCTATTTATATCAGCTTTGTGTCTTTTTTTGTGGAACGATGAGTGACTCAATTGGTATCACCATTGCAATGGAGTCATGAAGTTATGGATTCAAGTCCTACTTCGGAGTTTAGTAACTTCAGAGTTGTACTTAACTTGTGTGCTGTACTGAAGCACAATTGTATTGCAATATTTTTTCATCCTGATGGATGAGCTGATGATGTTGTAGTTTTGATGAAGACTCAGCTGAGTTTTCCCATCTTTGCTGGCTGATATCCCACAACAAACATTATTGAAGCAGAGTAGTAGGTTGTTATCACATTGTTGCTATTTGTGGGATCACTGCTGTGATTAAGTTAGTGTGCAGTTCCTACCTCGGTGACTGCACTTCAAAACACTGCATTGGCTATAATGCTCTTAGAGGTATCTAGCAGTTTTGAGAGAGGTTATAGAATCTGCCAGTCTTTAGTTGATTGAGGAAAAATGTATCTGAAGATTTAAGACAGGGATTCTCAACTTGGGGTCCATGGACCTCCTGGTTAATGGTAGGGGTCCATGGCATAAAAAAAGATTGGGAACCCCTGATTTAAGACCTCATATCTGTCACCAAACTAATGAGCTACCAGGTAGCAATGATTCATGATATCCTGCGAGCCACTAAAGCTTAGATTCTCAAAATAGGCATCTCAAAATTTCACCAATGTTCTCGCTGTAATATTCTTTAAATTCACAAGAAGAATAAAAAAGCCAATGTCATTTCCTGTCCTAGGCCAAAATGTGTAGTACTGAAGCCCCTTGGTTGATTACACTGGGCACTCTATGGTCATTTACATGCTTGATACCAGGTATCCAAAACATATACTGTAATCTGAGCTCTATCATAGGAAGGGATTAGTGAATGGATAGCAAATGAACAATCAAGGATGTGCTCAAGGCCTCCTTGAGAAAATGAAACATCCCCACTGACTCTCAGCATTACCTGACCGATGACTGCTCAAACAGGACAAAGTGTATTCAGAACCTTGACCAAACATTGTGAGCTCATGGAGGCCCTACATAAATGACAGAAGAGTGGACTACCTCATGAACTATCCACCTGTCCATCCCATCAGCCATTTACCTTAATTGCTTCATTAAGCACTTCAGAACCCACAAGACCAGGGTGGAAATAAGTCATTCTTGATCCCAAGGGACCAGGTAAGAGGGGAACATGTAGATCTTTCTCATTCTTTCTAGCGCTGTAATTATGAGGAAGATGGGAAGTACGATGGTGATGATAGGGAAAGAGTTTTAGAAATATTGTAGATGAATGGATATCTTAGAATTTCATTTTCATTTCTTCTAGAGTCACGGTTTGAACTTGAGGAGAATTATGAATTAAAGGGAATAGGCAATAAAGTGGAATTGAATGAGAAAGTGAATTTGGCTCATGCGACCTACTCCAGCACCTATTTCTTATCATATCATAGTACTTTGGCTATCTCACCTCTCCCTAAATCATCTGACCACTTGCCTTTTGAGATTTTGGCCTGGGTATCTTTTCATTCCATGTCTATCTACAGCATCTACAGAATGCTTGGCACTGTAAACAAAGATCAAATTCATCTTAAATCAGAAAAATATGGAATTTTAATATTTCTATTATATCGGAATGATTCAAGATTTTTTTTTGAAAAGTTCTTTTCCTATAAATGTTGCGTAATATCTTCTAATTCATTCAATGTTTTAATGAAATCTGCCAGCCTCAATGTTAAACAAATTAGACTTCAAAGGACAATTCTGCTGCTCCTCCTATTCCCTGCATTTATGCCCTGCAGTAGTGCTTCATATTAGCTTTCATGGTAGAGCCTTCTGGAGGTTTTTGTGGGGTGGTTGGTTATGTAGGTGTTGAAATTGCAGATGACTATCTTGTTATCCTAATACTTTATTAGATTTTTCCTAATGATAATGCTCAGTCAGTGTCAGATGATGACTCAAATCTCATGATGTGTCTCACCATAGAAGATAACTGTCAATGTTCTATAAATTCCATTGTAGTGGATATAGTAAAGCACATGTATTTCAGATTTCAGGGTGAAGTAACAGCCTGAATTAACTAGGTGTATTTAACAATGCATTTTAGACACTGGGTTTCATTGTATTAAAAAGGGTTATTGTTTAAACTTGGAACAGTAGAGTTTGTGGGTAGGAGGCACCGATTTTTAAAGAAGGACCTAAGCCACTTCACAGTTCCTGAGCTGAGGCTTGGTAAGTACAGTACCCGGATCATTCTGAAATGTGCTAGTCTCTTCAACTATATCCCTTGTACTTTTTTATGGATTAAAGGCTTAGTCAATCCTAGTTGGATATATTTAATAAAGCATTGAAGAAACTAGCATCTCAAAATTTCTCCAGACAAAATAATTGGTGGAGGCAGATACAACTCAAGATTCAATTTGCAGAAGGGGGTTTACTGTTCTGTTCAAGCTACGGACATCAACATCTGCTGAAAGAAAACCTAGAATTTATTTGACTTCTGCTTTGTCCCTCTTAATGCCTAAACTTTCCAAATAATGACTTCTTCCTCCGCTGGTGTTCACCTGGTGCAGCTGATCTTCCTAAACTGTCTTTCTCTCTCATTTTAAAACTTTTGTCTTGTCTTCAAAAAATATCTTATGGTGTTCCAGTGGAAAACTATAGAATTCCCACAAGGTTTGACAGGGTAATGTAGCATCGATGACTCCTCTGGCTGGGATGTCGAGAATCAGAAGGCATAGTTTCAGAAAAAGGGATCAAGGGCAAAAATTAGAACTGTGTGATTACATGTAATTCTCCACCAAAGTGGGTCATTTGAGACTTGGTTTCTGAGTATATTCAATATGGAGATCAATAGATTTTTAGATCTTAAGGGATATGGGTTCAGTGCAGAAATGTGCCAGAGAAGCACCTTGTATTATTTTACCAGAAATAAAACAGCAGCAGCAATGCTTTTCCCTTGATCTGCACTGCATTAAGAAGTCACTTGATCATTACTGATATGGCTTTTAAAGGTTTCTAAAATATACAGCAATAAACCATTGTTTCTGATCATGTGCTTGATGAGGAGCATTGCTGGCTCAATGCACTTCAAAATACAGAGCCAGAATGGGCAGTATAAAGTGAGTGATTCTGTACCACAAATTGTATTCTATTTGTGCAATTGGCTTCTTGATGATGTTGTTGCTGAGCTTGCACTGCATTGAAGATGGATGTTTATATAAGTTACAATCTAATAAATGTGTTGAATTCCTATAGAATAGTGTTATTTTGCTGACATAAACTAAAAAACTTTTTTTTTGCAATTTTTCATCTGAAACAAACCAAATGAAAAGTACAAGGTGGGCATCCTGGGATAAGTTGCAATGGAATTCTGTGAATTGGAAGCTGCTTGGTATAGGTTTGCTAGTGAAGCTACATCAATTCTTCTTAAAATTCTTTATTCTTGCCAAAAAATTAGGGAATTTCAGAACTCCTGACTATTGCGTGTGTTTGTTCACTTTTGATGCTTGCTAGCCAACTTTTTCTCTGTACATGCAAGCCTCCAACAGTACCACACACCAATACCTGAGGATGCTTATGTAAAGAGCCTTGAGTTTGTTCTTTAAGGGATGTATAAAAGTACAAAGCTTTGTTATTGTTTCTTGAACTTTTAGGTGGAAACACATTACTTTGTGTATTACTCAGTTGCATAAGTTTGTTTCCCGCTGCAAATTAGGAAAAGAGGTCAGGAACAAGTCCGGCTCTGGGACTTCAAGTGATTAGTGGCCAACACACACTTACCATGCAAAGTCAGCAAAATCTGCACTGCCATCCCCTCTTCCCCACCCTCCATCCACACAAAACCATCTATTTATGTACGCTGCTCTTGTCTTCACAAAAAGGATCAATTCATTGTTTGAAAATTCAATGCACTGAATCATCACAAATTTTCATGATATCTCCTGAAGTAAATTAGATAAAATTGAATCAAGTTGCTTACTGTGTGCAGCCACCCCCAACATTTGATAATTAGGCATGAAGACTTATTTTCTACTGTGGTTTGAATTCCCAAGTTTATTTTTATCTTTTATGTCTACTCCATTGGAAATCTACAATAACCGCAAGTGTGCATTTTCTTTATGACAGTGCAGTGTCTGCAAAATTTGATGCTTAACTTACAATTTGTATGAGAGCAACAGAACTGCAGTGTGCCATTAAGCTTTCTTAATTTGGCATTAAACAGGGAAAGTGCACAAAATGTTCTGGTACATCCAAATTTTGCTTCATTGAAGGATGTATACAGGACAAAACTGGTCAAATTCAACCTCTAGTTTGGGAAATGACTCATTTACTTTTGTGATCATCCTGACCTGCCTCACCACACATTTTATTCATTCATAGTATATGGATGTCATCAGAAAGCCCAGCATTTATTAACCATTGCTAACTGCCTTGGCCTGGGGTGAATTTTCCAACCCATTTCCTTGATAAGTACATTGCTGTTGGTCCGGAGGAGTCACACCAGACCAGGATGGCAGAAGCCTACCTTTAAGAACATTAGCAAACTAATTTGGTGTGTATGATAATCTATTTTGGATATCTGTGCTTATCCTTCCTGGTGCAAATTCCAGATTTAAGTAATTGAATTTTAATTCCTCTGCTTCCATGGTGGGATTTTAAACTTGAATTTCTGGGCCATTGGTCTACACCTCCATGTTATTGGTCCACTGACATAGCCACTGCTATGTTTTCCCATCTTCCGCCATCTGATCTTGTAGGGAGATTAACAAAATTAAGATGTATTTATAATACTGTTAAATATTATGTTTTAAAGCATGAAAAAGGCCATTTGGTCCACCACATCCACCCTGACTATCCATCTGTATTGGTCCCATCACCCAGCCCTTAGCCTGTAGCTTTCTATGCCTGGGCAATTCAAGCACTTATCTAGATAGTACTTAAATGCTGTCAGTGCCTCTACCTCTGCTGCTTTCTCTGATGGTGTATTCTCAATACTCAAAGCTCTCTAGGTGTAAAAGGCCCCTCTCAGATCCACTCTAAATCTCTGACTCTTTACCTAAAGCTATGTCCTCTATTTTTATCTCTAATGTGGGGAAATGCTTTCTGCAGTCTCTCCTATATGCAGTCTATCTTACCAAGGTCCCTCATGATTTTATATACCTCAGTTGTGTCCTCTTTTAACTTCCTCATTCCACAGAGAACAGATCCAGCCTCTCCAATTTGTCCTCATTTAAAAAAAAATATTTCTCCACTTTAGGTAACATCCTGGTGAATCGTATCTGCACCCTCTCTAGCAGGTATCCCATCTTTCTTACAGTATGGTGATCAGAACTGCAAATAATACTCCACCTGGGGTCTGACTAAAGCATATATGTCAAACTCAAGGCCCGCGGGCCAAATCCGGCCCGCGGTGGAATTATCTTTGGCCCCCGAGATAATATCTAATTACTTTTAAAGCTGACCCCAGTAATCGAAGCGCCTGTGGCGTATGATATGGCTAATGCTGAGTTTATTCAGGTACCAGGTTTTCAGGGTTTTTAGTGTTTATTCGGCAGTCTTCTTCATAAGAAACGGAATTTGTAAAGTGAAACACTTTGTAGTTATAGCAGAGACTGAGACACATGAGAGCAGGCTGAAAAAACGGAGGCAACGAAAGCTGCATTCGCACGCGTCCGACTGATCCGGCCTGCATGAAGCTGCATTTTGCTCAATCCGGCCCGTGATCTAAAATGAGTTTGACACCCCTGGACTAAAGAGCATAAACTCCCGACTTGTGTATTGAACACCCTGATTAATCATGTCCAGTACCTCATAAGCCGCCTTCACCATACTATTTACCTGCACTGCCACTTTCAAGTCTCTCATTAAACATAATGTTTGCCTTATAACCTGAAAATTATAGTCAATATTTGTAATGTAATAACATTACAACACGTCTATTCAACTTTGTGCATTGCGACGCCAGTAAGTAAAAGAAAAACTTCACTTAAAGTATTGTCATTTGTCACTTGACATCTTTTGTGTGACCTGCTGTTGGAGGTTGTAGCATGTGGTTCTGGCCTCTTTTGGTCATACTTTTCTGGAGTTGCTGGTTAATACAGCAGGTAGTAGTTGAAGTCTGATTCCAGAGCCCTGGCATAAAGGTCTAGCACGACATGGGGGTACAGCATGGAAGATGCTATACTACTAGATGGGATGATAAAATATGACCTTTGCCACTTAGACATAATGGTGCTTCAAAGAATATTTATCTGCATGTTAGCATTATTTAGAGTTAATTTTTTTTACTGGAAAGTGCCACAGAATTTGGTAATTCTGGCTGGTGTTTGTCTTGCCTTCAAACTTTTCTCCCATCCTACGCAAATATGTATTAACCACACCCATTGGAAAGTGGACAATTTCCTTGATAAATGGATTATTCCTAGACTATCAGTCATTTCCCCCCATCTCTTATTTTAATGATAAGCAACAAGTGAAATTAAGAAAGCAATATTTAAGAAAAATGTGCTGTTTTTCCCCTACAGTACAGGAAATTAATCGTTTGCTTCTGGAGACTACTAGAAATTATGGAGAATTAGAAACCCTTGATGTAGGTTGTGTGTTCTATAAACTGTTCCACATTTGTCTCAAACTCAGTAATTGTTTGTCACCATTTCCTCTTCATCTACCAGCAAGCAATTCTGCTATCACATGAGAATAGAGGCTGTTCTAGTCATTCATAATGCTTAGCTGCATTATAGCAACAACACTTCAAATATATCACATTGGCTGTTGAATGTTTTGGAAGACCTGAAGTTATGAGTCATGGTAACAAGAACTTTACCCTGTGATGGGAATGTAGTTGTGTTTTTGGATAGGTAAGCATGTTCCTTTTCCCCGCCGTTTTACATTGCTTTAATTCTTACCTGCTACAAGGTGTAGAAAATGCCCTACGACTGACCTGTTTGTCTCATGGACATGAGCAAGACAAGGACATAAGTGAGGCAAGAATTGAATCAGTACCTCATGCCATTTTGAGGCAACCATCAACAATATTGTGCCAATGAGAGACTTGACTGTGGCAGTGCAGGTAAATAATATGGTTATGAAGGCATATGACTTACTGGGTATGATTAATCAGGGCATTCAGTATGTGAGTAGAGAGTTCATCCTCTTCGTTAGACTTCAGGTGGAGTCCTACCTGTAGTACCGATCCCCATGCTGTAGGAAAGATGTGATACCTGTTGGAGAGGGTGTGGGCAAGATTCACCAGGATGTTGCCAGGAGTGAAGAATTTGCTTCTTTTAATGAGGACAAATTTGAGAGGCTGGGTCTGTTATGTGTGGAATGAGGAAGTTAAAAGGGGGGCACAACTGCGGTATATAAAAATATGACAGACTACAATAAGGTAGATTGCAGAAAGTCTGTCTTGTGATTTATCTGTATTAGTGCTGAAATTTAAATTGGTGCTGCAGAGCTGTATATTGTAGAAAATGGTTCAACAGCTTCCCCCCCCCCCCCCCCACATGCTTTTTGGCTATCAACAGCAAGGGTTCTGTCACTTTGAGGACATTCCAATCTCAGTTGTAGTTTCTTAATGTGCAGAATCCTGTTCACCCACGATCCTGGGTTTGCCCCTGGAAAAGCAACACCTTGATGTTTGAAATATGCTTCAACCTTTGCATATCTTTACAAGCCTTTCCACTCCATCTTTGTACTCTTAATTCCAAATTCTGTATTCCTTGCCCTCTTGAGAATCCACCTATTATTTTGTCATTGGTGAAAATGCTTTCAGCTTCTTAGACTCTGAGCCTGAAATCCCCTTTCACTGGCCTCTGTGTTTGGCTGTCTACCACATTCTATCTCTTTGACTATGAAATGGGTTTTAGAGGAAAGCTGGTCAACTTTTGTGGCTTTGTGAATTTTTTAATGTTTGAAACCTGCTTCTGTAAACCTTCTCCAGGTTTCTTGATTCCTTTGGAAGACTGCAGAAATTGAACGTGAGAATTCATTTCAGCACTGGGGAACAATTAATCCCAGTGAAACCTACCAGATTAAGGCGGATGCTCAGTAGCTGCAGAAAGGGAGTTTTTTAGTTGTTGGATGTGATCTATGAATAATTGATAGAGACATTTATCAAGTATAACTGCATAGGTCTTGAAGACGTGTGAGCTTTAGGCTGGACTGTCCCCTGTTTACTGAGGGTCCCTTGGGGTTCTTAATAATTTATTATCTACTGGCGATGACAGGAAAACATTTGTAATGCTACCTACCGCGACTTACTTAAGGAAAAGGATAACACTTCTTGAATGTTAATTACCCGCCTTGCTTTGACACCTCTGATTTAATGTCCATACAATGCTCCCGCAATCCACCCGAGGGAGCACAGAGTTTATTAAACCGCGAACACCCGTACATTCAGTGACTGAAAGAAAGCTCTGCCACGGTGTGAGAGGTTGGGGTGGGGATGTGGGGCGAAATAGCAAAGAAAAATCTACAAAGCCCGATTAGCGTTCTGCTCCGGAAATAACATGAGCTTGTATACATTTATCCCAAGCACAGCCTTTATAAACCCGACCGTAATCATACTTCCAAACACTGGGGCTGTATTGTCCATTGAATTTTAGCACACCTACCAGTAACATCGCTGCAGAATTGGATGCTTCTGGGCGCAGACTGCACGGCAGACCAACCTTTTCAATGGTACCTGTTAATTCAGCCTCCCGATCGCAGTATTCCCCTGAAGAAACGGCTCGGCAGTGAAGGGTCAGTACCTTTGTCTTCCCTCCGAAACTCCAGTTTGTGTTTTATTCTGATCTCCTCCACGCTGTGCGGAGATCGGGGCGCAAATGAAGGTTACTGGATCAAAGCTAACGCCACCTGCCGTGCAGTAACTGAGATCCAGCCGGGAGAGAGGGGGCGAATCAAATAAACCGGGAGTTCAGTTGGGCAATCCCTCTGTACGGCAGTGGCGAGGCTATCGCGGCGTGCTGCATCCGTAGCACCGAGGGGTCAAAGGAAAAGTCGCTGCCCTTTCAAGCGGACCATTCCGAATTTATTCAAATAATTCCTATGAATAAATTTTCCCAAGCGAATGGTATTGTTTTCAGGGAATATCCTCTGAAGAAGGAGAAGTTATTTCCAGACTTGAATCAAAAGCAGCTGTAAGTTTTTCCTTTGAGTAGTGGTAGACTGCTTATGCTGGACTTCTGATAGGATTCTCGGTACCATCCTGAATACTCCTCCACTTCGAGCAGCGTTTTCATTCAAAACACTAACAATTCCTTCCCCCCGTGAAAGCTGTTCCACTCCAGCAAATTGTTTATTGCAGTCTTTTAGGAGGCTAGACCTTGTCCAGTAACAATGCTTGGAATATAGAGTACGCGTTTCAGGAGTCCTAATCTTCCTGTTCTAAGTTTGTGGAACGAGCTTCCAGTAGAAGTGGTAGAGGCAGGTTCGGTATTGTCGTTTAAGGTAAAATTGGATAGGTATACGGACAGGAAAGGAATGGAGGGATATTGGCTGAGTGCAGGTCGGTGGGACTAGGTGAGAGTAAGCGTTCGGCACGGGCTAGAAGGGCCGAGATGGCCTGTTTCCGTGCTGTAGTTATATGGTTATACGTATAAGTAAGTGTGTGTTTGTGACATAGGGTAGTCAGTGTCCAAACGGAGGCACCAATAGGAACAACATAGCTTCTCAACAAAGCTGATTGAGTATGGCTAGGGTCTCAACAGTGGGGTGTTGAACTGGAGATAATACTGTACTTAGCTCTTATCCGTTTAATGCGTTCTGAATGATTTCACAGAGTGGCTGTACCTCTCCAGTGTCTGCTGTATGTACTCTACGCCACTAGAGCAGGAGTCACAATTTCCTGTGGTGAAGAACTTCATGCTGAGTCTGATGCCTTGATTTTCGCGTCTCTTTTGTGCAGTTGACTAAAGACATTGAAGGAGTTCACCATTCCCTTCGCCAGTGTCTGCTAAGAACCCTTCAAAGATGTTCCAGTGATGGTGAACTTGGGGACCGTTGCTTTTCAGCTCCTGCAGACTGGAAGTTGGCAGGTTGTCTGTGAGGAAGTGCCTTTGATTTTCGATTTTCACTGATTTTACACGGTATCTTTGCAGTCCCTTGCACCAGGCTGCAGTCTAACAGATGCCTGTACTTGGACACTGACTACCCAGTGTGACTCATGCGTGCGCGCGCACACACTACGGCAGGAATACCTAGATGGACAAAATGACTTATGAAAACTGTGAAACAGCTTAAATAGCCTCTGCTTGTTCTTGTACTGTATTCATTAGGGTAGCAAAGGCTTATAATGGAGAATGCAGGGCAGGAAAAGACCTGCATTTGTATAGCACCTTTCATTCCCTCAGAAAAGCCTAAATGAAGGATAGTAATGTAATGCAGGGAAACACAATGATTAATATGTCCATAGGAAAACCCCACAGATAACATTGATATTACCCAGATGTTGGCTGAAGGATTAATATTTGTCAGGACACCAAGAATAATTGCCTTCTCTTCTTTGAAAAACATCATGATTATTTTATACATATGAAGGTTTAGTTTTCTGTCTCATTCTAATGCTAGTACTGGGGATAGTGTAACAGTGTTTGGTGCAGCAAGGAAGTGCCTGCTTAATGCTCTGGAGTGAAGGTGCAATCTGACATTCTGAGAGTGCAATGCAATGAATCAAGTTGGTAGCAAGTTGTACTGTGATCTGAGTTTTGTTTGCAGCCTGTGTGATGACAAATGCTAATGGTCCCTTCTTGTTCTTTTTATTACTTAGTAGTCAAAACACCGTCGTCATTGTAAATATCCCCCTCTTTCTTAGAAAAAAAAAGAACTGGATGGAAAAGGGAAGGGGTAGAAGCTGATATTGTAAAGAAGCTATGAAACTATCATTTGACTCTTGACTGCATTTTTCCACTGATGCTTCCTGCCCTAAATTTTTACAGCAATTTTGCTTTTGTTTAACAATAAGCCAAGATCTGTAAATTAATGAATACTGTATATAGTGCAGATCAATATAGTCTTGTTGCATGCTTATGTAGTAGGTTTGCTGGGATGAATGGACTGCTTCCCCTATTTTTATATTCTAATCTGGATTTATGTGATGAATCAAATTAATAAAATCAAATCATCTAGCAATACTACTATTTTGCAATCTGTAAGGCTCTCTTATGCACAAATACCTGCCAAGTTTCCTTCCATGTAACAGTCACTACTCATAACACTTTGAGATATCCCGAGGCCAGGAAAGTGCCGTAGAAGCAGGCAAACATTGGTGGAAGTGGCAAGAGTAATTGATGGTTTCAGTGCAGTTTTACTCAAATCATGCTTATATCATCTGACTGTTGCAAACACCATCTAGTACTGACAAAAGAACATTGTTGATCTAAGAAAATTAACTTTGAGAAATGAGCAGCAGAGAAACGAGGGCATTTGACCCATGAGTTCTATCCTGCTGTTTATACGTTCCTCTTTCAGTCTAACGCTATCAACATAACTGCCTATCCCTTTCTTCTTATGGTATTGATCTAATTGTCACTTTTATACATCAATGGTATTCTCCTCTACATTGTATGCATTCAATTGTAACTTTTAAACTGTTTTGCAATCTTGAAGTTTTGAAGTCATTTCTGCATTAGATAAATGATCCAGGATATTTTTCATGTAAGTGAGAAAATATGTAAACCAACTTTCTGCTAGGTGTGTTCCTAAGGAGTTAGTCTGGCAAGAAATGCACATGTAATCATCACCCATTTATTATCCTTATGGGCCTTGTAAACAGTTCCGTTGTCTCATTAATCAAGCTTTCACCTGGAGACCCAAATTTAGTGTATTGAAGGTAATGCCTGTATTTGTCATTGAAAAAGTGTGTTTAGCTTTGAAGAAAGACATACAGTGCCTATAAAAAGTATTCACTGCCCCCTTAGAAGTTTTCATGTTTTATAATTATACAACAGTGAATCACAGTGGATTTTAGTTGGCTTTTTTGACACTGATCAACAGTAAAAGACTTTCTGTGTCAAAGTGAAAACAGGTCTCTACGAAGTGAGTTAAATCAGTTACAAATATAAAACACAAAATAATTGATTGCATAAGTATTCATCCCTTTAATATGGCACACCAAATCATCACTTGGTGCAGCCAATTGATTTTAGAAGTCATAATTAGTTAAATGGAGATTTGTGTGCAGTCAAGGTGTTTCAATTGATTGTAGTAAAAATACACCTGTATCTGGAAGGTTCAACTGCTGGTGAGTCAGTATACTGGCAACAACTACACCATGAAGACAAAAGAACACTCCAAGCAACTCTGCAAAAAGGTTATTGAAAAGCACAAGTTAGGAGATGGATACAAGATAATTTCCAAGTCATTGAATATCCCTTGGAGTACTGTTGGTCAATCATCAAGAAATGGAAAGAATATGACACAGCTGTAAATCAGCCTAGAGCAGTTCTCAAAAACTGAGTGACCATGCAAGAAGACCTATGACAACATTGAAGGAGTTATAAGCTTCAGAGGCTGAGACGGGAGAGACTGCACATACATCTATTGCCCAGGTGCTTCACCAGTCACAGCTTTATGGGAGAGAGGCAAAGAGAATGTCAATGTTGAAAAAAAAAAACTATTGAAATCTTAGCTAGAGTTTGCCAGTAAGTGGGAGACTCTGAACTCAGCTGAAAGAAGGTTCTATGGTCTAATGAAACCAAAATTGTACTTTTTGCCCATCAAACTAAATGCTACGTTTGGAGTCAGCTGAACACTACACATCATCAAAAACGCACCCTCCCTACCTTGAAGCATGGTGGTGGCTGCATCATACTGTGGGGATACTTCACTGCAGCATGCAGTACCTCTTGTGGAGGTAGAGGACAAAATGAATGCAGCAAAATACAGGAAAATCCTGGAGGAAAACCTGATGTACTCTGCAAGTACTCTGCCAGTAACTTGGGAGAAGGTTTGTCTTCCAGCAAGACAATGACCCCAAGCATAAAGCCAAAGCTACACAGGAATGGCTTAAAAACAACAAAGTTAATGTCCTGGAGTGGCCAAATCAGAGTCCAGACCTCAATCCAATTGAGAATTTATGGCTGGATTTGAAAAGGACTGTTTACTAGTGATCCCCATGCAATCTGACATCTTGAGCAGTTTTGTAAAGAAGAATGGGAAAAATTGCAGTGTCCAGATGTGCAAAGCTGGTAGAGACCTGTTCACACAGACTCAAGGCTATAATTGCTGCCAAAGGTACATCAACTAAATACTGACTTGAAGGTGGTCAAAATAATTATGCAATCTATTATTTTGTGCTTTATATTTGTAATTAATTTAGATCACTTTGTTGAGATTTGGTTTCAATTAAACACAAAAGAGTCTTTTTTTTGTTGATGTGTCAAAAAAGCCAAATTAAATTCACTGTGATTCAATGTTATAAAACTTTAAAACATGAAAACTTCCAAGGGGGATGAATACTTTTTATAAACACTATATTCAATATCAAGAAGATCTGGCCTGAGAAAATCAGAAACCAAGACTTGCTTTCATCTTGCAATAAGGAATCAATCTCAGTTTGTGTGAAAAGAAGACGATGGAGATGGCTGGGCCGTGTAATGAGAATACTAAATGATCAACTAGCAGAGTAGCATTAAGGTGGACCCCACAGGGAAAGCAAAGTAGGGGCAGGCCCAAAATGATGTGGTGAAGATATGTGGAAGCAGAACTGAAAGAAGTAGGCATGAACTGGGTAACAGCGAGCAGCAGAGCGAAAGACCAGCAGAAATGGAAGACCCTTGTGGAGGCCCCATGTTCCACCTAGGCACTAAGGCTTCAGAAGATGACATATTCAAGATCCCACTATATTGTATCCCAGTAGACAATTCAAAATGGTGAATAGAACAGTGGTTCTTTATCATATAGATGACAAGGTGAATAACACTGTGTTTCAGTAGTATGGAACCTTGGTTGGACTCACTTGGTTGGCAGCACATCTCAGGAATGACAGGCAAAGGGGGATAAAGCTGCTTCACCAGAAGGGGACGGGGACTGGGACATATAAGATTGTACAAGGTTGGGTTTTATTTTGTGAATGTGGGCTATTGCAGATGATCTAATTGAGCTCATCTCAAAAACATTCAGTAAATGACACAGAAGATCATCGTCTTCTGATTTGAGACTGAGGAGACATAATCTCAAAATCTGACACCTTACAACATTGAACATTTCCTAAAGGTGTTTACAAGATCAGTTGGGAGTTTTCAGTACTGAATGATACAAGGATATGTATATGGAACAATGGCTAGTGAAAGTAAGCAAGATCATATTGTTACACTGTGCATTGAGGAAGAACGAAGTAAAGCAATAACAGAATTCAGAGTAAGGTGTAAAAGATGCAGAAAAAGTGCAGTGCAGGTAAACAATAAGGAGCAAGATCATAATGAGGTAGACTGTCGGGGTCGAGAGTCAATCTTATCATACTAGGGAACGATTCAAGAAGTCTTAAACAGCAGGGTCGAAACTGTCCTTGAGCCTGGTGGTACTTGCTTTAGACTTTTGTATCTGCTCGCTGATGGAACAGTGGAGAAGAGAGAATGTCTGGGGTAGTGGAGTGTTTGATAATGCTGGCTGCTTTACTGATACAGTAAGAATATAGACATAGTCCATGGAGGAGAGGGGATGTTCCTTTCTGTGATGTGGTGAACTGTTCAAAGTGAAAGTAACATTTATTATCAGAGCACATACATGCCACCACATACAACACTGAGATTCCTTTTCTGCGGGCATACTTAGCAAATCTATAGAACAATAACTGTAAACATTAGGAACTGTAAACAAACTGCAAACGCAGAGGTAAATAAATAGCTTCAAGAGCCTGACAGTTGAAGGGTTGTAACTGTTCTTGAACCTGGTGATGTGAGTCCTGAGGCACCTGTAACTTCTACCTGATGGCAGCAGTGAGAAAAGAGCATGTCCTGGGGTGGTGAGGATCTCTGATGGTGGATGCTGCTTTTTTATAGCAATGTTTCATGTACATGCGCTCAGCGGTTGGGAGAGCTTTACCTGTGTTGTACTGGGCTGAGTCCACTATTTTTTGTAGGATTTTCTGTCCAGAGGTATTGATGTTTGTGCTGATATCACGTGCAATGATGTGCCAGTTCCTGATTGGAGAGCACTGAGCATGCACGGGGTTTGCCAGAATGTTTCAGCATACGGTGGGTTTAAGATGTGTTTGTTTATTTCTGCAAGTAAAAGTTCTCTAATTCTTCCAGAATATGATTCTTAATTGTTAACCCACGGTACGTTTAAATAGAAGTAACTTAACATGGTGTCAGAAGTGCCTTTGGAAGAATAATACGGGAGAATTGAGAATCGAAGATAATCAAAAGAAAAGAAGAAAAAAATTTGAATGGTAATCGGTGAAATAGAAGGTTTACAACCTCCACAAAAACTGCAGCTGACTGGGAATGTAGCTGAGAATTGGAGGATATTCAAGCAACAGTTTGAAATATATTTATCGGCCATCGGAGCTGATAGAAAAGCGGACAAAACCAAAGCTGCAATCCTGCTCCACGTAATCGGAAATGACGCAGTAGAGGTATACAATAATTTTGTCTTTGAAGATGGAGATAATTTCAATTTAAAGTCGATAATGGACAGATTTGAAGTATTTTGTATACCTAAGCGTAATTTAACGTATGAGCAATACAAATTCTTCACGTGCACAGAGGGCTACTGAAACAATTGATCAGTATGTGACTGAGTTAAGAAAGCATAGTAGAACGTGTGAGTTTGGATTGCTCACAGACTCTCTCATTAAAGATAGACTGGTTTGTGGCATTCGGGATAATGCTCTGAGAGAACGGATTTTGCGTGAGCAAGATTTAAATTTTGAACAAGCTTTTGTGCTCTGCAAAGCTTCTGAGACTGTAATGTCGCAGGCTGAAGAGCTTTTTTGTTGAAAACTGCAATGTAAATGCTGTAAAAGAAAAAAGCGCGAATATATCAGGAAATATAATAATACGTCGACAAAACCGACCGTGAACAAGGCGGCATTTGAAAAAAAGTCATGTGATTGCTGTGCATGGGAACATCGCCCAAATCAGTGTTTCGCATATGGCAAGCTTTGCTACAACTGTGGTAAGGTTAATAATTTTTCACGCTGTTGTAGAAGTGGAAAGAAGGAAAATGAAATTAAACAACTAAATGCAGTAATTGAAGATGAACGTGAGGAATTTTATATGGATGCGCTTTATGAAAATGCTGACATGAAGAATATAAAAGCAGTAGCTCCAGTGTCTAAGACGACCAAACAGGAGGCAATTGATGTGAAAAAGTAACGTCAGGAAGAGGTTGTTTCAATGCAAGCGATAATGAAAGAGGCACTGAGAGAATATGAGATTCAGTCTAATCACCGTCTAGAGTGAGAACGCTCACAGTGGGCACAGTATAAGCAAGAAGTGAAAGCACAAGTGAAGGAATTGAGAAGTTTTATTGAAATGATGAAGTCTCAGCATAAAAAAGAGATTACACATTAATGAATGAATTAGATGAAGAAAAGAAGATTTACATTTCATTACAAATGGAAGTGGAAGGAATTAGGAAAGATACAGTCAAAACAGAAGCAGGGAAGCAGATTGCTGAGGAGGATAGTGTGAACTGCTTACCTGAAATTCCAGATTCTGACCAGGAGACATGAGAGTATACCAGAACGTTTAGTTGAGCTACATGAAGAAAAGCTTAAAGCAGAGAAGAAGAAGAAAAAGAAGAAGCACAAGAAGGGTCATGGCACAGATAGCGAAGAGCCAACTTCAGAGTTGCAGTTAGCTGATATAGATTTGCTTATTGGTTAATGTTGTATTTGTTTTTCTTTTTAAGGAAAAGAAGATGTGATTCTTCAGAGATTCAGTTAACGGATGCAGATGAGACAAAATATGTAAATAATAACAAGATCTGTGTGTACCCCTTAGAAAGTCTACTCATGTTCTAAATCCAAAGAGAGACTGATAGAGACTTGTTGAATTATGTATTTGTTTTGATTCACTTTGTTAATTATTTTTTTTTAAGAAAGGGAAGATGTGATATCACGTGCAGTGATGTGCCAGTTCCTGATTGGAGAGCACTGAGCATGCACAGGGTTTGCCAGAATGTTTCAGCATGTGGCGCATTTAAGATGTGTTTGTTTATTACTGTAAATAAAGGTTCTCTAATTCTTCCAGAATATGATTCTTAATTGTTAACCCACGGTACGTTTAAATAGAAGTAACATAACAGTGTTCACATACCAGGCTGTAATATAACCAGTCAGCACTCTTTCCATCACACATCTATAGAACTTTGCCAAGGTTTTCAATGACATGCCAGACCTCCACAGACTCCCGAAGAATTAGAGGCACTGTTGTGCTTTCTTCACAATAATATTTATATGATGGGTCCAGGACAGGTCCTCTGAAATAGTGACACCCAGGAATTTAAAGTTACTACTCTCTCCACCTCTGATACTCTGATGATTCCTGGCTCATGGACCTCTGGTTTTGCTCTCCTGAAGTCTACTTTTTGATGTTGAGTGAGAAGTTGTGGTTATTACACTACTCAGCCAAGTTTTCAATCTCCCTCCTGTATGCTGATTCATCAACCCCTTTGATACAGCCCACAACAATGGTGTCGTCAGCAAACTTGTATATAGTGTTGGAGCTGTACTTAGCCACACAGTCATAAGCATGAAACGAGTGGAACGGAGGCTAAGCACACATCCCTGTGGTGCTCCTGTGCTGATGGAGAATGTGGAGGAGATGTTTTTGCCGATCTGAGCTGACTGGGGTCTACGAGTGAGGAAATCCAGGATCCAATTGCACTAGGGGGTATTGAGGCCCAGGTCTTGGAGTTTACTGATTAGCTTTGAGCAGATGATGGTGTTAAATGCCGAGTTGTAATTGATAAATACTTCTGTATGGATCTTTGCTGTCTAGATGTTCAGAGAGCTGTGTTGATAGCTCTATGCAGTTTATTGCGATCACCTGCAGAGCAGTTGCCATGCTTGGCTGTTATACTTCCAGATGGGATATCTTCTATGAACATCATTTTAAAAGTTGATGAGGTTCAATGGGAACATGCAAAGTTTTTTTTAGCCTCTTGAGGAAGTAGAGATATTGGTTTCTTGGCCAAGACATCTACATGGTTAGTGCAGGACAGTCTATTTTGATTTTCATGCTCAGGAACATGAAGTTCTCAAACTTCTCAACCTTAACACCATTAATGTAGCAAGAACATGTGCATCATCCCCTTCTTGAGGTCAATGAGCAGCTCTTCTGACTTTTTGATAATGAAGGAAAGGCTGTTGTCATAACAGCATGTCACTAAGTTCTCTATCTCCTTCTTGTACTCTGAATGCCCCACTACAGTGGTGCCATTTACAAAGTTATAGATGGAGTGACAATAGAATCTGGCCAGGTAGTGATGAGTGGACAGGGAGTAGAGCAAGGAGCTGAGGACACAGCTTTGTGGAGCACGGGTGCTGAGAATAATCATGGCAGAAGTAATGCTGCCTATCCTTACTGATTGTGGTCTATTGGTTAGGGAGTCAAGCATCCAGTTGCAAAAGGGAGGTGTTAGTTCCTACGGTCCAGATTTTGGTGATGAATTTGAAGCCGGATCTGCAGTCAATAATTTATATATTTATTAGGGATGTAGTGAAGAACAGGCCCTTCCAGCTCAATGAACCACATTGCCCAGCAACCTACCTAATTAACACTTGCCTAATTGCAGGACAATTTACAATGGCCAATGCTAACCTGTGCATCTTTGGACCGTGGGAGGAAACCCACGCAGTTCATGGGACAGTGTGCAAATTGAACTCCATATTGCGGAAAGCTCCGAGCTCTAATAGCATCACACTAGCAATTACGCTATGAGGTGCACAATGAACGATAATCTAATATAGCTATCTTTATTGTCCAGATGCTCCAGATATGAGTGTAAGGTCAAGGAGATGGTATCTGCCACAGACCTGTTTTGGTAGTAGGCAAACTGCGCAGTGGATCAAGGTTGCCTTGAAGACTGGAATTAATGTGTGTAATGAACAATCTCTCAAAGCATTTCTGTTGTTGGTGGAGTTCAGAGTCACTGAGTGGTAGTCATTAAGGTGCATTTCTTTATTTTTGTTAGTTACCAGGATGAAAATGGTCTTCTTAAAGCAGGTGGAAACCACAGACTGAAGCAGGGAGAGGTTAAAAATGTCTGCAAATATCCCTGTCAGCTGATTGGCACAGGATACTGTTCAGGCTAGATGAGTTTTGCATGTTCACCCTCCTGAAGACTGATCGTACGTCTGTATTGGAGGCTATTGGAGTAGGTGGTGATATACCGATCCCCTTCTATTCAAAACAGAGAGAGTCAGTACTGAAATCCACAACAGAAAACTTTTTTGTTAGTTAGCTAAGGCACAGTAGTAGATGCTGTGGCGTGTGTAAACATAGCTGATGGTATCAATGATTCACCCAAGGGAATGGTTTTTGATACAGAGAAATGTAGCTAAAATCATTCAAACCTCTAATCCAGGCCAGAAAGGATTTTTGAATGAATCGTTCTATTCAGAAAATGCTGCATTGGCCAAGTTTTTCAGTGGATATTATGGAAGAAATTATTGTAATGGACAACTTTATGGTTCATGAGTGAAACTTCTTTCAATGGATTACTTTGAAAAACATCAAATAAAATGACTATCAAGCTCATTGAAGATCATGAGCTATTGATAGTTGAAGAGGACTCATGTTGGCTAGGTTACCAACTTCATTCAGCCTCTGACTTTCCTTTGTAAAGGGCCTTTAGAGTGTTCCTTTAGTGCAGTGGAATTAGGGAGTGGATAATGAACCAAGCACCGATGTTGGATTTGAACTCACTGCCAGATCTGAAGCCAAAAATAAAGTTGGAAAATGTCAGACAAAGATGAAAAAATGTATTTTGTTCCATTTGGGCATGAATGTGGTAACAAAATGGGTGCTTTGTAAAATTTGTATATCCAGGTAAAAAGTTGTTGACAGGTGAGAGATGCAACTAGTTGATGCACTGACTCACATCTCCAGCAGCCTGGTTTATTTCTGATCTCCTGAGCTGCTTGTGTAGAGTTTGCACAATTTTCCTGTGATTCTGTTTTATACCTGCATCCTAAAGACAATTGTACAATAAAATGCCCCTGGTGTGTTGGGGAATGATTGAATCTTGGGGCTGTTGAGTGAAGTGTGTGGAGAATGAAAAATGATGGACAGCCAAAGGGCCAGTTTCTGTGCTGTGTGATTCTGTACCGAGGCTTAGTTCCTGAATCCATATTTAATTTATTTCTCAGATGCCACTTCAGGAGCAAAAAAAAACTCTGTGAAAGGATCTAGGTATTAATTTGGCATCATGGATCTGAATAGATCTGTCGTAGGATGAGGATGGTCATGGGGAATCCACAGCTGGGGTTTAATTTTGGTTCCCACTCTGGGGAAGAACCTGTGAAGTAAGTCAGAGGCTGAATGAAGTTGGTAGCCTAGCCAGCATCAGTCCTCTTTAATTATCAATAGCTAATAATCTTCAATTAGCCTGATAGCCATTTTATTTGATGTTTTTCAAAGTAATCCATTGAAAGAAGCTTCACTCATGAACCATAAAGTTATGTAAATACCATAAAATAGTTATGTAAATATTATTCTGCTTCATTTTCTTCTTGGAAAGTTTACATCAGCAAATTGAAAACAGGGTTTCTAGCACTTACACTGACTTCCCAGAAATTATCCTTCGGGCAATATGATTTTCTTTACTGGTGTGTGCAGATCCTTAAATATTTTGAACTTTACATTACCAATGGTACAGTAAATTCTGCTGTTTTTTTAAATTTCATATGAAAACATTTTTAATTTTGGGTCAATTTGCATTAAGGTGGAAACATCAGCACATGAATCAGAGACAGACTGTTAAAATGCTTGTCAATAATTCAAAACACATCCATTTTAGAGGCTAAGGCTGGAATTTGAGCCTAAAATTTGGTAGGGGAATTGGTGGGTCGATGGTAGCAGTTGGGGAATTTACTGTCATAATTATAAGAACAACTTAGAACAACATCATGACTCTTGGAATAGCAGAGAAAAGATGCCTTCCCTAGAATTTCTTGTTGGCATTTCTAGTATTGTGGCAAGTGCACTGTAATCTCACTCATTAATCCCAGACTGCTTTGGCAGTACATTCGAACCCTGCGATTTCTAACTCTGAGCAGGACAAACACAGCAGGCGTATGGGAACATATTGATTCCAGGTCTTCTCTGAGCCACACACTACCCTGCCCTCACAGAATGATGAATAATATAGCATGTGAGGAGCCACTCATCTTCTGGCTGTTTGTGCCTCCTCTTTAAATAAGCTTTCAGATTATTCCCACTCTCTTCCCTTTTTTCCACTGCATTGTATTCCCCCTTAAAGTTTTTATTCAGCCTTGTGGATTTGGTTATTGCTTCAGTGTTGCAAGTTAAAATTATACTGCATATATACTGACATTGTGAGATTATGGAGTCTTTGAAGAAGAAAATGTCACTTTCTCAAGGAAAAATGAGTATGAGCAGAAATAAATGCATTGTAATTAATATGTTAGTGCTGCTTACTCCAACCAAACAAAATTACTCTCTTTGCTAGTTTCCTTCCTGCACTTGGATTGTATCCGACCCTTTATTTTCCCTTTCTTGACATCTTTCCATTTTAGGAGTATGGGGCAGTCATCCCTGCTGTTATGATCATGCCAACTCCCCTGCCTATTTTGACTTTGCTTCATCTCACCCACCTTCTTGTATTGGTTCCATTCCACGTCCCCTTCTCTTCGTCACCTATGTTCTAATGATGAGACTTTCCATGCCAATGTCTTTGTGATGTCTTCCTTTACCTTTAATGTGGGTGACTGGGCTCTTAAACACATCTCCATCACTCCTGTTCTTATTTCCTTTTCCTTCCAGATGGAGCAATGTTAAGGTCCCCACCTACAACCATCATCTGCCATAATTTCCACCAACTTCAATAGGATCCTACCACCTGCATTTCTTCCCCTCCTGTCCGCTTTCTCCTTTCAACTTTCCATAGGGACTGTTCCCGCTGCAATTTCTTGGATTGTTCTTCTATCTCTACCAACCACTCTCCTTTCTTCTGCTCTGCATTCAATACCTGCCCTTTTACCTCTTCCCACTGCGAATATAAAGCAACAAGTCAATTGCAACAGTGTTAGGGTTTGGAGGGGAATAGTGGTAATTTTGAATGTCTTGGGCTGAGGGTCTGGGTTCTCTTTATGGATCTTAAAGTCAACTGCAAGCCCAAATCACGTGCCTTCCTCTATAACTGTGATGCAGTGCTTTCAGAATCCAGTTGCCGGACTTACATTGTCTGACTTGCATTGGATTAAAATTGTGTTCATTTGTGACTTGATGGAGGAATTGAGGATTCCCGACTGGGCCTCGTGGTACAAAAAGACAGCTGAGGGAACTGCAAGACAACATCTTATTTTTGGAAAGTTTTTATAGATGAAAGTTGCCTTAATTTTGTTTTTAACTAAAAAGAGAAAAGGAAAATTTGAGTAAGTTGGTTTGAGATCCTGTTTTATTGACCTTGTGTGTTCCTAAGTGTATTTTCATGTGTTGACTTGCTTGGCTTTGGTTGAAGATTTTGAATATTTCCCACAGGCCTTCCCAGATCCCTCTGTTCCTCAGCTTTCCACTGGGCAAGTTATTCTTGCTGCTTTACTGCTGAGATATCATTCTGTTTCAAGATAATTTCTTAATAAAATCATTTAATTATTATCATGTTTTTAGTTTTATCTGCTTATTATTTCATAAAAAAAATAAATGTGTTTGTAATGGTATGTTTTGGGCAGGTTAACAGTGAAAGATTGGGGCCCATACTTAGTGGATCATTGGCAAGGTTATGTACTTTGGATTATTTATAGAAGACAAAGGAATAAGTAAATTTTATGCAGTGAGAAATATGAACTGGAAAATGTTGTCCGGAAGTGTCATGGTTGCAGATTTGAGAATAAGTTTCAAGTAAGAACTGAGCACAAGCTGAAAATGTGGGTGGGGGTAAAATCTGAAGGTCAAAGGAAAAGAGCAGAAGAGATAAAGTAGTTCGTCCTTTTAAAGAGCTAGCATGATTCACCAAATGGCTTCCCCGGGTCGTGGTTTTCCCTAAGTAGACTGTTTACAGCACCTGATTTTTGAAGCCAAGACCACTTAATACTGGTGTCCACAAATTGCATTCTCAGTCCCTACTCTATTCACTGTACACTGATGACTGCATGGGCAGATTCTGCTGTAATTCTATCTACAATTTTGCAGATGATACCATCGTTGTGGGCCAAATATTAAATAATGATGCGTCGAGTAAAGGACGGAGATAAGAGAGCCTAGAGACATGGTGTCATGACAATAATGACACAGCAGAACAAAAGAGCTGGTTATTGACCATTGAAGAGGACCATTCACACACTCCTATTAACATCAATGGTGTTGAGGTCAAGAAAGTTGAGAGATGAGAGTTTCAAGCTCGGAGGAGTGAACATCATTTATAGCCTGTGCTGGTCCAGCCACGTTGGCGCTGCAGCCAGGAAAGCTCACTGGCACCTCTGCTTCCTCAGGAGATTAAAGAAAGTTGGAATTTCAACTTTGACCTTCACCAATTTTTGTTGATACACCACAGAAAGCATCCTATCCAATTGCATTAGCTTTTAGTATGGCAACTGCTCTGCCTGCGACTGCAAGAAACTGCGGAGTTGCAGATGCAGCCTAGCACATCACAGAAACCAGCTTCTGTCTACACTTCTCACTGTCTCGATAACGCAGCCAGCATAATCAGAAAACCCACCAAGCTCCGATATGCTCTCTTCTCCCCCTCTCACTGAGCAGAAAACTTTTAAAAACTGAAAGCACGTACCTCAAGGCTCAAGGATAGCTTTTAATCTGCCAATGCAAGATGATTGGATGGTTCCCAAAAATGATAAGATGGACTCTTGACCTCACAATTTATCTCTGCAATTGACCTGCAACTTATTGTCTGTCTCCACTACACTTACTCTGTGAATGTAACATTTTTTTTCTGCATTCTGTTATTGTTTAACCTTGTTCTACCTCAATGCATTGTCTGAGCTGCTGAGTTCTTCCAGCATTTTGTGGTTGTAATGAATTGATCTATCCAAACGGTGTGCAAGGCAATATTTTCACTGTACCTCAGTACATGTGACAATAACAAAACAATTTATAATTTATCAATTTATCATAATGCCAGATGAAATTGCAGGTCAGTATTTATATAACTCCCCTGTTTTAATGTAACGTCATACACATTTGGTGTTTGAAATTACTGCTGTTTTCCCACTTAAAACTTGCAGCTAGATTAGTTCATTAATCCTTGAATTGAAGTTGATGTTTGGAAAATTTCTTTTTCTTTACTGAAAAGATTATGGGATTTTTTTTTTCTGTCCAGGAGGAATTGATTTGAAAGGAGAGAATGCTTGTGAAAAGAACACATGAATTTAGAGAGGAAGGGTAGTGGAAACTGAGTGGAGCATAAATGCCAGCATTATCTGCTACAACTGAGCAACCTATTTTCATTTGTAAATCCTGTAGTGGGGTGGAGATATGTCTCTACCAAAGGAGGTGTAAGGTGCTCCTTCCCTCTGTTAGTCTGCAGGTCACCCTTGGGCAAAGTGCTTTGCCCCTGATCAAGGTCACGTAAAGCATTGGGGGCTGGTGGTGGATGGTCATATGAACAACAGGTGCATATTACAAGTCCTGATTACAGTATGCGACCACTGATGCCTGGTAGACAATCTCTGAAGAGTATTGATCGTGGCTGGGGTCACCCATCTTGTAAATACTCTGCTCAGAAGGCAATGGCAAGCCACTTTTGGAGAAAAATTTGGCAAGATCAATTATGGTCATTGACCATGATCGGCCATGTCATACAACATTGAATTGACTTTATTTCTTACATCCTTCACATACGTGAGGAGTAAAGATCTTTATGTCCTGTCTCCGTCTAAATGTGCAATGTGCAATCATAGTAACTTATAATAATTTCTAATAAATAGTACAGTCAGTGTAACATGGAAATACATTCAGATCAACGTGAGTTAATCAGTCTGATGGCCTGCTGGAAGAAGCTGTCCCGAAGCCTGTTGGTCCTGGCTTTTATGCTGTGGTACTACTTCCTGAATGTTAGCAGTTGCAATAGATTGTAGTTGGGGTGACTTGGGTCCCCAATGATCCTTCAGGCCCTTTTCTCACACCTGTCTTTGTAAATGTCCTGAATCATGGGAAGTTCACAACTGTAAATGCGCTGGGCTGTCCATACCACTCTCTGCCGAATCCTGCAATTAAGGGAGGTACAGTTCCCATACCAGGCAGCAACACACCCAGTCAGGATGCTCTCAGTTGTACCCTTGTAGAAAGTTCTTAGGATTTGGGGGCCTATACCAAACTTCCTCAACCGTCTGAGGTGAAAGAGGTGGTGTTGTGCCTTTTTCACCACACAGCTGGTGTGTACAGACCACGTGAGGCCCTTGGTGATGTGGATGCCAAGGAACTTAAAGCTGTTTGCTCTGTCAACCCAGATCTATTGATGTCAATAGGGGTCAGTCTATCTCCATTCCTCCTATAATCCACAAACAGCTCCTTTGTTTTTGCAACATTGGGAGAGAGGTTGTTTTTTTGACACCTCTGTGTCAGAGAGATGACTTCTTCCCTGTAGGCCACCTCATTGTTATTTGAGATTAGGCCAATCAATGTGGTGTCATTGGCAAATTTAATTAGCAGATTTGAGCTGTGGGAGGTGACACAGTCATGGGTATACAGGGAGTAAAGGAGGGGACTTAGTACACCATTCTGAGGGGCTCCTGTGTTGAGAGTCGGAGGGGTGGACGTGAGGGAGCCCACTCTTATCACCTGCCGGCGATCTGACAGGAAGTCCAGGATCCAGCTGCATAAGGCAGGTACAAGACCAAGGTCTCTGAGCTTCCTGTCGAGCCTGGATGGAATTATGGTGTTGAATGTTGAACTGTAGTCCAAGAACAGCATTCTCACATAAGAATCCTTCTTCGACGCAATAGAAGTGGCTATTTAGTCGTCTGTCGATTGGTTGTGTTGATAGGCGAATTGTAGGGGGTCCAATTTGGGTGGCAGCAAGCTGCAGATGTAGTCCTTCACCAACCTCTCAAAGCATTTGCTTATTGTTGAGGTGAGTGCGACAAGATGGTGATATCCTATAAACTATAGTATCTCCATCTGCTTATGTTCAGAAGAGTCGGCCTTTTGGGACCAAGATGAGGAGAAACAACTTTAGTTCATTTGGTAGTGAAGGTACAAAATTCTTCACCAGAAAGTCTGAGAATTCAGAATTATTACGTAATTTCAAGACTAAGACGGAAAGACCTGACATCTTGGGAAATTAGAGTTATGGATATAATGTAGACAGGTAGGGTTGAAGCTGAGTATGAGCCATGGTTGTAATGCACACTGGAAGTGAGTTGTTTGATGTATTCTTGCTCCTAATTCTGTCCTTGTTGTCATGAACTTGGCTGCATACAGTTCTGTGGTGCAAAAATGGGCTGTGCACTTCATCAGCATTTTCTAATTGTCATGTTATTTATTTAAATGACTGTTGCATTTTAAGAACATTCAAAAGGTTGCTAATTTTAATTTTGAGGTGTTTTCACGTGTTTAGATTTTGTTGCCAAAATGATGGTGGAATTTGTATTCAAGATGTTTTTCTTGACTTTCCTTCTGTTTTTTTTTCCTCCCACATCATCCATTTGTTTGTCCATAATTCTCAGTGGACATGATGAAAATTGTTGAAGTCCTTTTGAAGGAACTTGGACCAAAACGTTGACAATACACTTTTCCATAGGTGCTGCCTGGCCTGCTGAGTTCCTCCAGCATTTTGTGTGTGTTCACTGAGGTTTTCTTTCTTTTGCCCTTATTATCTTTTCACCAACAAAATGTAGGTCTTTTTGAAGTGCATGAAATGTTGCACTATGTTTACAAACTGAGTGCATTTACAATGGGTGTGTGATTTAAGATCAGAGCATTATGCAATATTTACAACTGAGAAATAATTCTGATGAATAATTCCTAATGAAGGGTCTCAGCCTGAAATGTTCACTGTTTATTCCCATCCGTAGATCCTGCCTGATGTGCTGAGTTTCTCCAGCATTTTGTCTGTGGCTCGAGATTTCCAACATCAGCAGGATCTCTTGTGTTGAGCAATAATTCCTCTGTATTTATAGCTGTTTGATACAGGTTGAAGATCTGCTTAGGAGCACCAAGTAAATGGTGGTTAAGTTCTTCACAGTCCAGCAAGAATTCCCCTCACCTAGATAGTTTGGAGGGTAAGGAGCAGGGTTATATCCCACTACAGCAGCAATTTGCATTAATATACATAAGCATGTTTTACATTTTAGCTATGTCTGCCTTTTCATTGGCTATGTGGAACAGTTTCATGTGCCAAGCTTTCCCTGACAATGCTGTCTAACTCAT
The DNA here is from genome assembly GCF_048418815.1 of Hemitrygon akajei. NCBI lineage: Eukaryota > Metazoa > Chordata > Chondrichthyes > Myliobatiformes > Dasyatidae > Hemitrygon > Hemitrygon akajei. The sequence continues at coordinate 36,638,398 of NC_133134.1, read as the reverse complement.
TCTGCGCTACATTGATAACTGCATTGGTGCTGCTTCATGCACCCATACTGAGCTTCTCAATTTCATAAACTTTGCCTCCAACTTCCAACAGCCCCTTAGATTTACTTGGTCGATTTCTAACACCCGTCTCCACTTTCTCAAACTCTCTGTCTCCATCTCTACTGACAAACTGTCTACCAACATCTTTTATAAACCTACCAATTCCCATGGCTATCTTGATTATACCTCTTCCAGCCCTGTCTCCATTAAAAAGTCATTCCTTTTTATGAATTTCTTCACCTCTGCTGTATCTGTTTGTGGAATGAAGTCTTCCTTTCCAGGACATCAGAGATGTCCTCCTTCTTTAAAGAACGGGGTTTTGCTTTGTCCACCATTGATGATGCTCTCCTGTGTGTATCTCCTCCATTTCCCAGATGCTCACCCCATTCTTCCCACCTCCTTAACAGGGATAGAGTTCATCTTGTCTTCACCTACCACTCCATGAGCCTCCTCATCCACCACATCAGTCTCCCCAACTTTCACCATCAACGGGATCCTACCACCAAACACACTTTTACCTCCCCCCATTCTCCACTTTCCGCGGGGATCATTCCCTGTATAATTCCCTTGTTCATTCACTCCTCCCTACAAATCTCCCCCCTGGCACATTATCACTGCAAGAGACAGACATGCGACACTGCCCATTCACCTCCATTGAGGACCCCAAACTGTACTTCCATGTGAGGCAGCACCTCAGCTGTGAACCTGTTGTGTCCGGTGCTTCTGACGAGGTCTCCTGTAGACTGATGAAACCCAACTTAAATTGGGGGACTGCCTTGTCGAGCACCTCTGCCCAGTCCACCAAAAGTGGGTTTTCCTGGTGGTCATTCATTTTAATTCCTATCCCCTTTCCTATTCTGCCATGTTGGTTCATGTCCTCCTCTTTTCTCATGAAGAGGCCACACACAGGGTGGAGGAACAACATCTCCTATTCCATCTAGGTAGCCTCCATCCTGATGGCATGATCATTGATTTCTCCTTCTAATAATTTTTATTTTTCCCACTTGGGTCTCTTGCTTCTTTTCCTCACCTGCCTTTCACCTCCCCCTGGTGCCCCTCTTTCTTCCCTATCTCCCATGGTCCAGTTTCTCCTCCTATCAGATTCCTTCCTTTCATGCCCTTACCTTTTCCACCCACTTGGCTTGACCCATCACTTTCAACCTTCTAGCTTGTCGTCCTTCCTCTAAACCCACCTTTTTATTCTGACATCTTTGCCCTTCCTTTGCATTGCGGATGAAGGATCTCTGTTCAAACCGTCAACTGTTTATTCATTTCCTGTTGGTACTGCCTGACCTGTTGAGTTCTTCCAGCATTTTGTGTGTGTTGCTCTGGATTTCCAGCACCTGCAGAATCTCTTGTGCTTGTGATATTTTCATAAGACAAAAGACATAGGAGCAGAGTTAGACGATTCGGCCCATTGAGCTGCTTCGTTGCTCAATCACAGCTGATCTTTTTTTCTCCCCTCTCCTCAGCCTTCTCCCCGTAACCTTGATGCCGTGGTCAATCAAGAACCTATCAATCGCTGCCTTAAATACACCCAACGACCTGGCCTCCACAGCTGCCTTTGGTAACAAATTCCACAAATTTTCGACTTTCTGCCTAAAGAAATTTCTCTACATCTGTTTTAAATGGACTCCCCTCTATTCTGAGGCTGCGCCTTCTTGACCTAGACTCCCCCACCATGGAATGAATCCTTTCTTCATTTACTCTGTCTAGCCCTTTCAACATTTAAAAGATTTTAGTGAAATTCCCCCTTAGCTTTCAAAATTCTAGCGAGTACAGACCCAGAGCCATGAATCATTCCTTGTATGATAACCTTTTCATTCCCAGAATCATCCTTGTGAACCTCCTCTGAACCCTCTCCAATAGCAGCACATCTTTTCTTAGATGAGGAGCACAAAACTGTTTACAGTACTCAAGGTGAGGCCTTACCAGTGCTTTATAAAGCCTCAGCATCACATCCCTGCTCTTATATTTTAGACCTCTTGAAATGAATGTGAACAATGCATTTGCCTTTCTCACCATCGACTCAACCTGCAAGTTAGACTTTAGGGTGTTCTGCACAAGGACTCCCAATTCCCTTTGCATCTCAGATTTTTGGGTTTTCACCCTGTTTAGAAAATAGGCTGCAGATTTATTTCTTCGACCCAAGTGCATGACCATGCAATTTCTAACATTGTATTTAATTTGCCACTTTCTTGCCCATTCTCCTAATCTATCTAAGTCCTTCTGCAGCCTTCCTGTTTCCTCAACACTACCTGCTCCTCCACTAATCTTTATATCATCTGCAAACCTGTCTATTCCACCATCTAAATCATTGATATATAACATAAAAAGAAGTGGTCCCAGCACCATCCCCTGCAGAACATCACTAGTCACTGGCAACCAAGCAGACCAGGATCCTTTTATTCCCACTCACTGCCTTCTACCAATCAACCAATGCTCTAACCATGCTAGTAACTTTCCTGTATTACCATGGGCTCTTAAATTGGTTAGCAGCTTCATGTGTGGCATCTTGTCAAAGACTTTCTCAAAATCAGAGTATGTAACTTCCACTGTACCCCCTTTATCTATACTACTTGTAATCTCAAAGAATCCCAACAGGTTAAGGAAGCCATGCTGATTTTGTCCTATCTCGAACTGTGTCATCAAGTACTCCATCACCTCATCCTTAACAATTGATTCTATTATCTTTCCCACTAACTTTCAGACTAATCTTTCAGACTAACTGATCTATAATTTCCTTTCTGCTGCCTCCCTCCAAAGTGGAGTGACATTTGCAATTTTCCAGTCCCCTGGAACCATGCCAGAGTCTAGTAGTTCTTGAAAGATCATTACTAATGCCTCCACAACCTCTGCCGCTACGTCCTTCAGAACCCTAAGGTGTAGTTCATCTGCAGTTTTCCGTGGTGATTTACGTTTGGCTGACTGACTTGTTTGAATGAGCTACATGAAAGTACTTTGACAGAGACATCCTTTGGTTCTTAGTGTGATAGTGTCACCAAGAACTGACCTAGTCTTTCTTTAGTAAGCCACTGCATATAATAAATTTATTCTTGGGAAGGGAAGTATTTGTTACCATTTCTTATTTTTTCTAAATAATGAATAATTTCTCATCACATTGGATCCTTTATTCTTCTGTTGAATATCTCTAAGATAAATTTAACAAGGTGAGTGCAATGAAGTTCTTGTTACCAGAATGTAATTTTGTGTTCTTGTTAATATAACATTGTGTTCTTGTTACTGTTGTTCAGATTTTTCGGAACAACTGAGACTTGCCATGATCAGAACTAATTTTCTCTAATATGTGTTGACTCAGGTTTTTTGCCTTTCTTTGCCAGTTGGACTTGTTCTTAGGAATGTATACCACTCAACAAAGATCTGAAACTTGGAATCAATACTAAGCCACACGTATTTCTGTTTGGGAATGACAGATACTCTTAAAACACAAAGCTTTTAAGTGACAGGATTGACATGGGATATTTATTTTAAGATAATGTGCAGGCTCAGCTGGTTGTCTCTCAATTGTTCAGGCTTAATTGCGGGTCTATGGCAACAGATGTTGTCCAGGCTTTTAATGTTGACATCAATCATTAAATAAATACCTGGCTGGTGCTGATTGGTCAAACAATTTGGCAAGCAAGATGCTGTATGACCAATTGTTTTCTGACATGGGCACTGTAGTCATAAAGGCGTGTCTCATGGCAGGCTGTCCCTAGTTAATGAATGGTTCTGTTTTTAACAGATGTCCATAAGTTGATTTGGGGAAAGTACACAAAAAAATCATGTGGTGTGGTAATTGCATCTCCATAATATTGCAATGAAAGGCATCGAAAGCACATATTACTGATAAGAAAAAAATCCTAAACATGGGGGGAGGGAGAGGGAGATTAATTTAGTTCTGCAGTTCGTAGGAATGAATTCCTATATGTATAGTGGCATGCATAAGTTTGGGCACCCCGGTCAAAATTTTTGTTACTGTAAATAATTAAGTGAGTAGAAGATGAACTGATCTCCAAAAATCATAAAGTTACAGATGACACATTCTTTTCAACATTTTAAGCAAGATTAGTGTATTATTTTTGTTTTGTACAATTTTAGAGTGGGAAAAAAAAGGAAAGGAGCACCATGCAAAGGTTTGGGAACCCCAAGAGATTTGAGTTCTCAGATAACTTAAGGTCTCAGAACTTAAATAGCTTGTTAGGGCTATGGCTTGTTCACGGTCATTGTTAGGAAAGGCCAGGTGATGTAAATTTCAAAGCTTTATAAATACCTTGACTCCTCAAACCTTGTCCCAACAATCAGCAGCCATGGGCTCCTCTACGCAGCTGCCTAGCACTCTGAAAATTAATATAAATGATGCCCACAAAACAGGAGAAGGCTATAAGAAGATAGCAAAGCGCTTTCAGGTAGCCATTTGCTCAGTTCGTAATGTACTTAAGAAGTGGCAGTTAACAGGAACGAGGGAGGTCAAATTGAGGTCTGGAAGACCAAGAAAACTGTCCGAGAGAACTGCTCGTAGGATTGCTAGAAAGGTAAATCAAAACCCCTGTTTGACTACAAAAGACCTTCAGGAAGATTTAGCAGACTCTGGAGTGGTGGTGCACTGTTCTACTGTGCAGCGACACCTGCACAAATATGACCTTCATGGAAGAGTCATCAGAAGAAAACCTTTCCTGTGTCTTCACCACAAAATTCAGCATCAGAAATTTGCAAAGGAACATCTAAACAAGACTGGTGCATTTTGGAAACAAGTCCTGTGGACTGTGAAGTTAAAATAGAACTTTTTGGTTGCAATGAGCAAAGGTACGTCTGGAGAAAAAAGGGTGCAGAATTTCATGAAAAGAACACCTCTCCAACTGTTAAGCATGGGGATGGATTGATCATGCTTTGGGCTTGTGTTGCAGCCAGTGGCACGGGGAATATTTCACTGGTAGAGGGAAGAATGAATTCAATTAAGTACCAGCAATTTCTGGAAGCAAACATCACACCATCTGTAAAAATGCTGAAGATGAAAAGAGGACAGCTTCTACAACAGGATAATGATCCTAAACACACCTCAAAATCCACAATGGACTATCTCAAGAGGTGTAAGCTGAAGATTTTGCCGTGGCCCTTACAGTCCCCTGACCTAAACGTCATCGAAAATCTGTGGATAGATCTCAAAAGAGTAGTGCATGCAAGATCGCCCAATAATCTCACAGAACTAGAAGCCTTTTGGAACGAAGAATGGGTGAAAATCCCCTGAACAAGAATTGAAAGACTCTTAGCTGGCTACAAAAAGCATTTACAAGCTGTGATACTTGCCAAAGGGGTCATTACTAAGTACTGACCATGCAGGGTCCCCAAACTTATGCTTCAGGCCCTTTTCCTTTTTTGTCATTTTTGAAACTGTAAAAGATGGAAATAAAAGAGTACTCTTGCTTAAAATATTAAAGAACTGTGTCATCTTTAACTTTATGCCTTTTGGAAATCAGGTCATCTTTTACTCACTCAGCTATTCACAGTAACAGAAATTTTGGCCAGGGGTGCCCAAACTTTTGCATGCCTATGTACATCTGACCTTGGAATTTAATAATATTATGGAAGCATGTTCATATGTAAGGGGTGTCCATTAGTCAGGCATTTGTAACCCGGGGGTGACGTATATAAGTTCAGCTTGTACATTTGTGCAGTATTAGACGAGAAGCTAGACTGGACTGCCAACACAGATGCCTTGTGCAGGAAGGCACAGAGTCGACTGTACTTCCTAAGAAGGTTGGCGTCATTCAATGTCTGTAGTGAGATGCTGAAGATGTTCTATAGGTCAGTTGTGGAGAGCGCCCTCTTCTTTGTGGTGGCGTGTTGGGGAGGAAGCATTAAGAAGAGGGACGCCTCACGTCTTAATAAGCTGGTAAGGAAGGCGGGCTCTGTCGTGGGCAAAGTACTGGAGAGTTTAACATTGGTAGCTGAGCGAAGGGCGCTGAGTAGGCTACGGTCAATTATGGATAACTCTGAACATCCTCTACATAGCACCATCCAGAGACAGAGAAGCAGTTTCAGCGACAGGTTACTATCGATACAATGCTCCTCAGACAGGATGAAGAGGTCAATACTCCCCAATGCCATTAGGCTTTACAATTCTACCGCCAGGACTTAAGAACTTTTTAAAAGCTATTATTAATGCTTTTTGAGATAGTGATGTAGATGCATTTCATATTTTTTACTGAGTTAAGTATTGTATGTAATTAGTTTTGCTATAACAAGTGTATGGGACATTGGAAAAAAGTTGAATTTCCCCATGGGGATGAATAAAGTATCTATCTATCTATCTATCTATCTATCTATCTATCTATCTATTAAGTCAGTCACTTACATTCAGCAGAGCTACAGTAAGCACTAATAAGTTAACATATACAGTACATTCCCCACCATCTAGTCAAATGGAAAGCAAAGCTACAGGTATTGGCTGTGGCCCATGACTTACCTTGTTTTAAAGCACTTTTTAAACAATATTTGATCATTTCAGAATTTCTGATTTTGAGATATCGTGTTTTAAACTTGCAGGAAGTGCTTGTTAGATGCAATTCATAAACATGAGGTCCTGCAGGTGCTGGAAATCCAGAGCAAGACGCTCAACATACTGGAGGAACTCAGCAGGTTAGGCAGCATCTATAGGAGTGAATAAACAGTCAATGTTTTGGGCTGAGAACTGGAAAGGAAGGGGCATGAAGCCAGAATAAGAAGATGGGTGGAGGGGAACGAGTACAATCTGGCAAATGATGGGTGATACCAGGTGAGGGGGAAAGTGGGCGGTAGGGACTGTGAGAAATTGGGCTGAAGAAGCAGGATCTGGTAGGAGAGAAGAATAGACTGTGGAAGAATTGGAAGGAGGAGGGGTATTAGAGGGAGATGATGGACAGGTGAGAAGAAGAGAAAGGAGTAAGAGGGGGAGAAATTACTGGAGAAATTACTTTAGATGTTCATGCTGGCAGGTTGGAGGCTACTTAGAAAGAATAAGGTGTTGCCCCACTTCATCATGACAAAAGAGGTGGCCAAGGACACAATTAATGGCTTTAAGAAAAGATTAAAGTGAGCCAACATCTTTTATTTTATCAAGGAAAATAAATTAACCAACAATGCTTATTGATAGGTTATGTGTGATATGACAGATTGGAAGCAACAGCAGTTCTCTGAATTGACCTTTGCTGTGCTTGACTGAAGCACAATGAATAGAGAACTGGTCAGATAAGTAATTAGGAACTAGGAGCTAGAAATAGGTCATCAGGGTATTCAACCTTGCCTTATCATTTAACGTGATCATGGCTGATCTATTTGGCCTCAATTGGTCATTCTTTAAAATATTTATCTACCTCCACTCCAAGTATATCTATTGATCTGGCTTCCACCACAGAGGATTTTGGAGTTTCAGTACCTTCTGAGAGAAGAAATGTCTACATATCTTAGTTTTAAATGACCAGTCCTTCATCTTGAACCTAAATTCCCTCATGGAAAAATCTTACATTTACTCTGCAAGACTTCTTCAGATATATTTTTTGAATAAGGTCAGCCTCATTCTCCTAAACTCCAACTACATATCGTCTCCTGATAGGATCCTGTTACTGAAAACTGTTCCTAATTTAACTCTTATCAGCATAAACTTCTCATACATTCTTCATTGTGCATTTATTTAGCTTCCTCATCAATTAGCCCATGCTATTCATCTCAAGTACCTACTTTCTGTGATATTTTTCAGACATGTGTCCTAATTACATGATAACGCCAGTTGTGGCCTTTTGGGATCAGAATCAGGTTTATTATCACCAGCATGTGTCGTGAAATTTGTTAACTTAGCAGCAGCAGTTCAATGCAATACATAATATAGAAAAAGAAAATAATAATAAATAAAGAATTGAATCAATCACACCATACATATATTGAATAGATTAAAAATTGTGCAAGAAATAATGTATACTAAAAAGTGAGGTAGTGTTCACAGGTTCAATGTCCATTTAGGAATCGGATTGCAGAGGGGAAGAAGCTGTTTCTGAATCACTGAGTGTGTGCCTTCAGGCTTCTGTACCTCCTACCTGATAGTAACAGTGAGAAAAGGGTATGCCCTGGGTGCTGGAGGTCCTTAATAATGGACGCTGCCTTTCTGAGAGACTGCTCCTTGAAGATGTCCTGGGTACTTTGTAGGCTAGTACTCAAGATAGAGCGGACTAAATTTACAACCCTCTGCAGCTTCTTTTGGTCCCGTGCAGTAGCCTACACTCTTCCCCCCCCCCCCCCCCACCCCACCACCAATACCAGAGAGTGATGAAGCCTGTCAGAATGCTCTCCATGGTACATAGAACATAGAATAGTACAGCACATTACAGGCTCTTCGGCCCACAATGTTTTGGCGACCCTCAAACCCTGCCTCACATATAACCCCCCCCCCCCACCTTAAATTCCTCCATATACCTGTCTAGTAGTCTCTTAAACTTCACTAGTGTGTCTGCCTCCACCACTGACTCAGGCAGTGCATTCCATGCACCAACCACTCTCTGAGTGAAAAACCTTCCTCTAATATCCCCCTTGAACTTCCCTCCCCTTACCTTAAAGCCATGTCCTCTTGTACTGAGCAGTGGTGCCCTGGGGAAGAGGCGCTGGCTGTCCACTCTGTCTATTCCTCTTAATATCTTGTACACCTCTATCATGTCTCCTCTCATCCTCCTTCTCTCCAAAGAGTAAAGCCCTAGCTCCCTTAATCTCTGATCATAATCCATACTCTCTAAACCAGGCAGCATCCTGATAAATCTCCTCCTTACCCTTTCCAATGCTTCCACATCCTTCCTATAGTGAGGCACCAGAATTGTACACAGTACATATGTAGAAGTATTTGAGAGTACTTGTTGCCATACCAAATCTCTTCAAACTCCTAATGACGTATAGTCGCTGTCTTGCCTTCTTTATAACTGCATCATAATGTTGAGACCAGGTTAGGTCCTCAGAGATTTTGGCACCCAGGAACTTAAAACTGCTCACTCACTCCCTCTCCACTTCTGATCCCTCTATGAGTATTGGTATGTGTTCCTTCATTTTACCCTTCCTGAAGTCCACAATCAGCTCTTTCATCTTACTGACGTTGAGTGCCAGGTTGTTGCTGCGGCACCATTCCACTAGTTGGCAAATCTCACTCCTGTACGCCCTCTTGTCTCTGCGTGAGATTCTATCAACAATGGTTGTATCATCAGCACTTCTTTGCAGAAGTGAAGAATTATACTGTTGTAACTTCACCTCAGTTTCCAGAACAGAGCAGCCCCCAGCATCACTCCCGTCCTTATTCTGGCCCTATGTCCCAAGCAATCTTTTCAGAATGTTCATTGCCAGCATTGATTTGCTGAGTCATTTGCAGCTACTTGTGAATCTTCACATTTAACAATGTGCATGGAACTCCTAAACATGCTGTCAAATTCTCGGTGGATTAGCAACAAGAGCTGACTATTGTTTACTGTTGTTGCAGTAGAGATTAATTTTCCCTTTTTAGGGATCTGCCATTTCTCACTCCGTGTTCTGCTGTTGACACTATTAATGAGCTCTGCCTCACTGAGTCCATAGAGTCCTGGTTTTACAGTTAACCATCATAAAATTGATTGAATCAGTGAGCTGCTGATCAGTCATGCAAAAGGGATCAGTGCCACGTGGTGCCACTCTGATTGGTTTTAATCTTAAGTGGCAGCCATATAGTTCATGAATCAGGCTAAAGGTAAATAAAAGTATTCAGCCTTATTTATACAGTCAGTAAAACTGAGTTTTTATTGTCCTCTCTTGAGTTAAAGCACCACTGGTGTGATTTCAGTTCTGATAAAACTGGGCTATATAACAAACGGATGCAACTCTTAAAATTACAATATCCCATGCAATGTAGCACAGCGCAAATATGTTAAAACTTTTAATGACAAATAATTTAAAGACCTGCTGTCATGTCTTTTAAAATGTCCCCATCTTCAAGAACACTAATGTTCTTCAAAATAATTAGGTGGGAGATTAATTCACATTAAGATTGTAGTTAATATGGTTTGGGAGTGGTAATTGAATAAAGGAGAAAAGTTGTTCAGGAGAACTTACTTCTTGAGATAAAATATCCTATGGCTGCTGACGTCTTCCCAAACAGGAGTAGGTTGATAGGAATCTAGTTGAACGTTTGAGGAACGAAGCAGATTTCCTTCACTACGGAACTAGAATCTCAGACATATGGGGTTGGGATCATGTTTGAATGTTTTGACTGATGAACATCTGGACCAGTTGAAATAAAAAACATTACATTATTCAGTATCTACATACATCTTTTAATTTTCTCAGTGATTAAAATTACTGACCTTCATCATAATTTTACCAATCTAAGTATAACAGCAAGTTTGTTGAAATTAGTTACAAAAGATCTGTTCTTCCATGTTTTCATTTTTGAGTTCCATCCAAGGACAACAGGGGACACCATGGTGGTGTAGCAGTTAGCGCAAAAGTATTACAGCTTGGCTCATCGGAGTCCGGAATTCAATACCGGCAGTGCCTGTTCTCCATGTTCTCCCCGTGGCTGCGTGGGTTTTCTCTGGGTCTTCTCCACTCGGAGGAAGGAAATCAGACTGTCGGAGGAAATCAGTTAGTAGGTTTATAGGTCGTTGTAAATTGTCCTGTGATGAGGCTAGGGTGGGTTGCTGGGTGGTTCGGCTTGTTGGGCAGAATACCTGCTCTGTGTTTTATCTCTAAATAAATAAAATTTTGAGAGTTTCCCATCATACAACCTTTAGGTGTCTCTGCTCCTTCAACTCTGGCCTCCTGCACTTCTGCAATTTCCTAGCCTTTGCAATTCTTTCTCTGAACTTTTCTACCTCAATATGTCTCTGCTGATTTAAGGTGCTTGTTATAACTCCTCTTTGCTTATATCCCCTTCTGTTTTATCATAGAGTTATAGAGATATACAGTATAGCATTACACAGTCCCTTTGACCCAAGCATCTATGTTGACCGTCATGACAGCTTATACTAATCCTACTTGCCTGCATTAACTCCATATCCCTCAAAGCTTTGCTTATTCAAACATCTGTCCAAATGCCTCCTGTCTCTAGCATTTCTTCTGGCAGCTTATTCCAGACACCAAATTTACCACATAGATCCTTATTGAACATTCTACCTCTCACTTTCAACCCGCTCACTCCAGATTTAGAGAGCCCTACCCGGGATGTCCCAATTGTATCTAGTTTTGTTTGATCATACTTAAGAGAAGTAACTTGGGATGTTATACTATATCAAAATGTCACTTAAATGCAGGTTGGTGCCATTTTTAGAACCAGGGTAAACGGTCTTACAACACTGTAATCCTTGAAGACCTTGAATAACTGAACAGTGGGTGGTTTAAGTTCAGAGCAGAGTGAATTGAATTGACTTTGTTACTTACATCCTTCAAACACATGAGGAGTAAAAATCATTATGTCTCAGTTCAAATGTGCAATTATGGTAATTTATAATATTATGTACAACAGGATAGTCAATATAACATGGAAATACGTACAGTTGTGTCAGCGTGAATTGAGCAGTCTGATGGCCTAGTGGAAGAAGCTGTCCCGGAGCCTGTTAGTCCTGGCTTTTATGCTGCTGTACTGTTACCCATATGGTAGCAGCTGGAACAGTTTGTGGTTGGAGTGACTTGGGTCCCCAATGATCCTTCGGGCCCTTTTTGCACACCTGTCTTTGTAGATGGTACAGTGATGGAAGGTAGGATTTTTGATTAGGATGATAAGGGATCAAGAATTTAACATATAAATAGTTAGGCAGTAATCAGCCTGTATGTGTTTAAGAGATTGACCAAAGATTACAAAGGTTTAAATTGTTTGGGCCTTGTTCATTGATCAATAAACACTGAACAGTGCAAGAAAAGCTTTCCAGAGAAGTTATCCATAGGTTGGAACTTGTCAGGGATTTGGAGGAGTGGGATGGGGGATAGGAGAGGTAGTGTGATTTATCTGAGAAATGAAGAAGGATGGAAGATAAGATCAAAGACAGAGGGTCTGCTGAGCACTCCCAGGAACTTACAGAGTGGTGCTGTATATACGTTTAGGAAGTGGTGATGTGGATGGTGTAGAAGGATGTCGTAGGTTGTAAGGGATGGAATGAAGTGTGACAGATGGAGTTCAACTCAGGGACTTGTGAAATGGAAGGTGAAACTTAAAGGAAAAATACAAGGTTAATGATAGGATTCTTAGCAGTGTGGAGGAATAGCAGGATCTTGGGGTCCACATTCATAGATCTGTCAAAGATGAGGCAAATAAGAAGGCATTTGTAATATTGGCCCCATTAGTTGGGGGATTGAGTTCAACAGCTACAGGAAATGTTTCAGCTCAATAAAACTCTGGCTAAACCACATGTGGTGTATTGTCTCTAGTTCGGGTCACCTCATCATAGAAACAATGTGGAAGTTTTAGTTAGGGTTCAGAGGAGATTTACCAGGATATTACCTAGATTGTAGAGAGCATGTGTTATACGGAAAGATTAAGCAAGCTAGGGCCTTTCTCTTTGGCGTGAAGGAGGGTGAAAGATGACATGGTAGAGGTGATAGAGATGATAAGAGACATAGATGAAGTGGATAGACAGAGATTTTTCCCCAGTGTGGAAATGATTAAATGAGGGTGCATAATTTTCAAGTGATTGGAGGAATGTATGATGGGGGGGGGGGTAAGACATTTTTTATACCAAATGCATTGCTGGGAGTGGTGGTAGAGGTTGATATGTTAGGGAGATAGGTACATGGATAAAATAAATGGATTGTTAAGTGGTAGGTCAAAAGGTTGGAACAGCATCATGGGCCAAATGGCTCGTACTGTGCTGTACTGTTATATGTTCTATGTATTCATTGCAAAAGTCAAACCGGCTAGAGTGACTCTACAGATCAGGCAGAGCGATAGTTCACGATTTGGGTTGAGCGCTTGGATCAGGCACTGATATGTCAAGCTTTCTCAGATACGGCCTGTCTCACTGATTTCCTTATACAGTTTGATATTGCTCCAGATTATTGAATAGATGAAAGAGTGTTTGAGGGCTGTTAATTAAAGCACATGATGGACTGACAGCATATGAACTTTTGTATTTGTTAGGCATGAAGGAGGATGAATCTCTGTTGCAATTTTGCTGGAAGTTGTGGAAAAGTTGAAATAAGGACCACAGTGCATGTTGAACTGAGAGGAGATGTGAAGCAATCAAGTTTATGAAGCTATTTAACGTGTCTGGGACCCAGTTACTTAATAAGCACAAACAGAAAGATCTATCGAAGCTGAATGTGGTGAAGCATTAATGTTGCTATAATACCAAATCCTTACCAATGGGGTGGAAATGTAGAGCTTCTCAGTAATTTGTTAAACTGCAGTACTGAATGTGGGCCACTAGGTTGTGCTGTGTGCCACTTGGGTTCCTGAAGCCAAGATTCAACTTGCATTGAGAAAAAAAGAGGTAGAGTGAGTTTGTGTGTGTGTGTGTGTGTGTGTGTGTGTGTGAGAGAGAGAGAGAGAGAGAGAGAAAGAGAGGTAGATAGATGCAGAAAGCAAGAATGTAGAAACCCAGATTGTGGCTGAAATAAAAATAAACTGCAGATGCAAAATTCCAGATGCTGAAAATCTTATATGACAATGGGAAATGCTCAGCAGGTCATGCAGTATCTGTAGGAAGATCAACAGAGGTAAGGCTTCAGGTCAGAGACTTTTTGACAGAACAGAAATAAATTTTGAAGCAAAATATATTGGATTACCTTTATCTTTGCTTACCATTGACTTGATGTTTTATTAATTAGTCATTTTCAATCATTTGTAATCTAATTTGAACATAAGATTGAAATAAGTGTAGGTAGGTTTTGGGGAAGGGTGTAGAAAATATATAATTTTGGTTGAAATTTCATTTTCTTAGATGCTTTATCCCTTTGAAATAAGTAACAGGACATGTGGTAATTGGGTGATGCCAACCTTGGCTATTAAATGCTTAAAGATACTTGGAGGAAGGAATAACTAGGTGTGAGAGAAAGCCATCTGACATGGGGAAAGGACTAATGTGGAATAGATAGATCTGGATCGTACACAGTGAGATATTGTATTTAACTTGGGCGGGCATAGTAACATCAAAAGGATATAGTAGAGCGTGTTACGGAGGAAGACTGGAAAGGCTGTGATGGACAGCTGTGGCTGACTTGAGAGGGAAGGTCATCTATTTCGTTGAGATACATGACAGCTGTTGCAAAATCTAATTATAAGAGGGAACACATCGAGTTGAGAACTGTTGAATGGTGATAATGATGGAAAAATTGTAGAGAAAAAAATGTTCAGCATCCCAGAAAAGTGAGAAAAGTTAGCTGTTTCAAACTCCTTTGTTAAAAGATCCAAGACTCCCTTTGGGAGTCCTTGGTAAGGTATATGCAGAAGAGAGTTCCATCATTAGTTGTAAAGAATGATGAAAAACTATCAAATTATTGTTCGAGCTTGTCGTAATGTGAACACAGTCACCAGAGTGACGTAGATATGAAGTAGTCTTTTATTCAACAAATGAGACACAGCAGGCATTATATTGAGACCTTTTTGGAGTGAGAGGCCTGCTTGACCCAATATTGCATGACATTTTATATGCTAAAGATATGCTAAAAGGATAATTCTGTATTTACAATGTATCTATAATGCTTCCTTTGAATGAATATAACTTTCACTCTTCCTTCTTTGCACCCACACGCAGACTCCCAAAACAAATGTTTAAATCAGCACTGTCTGATTTTCCAATTAACTGCAGTTTACAGCTATTAGGAACCCGTTGTCCAGAGCTGCATTTTAAATTTTATCTACAGTCCATATTCAGATCTGAAGTTTGGTGGATGAAGTTAGTATTTTGCTATACAACCTAATTTCTGAATATGCTTTAACAGAGCTTATTTCCCCCTGTTTAGCCATCACATCAGAAACACATTAAGGTAGTGAGATTAATTGCCTAGCTACCAGCATAGATCTGGAATTTGCAAAGTGTATGGCTTAGCTAGCCTTCAGAACAACTATATTACTACTTAGTGGTATAAATATAAACTCACTCCTGAGATCCACATATGGCTTTCAAACCAATGGACAACCTGTAGCCTTAGCTGATATATAATTATTTTATTACTTATGATTTTATTACTAGATTATATATGATCGTTTTTCAGTAGCAAGCTGTTTTTGAAATTATTATTCTTTTAGCTGTCACTGTGGAATGCTGGAGTATCCTATTTCTGTCAATCAAGACAGTTGGGCTGTATTACAACACGTATATAAACCAAGATAGGTGAATATGCTAGAGCAAAAATTATTAAGACACTTTTCATTCGGGCAGCAAATAGTCAGTGTAAAAATAACCTTGAAAATATGCATAAACAAAGCTGTTGCATTTAATACAGTTACTTTTCATCATTTAAAAGATCGCTTTCAGAAAAGATGGCAGCATATCAAAAGTTTCCTTATAACATTCTGTATAACATAATTCAATAACAATTGTGAGCTAAGTAATTGCATATGGAGTGATATTCCTTTGTCATTTAGGTCATATTTGCCTCATAATTGGGCATCTCTATTTTATTTCCACTCTTGATTTAACAAAGACTTTAACGAAAAGTACAAATGATATAATATTGCAGCTCTGCATTCGCTGATGATCTTTTATTGTCCAGTAGTTGAGTAATTTGAATAGTTTCTTACAGTTGGTATAAGAGGAGCAGATGGCTTTAGAGTTCATGTTCCTGACAGTTCGCAACACTGTGGTTTCCTGAGTTTTGTTGGGCTGAAGAGAGAATGAGTAATTGCTAATAATATATTTTGTAACTGCCAAACAGCAAGTGGAAAAATTGAAAGAACTTCAATCGAGCAATTGCTGTATTACACCTATCCCCTTTACAACTCTTTGTTAATCTTCTGCATTTTTTATTCTTAGGCATTGTAGGCTTAGCTAATGTGTTTACTATATTCGCTTCTAATTAAAAGGCTTTGAAATGATGGTTGAGAAGCTCAACACCAAATAGGAGCAAAGCAGCTTTCTTGGTTCAATTCTAATTACTACCTTAAAGTTGCGGCACTGTGGCTCCAATGCTCCACTTACAAAACACACCGCAGTTATTTGCCAAGATTTCCTTAACAGCACTTATAAAACACACAGTCTTTGGAAAGATTGGGTAACAATGTTCACATATTATGCTACCTTGCAAATAAATTGTCTTGATTGTTGCTAGGAAGAAATGCGGTAACTTCCTGTGTGAGAGCACTGAAGGGGTGTTTTCTGGAGCAGGTTATGAGTCCATCTCACCACTGCCTTCTCAAGCATGACTAGTGTGCACATTGCCAACAAGAATGTCAAGGCTTTAGAAGAGGTTTATTAGGATGTTGCCTGGATTAGATGGCACATGAGTGGTTGACAAGCTTGGGTTGTTTGCTCTGGGGCAGCAGAGGCTGGAGGGGGGATCTAATAGATTAGGAGAGGCATTGGTAGAGTAGAAAGGCAATATCTTTTTCCAAGGGTTGGCATGTCTAACACCAGAGCGCATACATTTAAGGTGAGGGGGGTAACTTCAAAGGAGACATGAGGGGTAAATCTTTTACATAGGGATTGGTAGGTGTCTGGGATGCACTGCCTGGAGTGGTGGTAGAGGGTGAAATGTTAAACAATTTTAAAAGATGTTTAGCTCGACCCATGAATTTGATGAATATGGAAGTATCTGGATGTTGTCTTCAGAAGTAATTGGTTAGCCATTTGATTACTAATTTAATTCGTTCAGCACAACATTGTGGGCCTAAGATATTATTCCTGTGCTGTACTGTTCTATGTTCAATGTAATTCTACATCTATTGATAAGGGTAAGAGAGAGGTGGTTTTGAACCAGAAATTAGATCTCTCCGCTCAGTCCTTTTGCAGTGTGTCTGTGGATAATGAGCCTTGACAACAAAGTTCACTCATATTGGATGGCTGTGGTTCTTGGAGACTGAGTGAGCTGGTGAACCTGAGCTTTTGATAGTTGAGGCAGCAAAGTTTGGTGATTTTTCTTCAGAGGGAAGATCTGGAAGAGTCAGCTGAAGTGCAACTCCTTTTCGTCCACAAGCAGACGCGGATGCGAGTTGAATTTTAATTAGCAGCTCTCATCAGAGTTCATCCTTTTATATGTTTGAGGTCACGGTTGCCCCTTGTTTCTTGAATACAGGATGAAAAGTAATATGTGCGGCCTTGTTGTTCAACAATTTAGTACTCTTAGCTCTTAATCCAGTGCCAGCAATTAAATTGCCATTTGCGGGTCTCGTTTTGAAGGCTAGAATTGAGTGTGGCTTCACTCCATTCACACCAGAGGCAGTAATCTTGCATCAACCATGGCTCCTTGGCCAATAGGTTGTGAAAAGAAGAATTCAGTCCTGTGGTTTTAGGAGTTGATACAATGTGGAATCTGTAACCTTGTAACATTAGATCTACATTCTGCAACTTGATTCGTTCAAGATTTTAACATAGTGACTGCATCGGTTTTGAAGTGTACAATTAGCTTATAAAAGCTCATCTTTCGTACCTTCCAAAAACTGATCTTTGCCATAGTGTTGTGATCTTTTAGAAGCCATTGGTACACCCTCATTATTTTAACGGTCAGTGTTTAGGACTCGTTGTTCTGCTGATTATCCACATAACATTCTTCATCCGCATCTCCCTTGTTTGGTTAACATTTCCCACCGGGTAAAGAAAAACCATTCCAAGGATGCTAACACGCATTTTACTGTGATATATTCCAGAATGATATTAGTGACAGTTGTGAGTTGGAGTTGATCATGCCTAGAGTGTTGCTCCTCAGTCTTTCGAAAGATTGGGTAACAACAGTCACATATTATGTGCTTTTCACCATTTTCTGCCTTCCCATGCAAGTGGGGAAATGGGTGAAATCTTGTTTCACTGCAAAGTACATACATTTGAGGATTTTTTAAAAATTGGAGTGAAACATTAAAATTTGCCACCATTTAAAAAAAAATTTCAATCAGAATTTGATACTGGAATGATATCACATTCAACTGATATTGGTTTGTCTGAGTTGATTACTACATAATGTTCTGGTGCCTTGGTATAGACGCAAAAGAAAGACTTTACATGTATATAGAACTCCTCTTGCCCCTTTTTCAAGATGACCTGAAGCATTTTAAAGCCTATGGAGCTATGTCTGAAGGACAGTTCCTCTTGTATTCTAAGACAGCATGTGTACATGATTTTGACTTAAGTGTAGAGAAGCTGCTTCTTCAGGTTGCTCCTTGATCTCAATGGTGGGGTTCATGTTATTTCGGTTTCTGTTGGAGTCGTACACCCAGCAGGGCTTAGTAATGCAACTCAGGAAATTCCCGGCAGCTTGTCTCATTTTCTCATCAAAAATGAGAATGCACACAAGGCATAGGCAGCTTCCAACGAACATGATCAACTCTCCAACTGTCGCCATCATTTCCATTTTATAATTTCTGTCGTTATCGACTACCTCTCGTCGGAGGAGAAGCAGAACATTGTAAACAAGGCGGCAAATAAAAGTCACCGTGACCAATACTAGGAAAACTCGGCGAGAATAGATAGACATCCTGCAGGTTTGTAGGCCATTTGTGGAATGAATCAGGAAATATAGGATAAATCCCAGAATGGTGAGCGTTGGCAAGAGAAATCCAAAGACAAACTTGACGATGTTATACTTTGCTGGAGCCTCGAGAGGGTCTAAGTAGCAGTTCACTTCCTTGTTCAAGTTCCCACTGACCCCAATGAGTGCTGTGATCAGAACTGACCAGAGAATGCTCGAGCTGATTACTGCGAGGATGGCGATGAGAGGTTTTCTCAGGGCTCCTTCAGTCACTGCAGTCTGCTGAAATACCAGAAAGAAGGAAATTGCAACATGCATGTACTCTGTGTAGAAATAAGGGAGGTTGAAGCAAAATGAGAGGATTGCACAACAGAGAGCAGAGGTTGTAACGGTGTTTGGCCTGACTATATCAGTAAAAGAGAAGAGGATAAGCAGGAAGTCAGCCACAGACACTGTGAATACGAAGATGTCAAGTGTTTCAAATGTACTTTTGATGAAGTTTCTAATATAAGTAATTAGGATGAAGATCCCTGTTAATAGTCCAACAAGTCCAAATATACTGTAGACGTAAACACTCCTTGAGATTATATTTTGTAGTTCCATAATCTCGATGAATGTGTTGGGATCGAAAGTACTATTGCTTGAAGAAGAGTGGTGCGAGGATTCATTGTAAGAAGTTGTCATTGTTGTAGTCATTGTGGAATTACTTTCTTGGTGATGTAGAGAATCTGCAGCTCAATCCTGTGCTGCTGAGTTCAGCAAACTGGTCTGCAACCTGTAAAGAACAATAAAAACAACTGAACTTAATTTCAATCTACCTGAAAAGGAGTTCTGTGTAGCTAAAAGAAAATGATTTTGGTATCAATCTTGGCTCAATGATGGCACTCTGGGCTCGGTACCAGAGGTTATCATTGCAGACTGTTCGTTCGTTATGTACAGCTTACGTCTTTGGGCATGGGCATTTGTAAGCTGGGAAGGACGTGTAACAACTTATTTGATTTGCAGTCCATTCTGTTACAGTGGATTCCTGTTAATTGGGACACCTTGAATGGTACATTTTGGCCTAATAAAGAGGCTGTCCCAGTTAGCTGATGGTTCATGGAAATAGTTAAAAAGGTAGAAAAAATAACTAACATTTAATTGAGTAACAAATTATTTATTTCAATGAAATACAGAACAAATTAGAACTCTACCAATACTACAAACCCCATTTCCAGAAAAGTTGGGATATTTTCCAAAATGCAATAAAAACAGAAATCTGTGATATGTTAATTCACTTGAACCTTTATTTAACTGACAAAAGTACAAAGAAAAGATTTTCAATAGTTTTACTGACCAACTTAATTGTATTTTGTAAATATACACAAATTTAGAATTTGATGGCTGCAACACACTCAACAAAAGTGGGACAGAGTTAAAATAAGATTGAAAGTGCACAGAATATTCAAGTAACACCGGTTTGGAAGACTCCACATTAAGCAGGCTAATTGGTAGCAGGTGAGGGATCATGACTGGGTATAAAAGTAGCGTCCATCAAAGGCTCAGTCTTTGCATGCAAGGATGGGTCATGGCTCACCCCTTTGTGCCAAAATTCGTGAGAGAATTGTTAGTCAGTTCAAAAGGAACATTTCCCAATGCAAAATTGCAGAGAATTTAGGTCTTTCAACATCTACAGTAAATAATATTGTGAAAAGATTCAGAGAATTCAGAGACATCTCAGTGCGTAAAGGGCAAGGTCGGACACCACTGCTGAATGCGCGTGATCTTGGAGCCCTCAGGCGGCACTGCCTAAGAAACCGTCATGCTACTGTGACAATTATAGCCACCTGGGCTCGGGAGTACTTCAGAAAACCATTGTCACTTAACACAGTCTGTCGCTGCATCCAGAAATGCAACTTGAAACTGTATTACGCAAAGAGGAAGCCATACATCAACTGTATGCAGAAACGCCGGCGAGTTCTCTGGGCCCAAGCTCATCTCAGATGGACCGAAAGACTGTGGAACCGTGTGCTGTGGTCAGATGAGTCCACATTTCAGCTAGTTTTTGGAAAAAATGGGCGTCGAATTCTCTGTGCCAAAGATGAAAATGACCATCCTGATTGTTATCAGCGAAAGGTGCAAAAGCCAGCATCTGTGATGGTATGGGGGTGCATCAGTGCCCATGGCATGGGTGAGTTGCATGTATGTGAAGATACCATTGACTCTGAGGCATATATTAGGATTTTAGAGAGACATATGTTGCCATCAAGGCGACTTCTCTTCCCGGGACATCCATGCTTATTTCAGTAGGACAATGCCAGACCACATTCTGCACGGGCTACAACAGCGTGGCTTTGTAGACACAGAGTGTGTGTGCTTGACTGGCCTGCTGCCAGTCCAGACCTATCTCCTATTGAAAATGTATGGCGCATCACGGAGGAGAATCAGACAATGGAGACCACGGACTGTTGAGAAGCTGAAGTCTTATATCAAGCAAGAATGGACAAAATTTCCAATTGCAAATCTACTGCAATTAGTATCCTCAGTTCCAAAACAATTAAAAAGTGTTATTAAAAGGAAAGGTGATGTAACACAATGGTAAACATGCCTCTGTTCCAACTTTTGTTGAGTGTGTTGCAGCCATCAAATTCTAAGTTTGTGTATATTTACAAAATACAATTAAGTTGGTCAGTAAAACTATTGAAAATCTTTTCTTTGTACTTTTGTCAGTTAAATAAAGGTTCACGTGAATTAGCATATCACAGATTTTTGTTTTTATTGCATTTTGGAAAATATCCCAACTTTTCTGGAAATGAGGTTTGTACTATAGTACTATAAGACTGTCTATTAGTTCCTAATAGCTATCGATGGGGGTATTCGTCCAGTGTACACTATCATATTCTTTTGATTGACTCATAAATGAACTAAATCCCAGGGCATGCACCTAGTGCAGATAATGGACTGTCTTCATAGAATGCCTTTGATAATTGCATTTTTCAAAACTTAATTTTCATTGTAACATTCAAGATGATTGTCGATACCTTCAAATTTTTCATAGGTCGTAACTTGTTGAAGTAGTGAAATCGTTTTATTTTCACTCCTGCCTGTTTCTGACATCTCCAAGCCTGGATGCTTGAAACCACTGTGAGCAAAACAGTTCTGAATTGTCTTTGCTGCTGATTTCTCACCAATTATCAGTGACATAAATCACTGCTTTTTGAACACAAACACACGCAGCTGACGCTACTTAAAAACTATTTACTCTAATCACGGTGTAGCGTCCAATGGTCCCACAAGTGCATGCAACTGAAACTAATAAGACACTTCAGCAACAGTCTCCTGTCCCAACTGAGCAGCATAATGTCACAAAAAAATGAAGGAAATCCCAGTTATTTCCTTGATTAGTTTTTGTTCTTTAAGAGTTGCCTCTTAAATAAGAGAGACAATAAGTCTCTTTTAAATAAGAGTCTGCCCCATCAAACTGATGGCCCAATCTACTGTATATGACTTTTCTGTGTATTGCTTTGAGCCACCTTGCCACATAAGGTATGCTCTTTAAATGCATTTGTTCTTTTGTTGTATGCTTTATAATTGGAAGAAGTTAGAAACATTGCCTACTTACAAAATCTGGGTTGGGGAAGGGTGTAAGCTGCAGCAATAAGACAAGTTCCTGAAACTGCTCTGTTGAGGGCATGTAATCCACTATTTTGGATTGCTCATGTAGGACTGCATTCTCCATGCCCTGTATGTTTAGAACAGGCTGATAGTTGAATTATTGTTTGCAGTGTGGTCATAATCAGGGATTCTGAACAAAAGATAGAATTCTTCATTTTGTGTTGAAATGCCTTGAGGGGTTTACAGTAATCACATTGTAATAACAGACACTAGGATACCGCCTCTTTTTCTCTACACTTCCTGGGCATCACTGATCAAAATAGACATGATTTACCATGGAGAACCATTTCATCTCTCCTGACTACAGTAACTTATCAGTTTTAGGGTGAAGCACCCCATCATACCTTTGATTCGGTGCGAACCTTTTCACTCTGCCCTCCTCTTTTACCCTGAACTACTCTCCTATAACCCCCTCACTTTGGTTGTCCTGCATCGGACATAAGTCAATCTGAGTACCAGTTCGGTAGGCTTTGAAGCTTATTGATGATGGTGTTTTTGATCATGAAGGCTACCCCAAAGAATCTGTTCTCGTTGCTGCTTCTGCCTGACCTGAAGACAGTGTAACCTGGACTATATCAAAGATCCTTAATCTACAAAGCGTACTTCATTTCTAACAGCGATGTCAATGTCCAGCCGAGCTAGTTCTTGTGTCACAAGCACTGAGTGTCTTTGGGGCCAGTCACCTTCTGTAGAGTCCTGCATTGTGTGTACATTCCAGCATGCGATTTTGAGATATATTGACTTCTTTTTATTTATTTTCCTTTTTTGTACTGCTTGAGTAAGATGCCCATTGGGCACGGTGAACAAACCAGGTGGTGGTGAGGAAGGATTTTTTTGGGCCACCTTTTCTAGGTCCGTCTCCATCAGGAACAGGCAGTCTATCCCTGAGGAGGGGCTGCTGGGTCACTCAGAGGCTGCTGAAGGCTGTTGTTGCCTCAGGTTAACAGACAGAGACCCCTGGGTCTGAGCCGCCTACATCAGAATTGAGACTGCGACTCCCAGTGTCATCTAACACCTGTCGTTACTCCCCTTTTCCATCGCTGCAGGACTTTTCTTCCTGCCTGCCCTGTGTAGATTTATAGTGAGGATTGGTTTGCGCGGATTGATTCCAATCTTCAGGTCGAGGGACGTTCCACAATGGCACAGCAAGCTGCAATAACTGCAAGGCTGTAGGTTGAGTATTGGAGTTTTCCTTCTCCTAGACAGACCGGCTGGCAAGGCCAATGAGTCCCATCTACCGGGGTTTGGAATCGGAGTTGTCCTTCTCCTAGGCTGGCAACTAGCCAAGGCTGATGAGCCCAGCCTGCCTGCCCACTTATACCGCTGGACACTCGGTCGCGCCATGACATAGCAAACTCAGCAAGAACAGCGGTGTCATGTTTCAGCAACTGGTTGTAAAAGGATCTGTAGAGTAGCATAGCCCGAGAACCTATGTCAAGTATGAATCTAGTATAAGTACCTCAATTCGTATGGATACATGAGCTTGGTCCCACTAAGCCTTCAGGAATAGGGTTTTGCACTTTAGTGTTTTCCTTGATACATTGATTGGGACATGTTCTCTCTGAGATGCCAGATCGTTCTCTCACTGGGTCTCTCCGAAGGTTTTCCCATCCTTCACACTCCTGATTGAAATGTCCACAGATGTAACAGAAAGTACCAATCGCTTCCCTCATCAAGAGACCCCTGTTGGCAACAGCCCTCTGCTTGGTGAATCTGGTTTCCTTTCGGACTTGTCACACGATGGCAGCACTACACGACATCAACCAAAGTACAAAGACGAGGAAATCTGCAGATGCTGGAAATTCAATCAACATACACAAAATACTGGTGGAACGCAGCAGGCCAGGCAGCATCTATAGGAAGAAGCAATGTTGACGTTTTGGGCCGAGACCCTTCGTCAGGACTAACTGAAAAGAAAGATAGTAAGAGATTTAAAAGTAGGAGGGGGAAATGTGAAATGATAGGAGAAGACCGGAGTGGGTGGAGTGAAGCTGAGATCTGGAAAGGTGATTGGCAAAAGGGATATAGAGCTGGAGAAGGGAAAGGATCATGGGATGGGAGGCCAAAGGAGAAAAAAGGGGGAGGGGAGCACCAGAGGGAGAACAGGCAGAGTGATGGGCAGAGAGAGAGAATAAAAAGAGGAGGGAGAAAAATAACTAAATATATCAGGGATGGGGTAAGAAGGGGAGGAGGGGCATTAACGGAAGTTAGAGAAGTCAGTGTTCATGCCATCAGGTTGGAGGCTACTGATGTACTGATTAAAGAAACCTCAATCTGATTGAATGCTGTGTAAAAACTGCCCATACACAATTATCAGCCGGCAAGAAATAACAGGTCGTACCCACATAAAATGGTAAAGAAGTATATTTACTAATTTCACATTTATCAAACAGTTAGTAAGAGAAAGAAAATAGAAAAGAATAAAAAAAACCTACAAATAAGAGATTTTTTATGGTCTCAAATAGGTACATTTCCTAAAAGTCCTGATAAGAATCTACTGGATGTAATTTTTAATTTGAAACCTTTTTATAATGGATCTATATCTAATATTTATAATATGCTGTTGGGAATGAGAGGTGTTCCTTTAGATAAAATTAAAAATCTTTGGGAATAAGATTACAGACTTCAATTTCTGAGGAAACTTGGAATCAAATTTTTAAATTGGTTAACACTTCATCGTTATGTGCCCACCACTCTCTCCTACAATTTAAAGTGGTCCATAGGGCCCATATGACCAAAAATAAGTTGTCTCGTTTTTATTTAGATATATCTCTGTATTGTGATAAATATAATAATAGAGAAGCTTCACTCATTCATATGTTTTGGACATGTCCGAGTCTTGGATAATATTGGAAAGAAGTATTTCAAACTTCCTTGATACTTTTCAAAGTAAACTTTAAGCCTAATCCTTTGACCGCTTTATTTGGTATTGTTGGAGGAAAGGATATTATTTTGGATTCATCTGACTTGCACATTTTGGCTTTTATTTCTCTTATGGCCAGAAGGACGCTCTTGCTTAAATGGAAAGATGCGGCCCCTCCTATTCATGCCCAATGGTTACATAATGTGATATCATGTTTAAATTTAGAGAAGATTTGATGTTCAATCTCTGAATCTAGTCAAGACTTTCAAACATTGTGGGGACCTTTTCTGAATTATTTTCAAAACCTTTGATTTGCTGTTAAAGCACAGATGATGACTACTAATTTTGTTTTTCCTTTTTTTCTTTACTAATCAGCTTTGGTCTTGGTAGTGGGTTAGATTTTTTATATAATAAAATTACTATATTTCAATGTTATGAAATAATTAATCTGTATGAATATAGGGGAAGGAGCCTTTATATGCGATTTAGTGTAATGATATATATTTTTTCTTGTACTCTGTATTCTTACATGTAAATTAATAAAAATATTGGAAAGAGAAAAAAATAAAAAGGCCCATCTTGGACTCCTTCATCTTGCGAAGCATTCCTTGCAAACACGTCTTCCCGTTGGATTGAATCCTACAGCTGACTCATCTGATCTTCTCTTCTCCGCATCTCCCACAAAAGACTACAAACCCACCAGCAGCAAACACATCACTCTCCACCCAGCTCTTTCCAGAACCTTCTCCCAATTCCACTATCTTGATTGGCTGACACCACATTCCTAAATTAAACAACGTGCCTCCTTATTTTTAGCCGAAACCAAAACATTCTACCAGCAGGAAAACACTACTTTTACAGAAAGCTACTAAATGAAATACCCCACAGGATAGTAGTGGAAATCTTAACCAGGGCATTACATTTCCCTTTCTAGGTATGCTCTTTTATATAATTTTCAATATAATAAAGCCAGAATTTTGAGTTGTATTCCAGGTGAATGAACATAATTTCATAGTTTCAGTAGCTATATGCGGTGAACCCCATTAAGATTTTTGGCTTGGGTATATTTCAATAGAATTGTATGTTTGAAATGGAATACATTGTCAGATGTAATTTTTAATGGGGTAATTTTGAAAATATTTCCAACACTTGCTTTCTGTTATTGAAGCTAATTGCATGACATATACACACTTGTCAGGTAGACTTTTCTGAAAGATTCTAAGAAGAAAAGTCATTCATGAAACCCCCATTTTACGAAACTGTTGTGAATATAACTGTGGATAATCAGTACCAGAAGAGATCAGACCCATGTCTCTCCCTCTCTGTCCTCGTTCACACGACTTGTACATTTCCCAGAGCTTTGGTTCTCTCAGGAGCAGTGATATTTTGGCCAATTTCTGGAAATGAAGTTGCACTTCCTCCGTATATTGTTTTGCAATAAATTTCAGCTTTGGTTCAGATCATTGAGATTTTAATCCTGATAACCTGCATAGTTTAGGATTGGCTACTTAAAAGGTTTGGAAGTAGACCTTGGATGTAGAAAGTCAGATCCATATGCACTTTTAAAAAAGGTTAAGGTCACAATATGAGGTTGTCATATGCATAGGGAAACAGATGCTCTTGCTTCCTTCCCATTTGAGTTGGAATATTTCTGAAATCTCTCCTGAATGCTATGAAGAGTGATATATTATAGGAAGCCAGTTAAATGGGAATCTTTCCCATTTGTCTATAGTATTTAACACTGGTTATCTACACCTCTCCCACTCAGCATTGCCTCCTCCCCAGATTCCCTGTCCCCAAGGTTCACATCACATCTCTCCTCATGTCTTGTCCAAATTCATCTCTATGATACCTGTTTCATTGATTCTTGCTAAGGTTTTACTCAGAATGTGAAACGGGTCTATGACTGGCCTACGTTGTGAAATTTGTTGTTTTGTTGCAGCAGCGCATTCTAATAGATAATAGAAAAACTATAAATTACAATTAGAAATAGATATTAAAAGCAATTAAATTAAATGAGGATTGCAAAAAGAAAAAAGGGAAAAAAACTGATGTGTACAGTACATGGGTTCATTGCCCATTCAGAAATCTGATGGTGGCAGGCAAGAAGCTGTTCCTAAAACATTGAGGCTCCTGTATCGCCTGCTTGATGGAGCAATGAAAAGAGGACATGGCCTGGGTGATTGGGGTCCTTAATGATGGATGCCACCTTTTTGTGGCATCAATTTTTGAAGGTGTCCTCAGTGCTGGCGAGGCTAGAGTCTCATTCAACTCCCTGGGGAGCTGAATGAGTTTGTAGCTCTCTGCAGCTTTTTCTGATCTTCTGCACTGGCCCCTCCACACCAGACAGTGATGTAGCCAGTTAGAATGCTCTCCATGGTAGTATATCTATAGAAATTGGTGAGAGTCTTTTATGACCTACCAAGAGTCCTCTAACTCCTAATGAAATATAGCTGCTGCCATGTCTTCTTTGAAATTGCATCAATATGTTGGACCCAGGATTGATCTTCAAAGATCTTGACACCCAGGAGCTTGAAACGGCTTACTCTTTCCACTACTGATCTCATCAACGAGGACTGGTGTGTGTTCCCTCAATTTCCCCTTTCTAAAGTCCACAATCAGTTCCTTGGTCTTATTGATGTTGGGTGCAAGGTTGTTCTTGCAACATTACTCAACCAGCTGATCTACCTCACTCCTGTACATCTCGTCACCATCTGAAGTTCTCTGTGTTAAATATGGCAAGACACGGCAATACTTTACAGGTAGCAAACAGAAACACTAACTATTCTATTAATTACCCCTTTCCTGCACAGTGATCATTGCATTCTGCAGCCTGTAATTTCTCTTTGGGATTTGTGCTTTTGAACAGTCTGTATGACCTGGTGTTTTTGCAGTATCCTGAAGGATTCAGTGAACTGGACTTTCAAGAATGCTGTATGGCCCCAGCAACCATTGCTCGAGTGGACTTGGGGCTGGATTGAAGTGGCAGGGTCTGGGCCCGAGAGAGAAAAACGAAACGATGTTTGGCCATTGCTCGAGTGGACTTGGGGCTAGATTGAAGTGGCAGGCCCTAGGCCCAAGAGCGAAAAACAAACTAATGTTTGGCCAATTTAAGCACTGAGCCAGATCAGATAGAGCAAGGTGTCAAGGCCAAGTGTGAAGGCTGAACCAGTGTTCAGTTCATTACTCCGAGAGGTTGGCTCGCCTCAGCAGTGAACAGACTCTGCAGCTGTGGCCTGCAACCATTTTGCTCCTGGATGGGCTGCAGCACTGAACTGTTCCGTGGCTGTGAACTCACTTTTGAGGACTCCGCAGTTTACGTCCTGTGTGTTATTTATTTATTTTTTCATTGTTAGCATGATTTGATCTTTTTTATCCCCACACTTGGGCATTTGACGGTCTTTGTGTGTGGGTGTTTTAAATGGATTCTCTTGTGTTTCTTTGTTTTGTATGTGCCTGCAAGAAGACAGATCTCAAGGTTGTATTTAGTATACATACTTCGATGATTAGTGTACTTTGAACTTTGAACAATAGTTGTGTCTTCAGCAAATTTATAGATGGTGTTTGAACGGTGCCTAGCCACATGTGCATGGGTGGAGATAAAGTAAAGCAGTGGGCTAAGCACGCATCCTTGAGGTGCACCAATCTTGATCATCAGTGAGGAGGAGATGTTATTTCTGATCCGTACTGTGTGGTCTCCCGATGAGGTCACACTTCCCAATCACTCTGCTGGCCAACTTTGTAACAATTCCTCCTGTTTGAATGTCTTTTGAACCACCATGTCATCATCATCCCCTCCACCTCTTCAAAAGAAAACTAGCTGGAAGGAATATTATAGGCCACCTGGGGGTATTATTAGTGGACAGAATGGCTTTCCTGTGTGATGGAACTTGTAGTTGAGGGAATTGTCCACGAGGTGGCAGCAATGATATTTCACTACATCATACCAGGTGCATTGACAAATAAATCTGAATCACAACGGGACAAATTTCACTGCCAAAATCTTCCAAATTCCAGGAACGATCTGCATCATTTCACCATTAGCCATTTGAAAACAGCAGTTGGTCCTTGTACACCACACCCCATGATTATAATGCAGTTTCTACTTTTGTGCATTTAATCCCCTCTAAACACGCCAAAAGAGTTAGCATTAGTACTCAAAAGCATGCTTTTCCTTTTATTACCAAATTTTGTCCTTGAGTGCCTTTGCGACCCAAAGGTGCAACAGTATGGAACATACAACGTAATGTTCAAGCAGATAGTAAATTGCTATCAGATTTTTAAAGAATTATGTTTGGTGTTTCCTTTCTTTTTATGTTCTTTGTTTCTGAATACAAATCCACTGGTAGGTGAGACTAGAACTAGGGAACACAGCCTCAAGATTCAGGGGAGTAGATTTAGGACAGAGATGAGGAGAAATTGCTTTTGCCAGGGAGTGGTGAATCTGTGGAATTCTTTGCCCAATGAAGCAGTGGAGATTACCTCAGTAAATATATTGAAGACAAGGTTGGATAGATTTTTGCGTAGTAGGGGAATGAAGGGTTATAGGGAAAAGGCAGGTAGCTGGAAATGAGTCCATGGCCAGATCAACCATGATCTTACTGAATGGTGGAGCAGGCTTGACGGGCCAGATAGCCTACTCCTGCTCCTATTTCTTATGTTCAATCTTCTTCTTTCTCCCTAGCCCTAACTCAGTTTTGTCCTAGTTCTTTATTCAACATTCCTAACTTTATCTTCCTCATACTATGCAGCCAATGAATGGGGTTGAGAGGGATAATCAATCAGCCATGGTGTAATGGCAGAGCTGACTTGATGGGCCAGTGGTTTTTCGCAAACAAAACAGCGGAGGCAATTTTTATTGAAGAAAACCCGTAAGGACTCATTTGTACTCCAAATACTGAACGCAAAGCGCATTAAAAGTACTTTACTTATACGTCATCACGTCTGACTAGCCTCAAAAAGTGAACCCCAAGTAAATATCAGTGGTTGTGAATTATGTACTTTTCCACCAGTTACATTACTCTACACAGGGCCCTCCAGAATTCATTAAAACTGACATTGGGAGCCTGTCTGGCGCTTGGATGAGCCGCCCTAGCTCAGGTCCTATGTTCCATGGGTGGAGGAACAGCAGGTGCCTCGGGCTTGTCTAGAGGTGTGTTGACATGCTCAAGGTCATGTAAGGGGGCCTAAGGGGATGTTGGTGTGCATGGTGGATGGAAACAAATGAGGAGGAATGTAGGTCCACAGGAACTCAGGAGTGTTGTGTGGGAGATGGGAATAGGTGAAAAGGGATTGAATTTACCGAGGAGGGTGGAATGCTGTTGAAATGCTGACCAGGCGGTCCTGGTGTTAGGAATAAAATCACTTGGCACTTGTAATGGCAGCCCCTATACCAATTTAGCCGTGGACAACTGTAGGTCCTCTTTTGGAGCTGTTCTGAGCCCCATCAGGACTCATGGGAGATGATCATGCCAACAGGTTTGTCAGCAAAACCCTCAGAGCAGCCACTAAGGAGCGTGAAGCTGCTCTTTGGTCTGAAGGTAATGCGCTGTGGTGTGATGTAGCTCAACGCCAAGATTCTGGGCCATTGCAGCCCAAGGGTCTGATATGAATTGGGGACCGCGGTCAGAGGAAATATCAGATGGGGTGCCAAACTGAGAAGACCATGTGCTGATGAAGTCCCAAGTCACGCTGCGTCCATCGTCTGCTAGAGGGACGACCTCTGGCCACCTGGTGGCATGATCCACCATGGTAAGGAGGTGTGTGAAACCATGGTAGGGGGGAAGAGAACTAACAAGGTGCATATTGACATAATCAAACCGTCACTCAGGGACCTCAAAAGGTGCCAGTGACACCTGAACACGATGGTGTATTTCTACCCGCAGGCTCTCCACACAGGCTGCAGTGCAATCACACACGTATTTTCTAAAGCCGTGCAACCACTTCTTGTGGGGCCTTCCGGCTTGGATGTGAGAAGCCATGTATAGAGTCAAAAATAGTCCACCTCCAGCTTGGCGAGGGTGACCGGTTAGGACATTGCACAAGAGAGAAACCCCAGCTTCCCCGAAGGTAATATCAGCCAACCGCAGGTCCATGACTGCTGTTCAGTAAGCCTGCACCTCTGGGTCAGTACGTCAGTAGGGTTGTGTTGGAAAGAGCTCGTTTGGTATCATCAAATGTGTTGGTCATGTCTGCTGACCAGTCAAGAACGTGATTAGGGACATTGCCTTTAAGTGCACTAGACCGGGGAAGCATAAGTTTAGCAGCTTGTGGAATGAAGTACTGATAGAAATTCACTATGCCTAAAAACTCTTGTAGTTTTTTTAGTAGTGCTGGACGGTGGGAGATCCATACGAGCAGCTACTTTTGATGGGAGGGGTTTTGCACCTTCTGTGCAGATGCGATGGCTGAGAAAGTCAATGGTTGACAACCCAAACTGGCATTTAGCAAGGTTAATTATCAACCCATGTTGGCTTAAGCACTTGAAAAGTGTGCAGAGATGAGATACATGTTCGGGTTTGGATATTTTGGTGACAAGTATGTCGTGCAGGTAAGCAAAAAGAAAATCTAAGTCTTTTAATACAGAGTCCATCTCAAAGTCTGTGCTGCAATTTTCAGCCCAAATGGCATGCACAGAAACTCAAAGAGGCTAAGTGGGGTTATCACTGCCGTTTTGGGAATGTCCTCCAGGCACACAAGCACCTGATGGTAATCCCTAACTACAACCGTTGTAGATCGACTCTGGAAAAAATTAGCTTTCCAGAAAACATGCTGGATGTGTTGGGACCGGGCAATGATGAGGGATGGTGGCCTCGTTAAGTTGTCAGTAAACACCGCATGGGCGGCAACCACCATCGGACTTAGGGACCTGAGGTGGGGCGAAGCCCAGGAGCTATTTGACTGGTGTACAGTGCCAAGTCTTTCCATGGTGGCAAGCTCAGCCTTTGCGATTGCTAGATTTTCTGCGTCCTGTCTACACCTGTGGGCATGGACTGGTGGGCCAATTTTGGAAATGTGGCGCTCAACCCCATGTTTTGTGATGGTAGTGCAGAATGTGGGCTTGGTGACGTTCGGGAATTCACCCAGCAGGCGAGTAAACTCACATACAGTGGTGCATGTGCTTGACAGAGTCATTTTGGGGGACTTACTAGGGGAGCAGGCTAACGACCCGAAGTCCTTGACATCCACAAGCTGGCAGTCCCTGAGCCCACAGGGAATCTGCACCGAGCAGAGGACTAGCCACTTTAACCAGGGCGAAGTCCCATGTGTAATGTCGCCCACTGAAGCAGAGCGCCACCCGTCGTGTCGCGTAAATCTGGATCAGCCTCCAGTGAGGTTTTGTCACTCTTTGCCTTCTCTTCAATAGGCAATGCTGGCAGCACATTCACTTGAACATCTATGCCACACAAGAAACGTCGCCTGTCCGTGATGAACAGTAGGCAACACTGGCAGCTGGAATCCTCAGTGTTCAGAGACCTCTGATGGCCTGATGCACTGGCACAGTCAAAGATGCAAGGTGGTTGGCACTTTCTGGTGTTCCTACCAAAGCAAGCATAGTAAAAACACAGGCTCGGTGTCGTCTGTTTCTCAGATGTGCGAGGCTTTATATTGGGGGCCTTGCTAACTGGACTTACTGAGGCAGAGAAAGGAGGAGGAATGATGCACCGCCTCCTAGCTGAGTGTAGACTAGCAGCCATTTTAGCAAGTTCCCCGTAGTCCTTCACAGGTGCATTAGTGAGGGCTATGCGATCTTGATCAGGCATCTGTTACATAAAGAATTCTTTAAAAATAAAACAAGGATGGAAATTTCCCAGGAGAGACAGCATATGGTCCATTAGCTCCGATGGCTTAGCATCGCCAAGGCCAGGCAAGGAGAGCAACAGTTTGTCGTGCTCAGACTCCTGTAAAAGGTGAAATTTCAGTGATCGGTACTTATCATGTTCAGGCAGGTGCTCTAGTAGACTTATCATTCTCGCAGCCATAGAATTGCGGAGCGACACAACCACATAGAGAAATTTGGTGGTGTTGGCAGTGATTTCTCGCAGCGCAAATTGGGGCTCGGCTTGTTCGAACCAAATGGCATTTTGCTCCCAAGTCTCCGGCAATTTTAAAGCAACTGCATTAGCCGACATGGCCAATAACTGGTTTCGTCCTAGAGCATTGGGGTCACCAATGTAGGTTTTTGCAAATACAAATGGTGGAGGCACTTTATGTTCAGGAAAAACCATAACTTGTTTATTGGACTCCAAACACTGAACACAAAGTGCGGTAAATTACTTTAGGTAAAATGTTATCACATCCAACTGGCCTCTTAAAGTGAACCCCAGCTCGATGTTGGTGATTGCGAATTATGTATGTTTCCAATTACATTACCCCACAGGCCGAATGGCCTAATTTTGCTCCTCTGGTTGTAATTTGCAACATTGCAGAAACTATGGATTTGGCAAAATCAAACCATTCTTGCAATGACCTGCTTCCACATATGAGGTCCCTGAATTCCCTCCCAATAGTCTCTGAAATTTGCTGTCCACCCACCCAATTCCATGACCAAATTTGCTTGTATTTGCAACACGTCAAAACCCATCAATCACTGGCTTAACTGGAGCAAGAACTGTAGTGCACCAAGGGATTTGTGTTACAATAATTGCTCAGGTAAAATGCTCCATTGACCTGATTTAAGCCTTTAAAAATTGTATAATAAGTGGTTATATGTATCATTTAAGTTGTTTAATCCTGCCAAAGCAAGCATACCCACTGACCTTTACAAATTAACACAATAAGCCACAGCAAATAGAGTTTGGCAATTTTGCTTGTCTTGTTTGCAATTCATCTACAATTTATTACTTGCCATTCACCCCATGATGTAGGCAGGGTTTTAATTATTCGTGAAATTTTGTGGTTTTTGGAAGAAGTAGCTGATTCATGGTGTTCCTATAACAGAAATGTCAATTGCC
This sequence comes from Hemitrygon akajei, assembly GCF_048418815.1. Lineage (NCBI taxonomy): Eukaryota > Metazoa > Chordata > Chondrichthyes > Myliobatiformes > Dasyatidae > Hemitrygon > Hemitrygon akajei. The sequence goes on along the minus strand of NC_133134.1, from coordinate 36,604,297 downwards.
CTCTCCACACTTCAATTTGTGGCAGAAGTTTCGAGCTAAGGAAGAAGATAATGAAGGTTGCTGGACTTGTGTGCCTTTTTAAAAACAATATCCTGCATGTTAATTTGCAGCTAGATCTTATGATCTTCTGGCACAGGAATGAAAATGTATTCTAAACTGGATTTTACCATCCTCCATCTCATTTTGCTCATACATAATTTTGAAACATCTTCGTTGAGCATTCCTCAATTATTAATACATAAACTTAGATCATTAAAGAGCTGCACTTAATACACTTTTTAAACAAAACACTTTTCAATAAAACTACATGCTGTGGTTTTGAGTTGTTAACCAATTTGTTGTAAGGAGATTCAGGACACTGTTTAAAATTCCTGGGATTCCTCAGTTTATTCTGAGGAGGTAGTTAAAATCAACTGCACTGGCAAATTTCCTTCCTTGAAGGGCATTAGTGAACCATAAACATGAGAAGGTCTGTTGCTCCTCCACCCTGAGGATGGCTCATCGTGGCACAGGAGGAGTGAGAATGGGAATTGGAATTAAAATGATTGGCCACCTGGAAGTTCCTCTTTGGCAGATGCAGCGGAGGAGCTCAGTGAAGCAGTCTCCCAATTTACGACGGCCTCACCAATATAGAGGAGGCCGTTGTGGGAGCACCGGGCACAATAGATGACCCCAGCAGATTTGCAGGTGAAGTGTTGCCTCAGCTGGAAGGACTTTTGGGGCTCTGAATGGAGGTGAGCAAGGAGGTGTAGCACTTAGGACACCTGCAGGGATAAGTGCTGGGTGGGAGCTTAGTGGGGAAGGATGAATGGACAAGGGAATCACAGAGGGAGCAATCCCTGTGGAAAGTGGAGGAGGGAGGTAAGGATATGTTCAGTGGTAGGTTCCCTTTGGAAATGGCAGAAGTTGTGGAGGAAAATGTGTTGGATGTGAAGGTTCTTGGGGTGGTAGGTAAGGACAGGAGGAACTCTATCACTGCTAAGACGGTGGGAAGATGGGGTGAGCACTGGTTACAAGAAATAGAGGAGATGTGTGTGAGAGTATGTGGAGGAAGGGAAAGCCCATACTTTGAAGAAGGAGTTTCCCTTCTTCATGTTTTGGAAAGGAAAGCCTCATCCTGGGGACAGATGTGGAGATGAAGGGACTGAGTGAAGGGAAAAGCATTTTTACAGGAGACAGGGTGGGAAGAGGTATAGTCAAGATAACCATGGGAACTGGTAGGTTTATAAAAGATGCTGTTTGACAACTTGTCTTTGGAGATGGAGGCAGAGAGATTGAGAAAGGGGACCGAACTTTCAGAAATGGACCAAGTGAATTTAAAGGGAGTGTGGAGTTAGAGGCAAAGTTGATGAAATTGAAAACTCAGCATGGGTGCATGAAGCAGCACCAGTGCAGTTTTTTCAGCAATCCACTAATATGTCCTTTGGTCGATTGAAGAAATTAACACTTGAAAACCTCGTACAAATCACATGGGACACCAGCCATCCCTATCCTCCCGTATGTTTCTGAGTCCTGGACATTCACAGTAAGTACCTCAAATCATCAAATAAAAATCACCAAAGCTGTTTCTGTAAAATCTATTAAGTTCAACAAATGAATAAGGAACCTCATTTTTTGCACAATTTTTAATCTATTTAATATACATATACTGTATAAAATATACAGAATAAGATTTATTTATTTATTTATCTTCTGTTTTATGTATTGCATTGAACTGCTGCCGCTAAATTATCAAATTTCACGTAACATGCTGGTGATAATAAACCTGATTGTGATTCTGATTCTGATTCAAATGCCAATCCTCCTCCAGGACAACATTTTCAGCATGAGACCCAGGTTACAGTCAATAAGTAGGCCATATTCTTTGCAATATTCCGACTGACTCCTGGGATTCTCTGGGGCCTGACCACTCAATAAGGGGAAGAACCATTCAGGAGGGTGTTGAGAACCTTGAGACTGCACACAAGGACATACAAATGACCTGCTTACTTTTATTGATAGCGCAATTTGTTTTTTTTTCTCTGCACGTTGAGTGTTTGACGGTCTTTTTTTTAATGGGCTCTATTGTTTTTTTTTGTTTTGTGGTTATCTGTGAGGAGACAAATCTCAAGGTTGTATACAGAATACATTCTTTGATGATAAATGTACTTTGACTTTAGAGAAGCTCATCATCTCACAGCTATCTTTACTCACCAGTGATTAGAAGCCAGGCCAGGAATATTGTGAGATGGATGTGAAGTCAGTTCAAGTTGAGAACATTACAATCTCATTTATGACACTAGATGGTGCATTGCTCAAATACTACTGGTAAAGGAGAAAACAAGGAAATGGGTAGCAGTGGTGGTGTTATGGGACATGAAGGAAGAAATTCGAATGGCTCCTATTCTTATCACCAAAATTGTGTGTTAGGGTTTCAGTTCATCAAATCCATCTGAAATATTTGGTGGTCCAAATGAGCTGAACACCTATTTCCTGCCGGGCATTGATCTACAAGGATGTACTTGTAAATGGAATTCTACAGTGCAAACTGAAAGTCCAGGTGTGAGGGTATCCTCTTGAAAACGTCGCTCTATCCAGATCTAATCAACTTTATTGCTCCAGAGCACCCATCACTTAATATTTATGATACATGGAAAATCAAAAACAACATGCAGTATATCGGCTTAATTACCATCAATGTGAATCTCACGGGAGGACAAATAGTCCTTTTCTCCATTCACATTTTTCAGTTGTTAACTATTGAGAACCCAAGTCCACCAGATGCAAACTCCAGCCAGTGCAAAAGCTTCTTCCTGAGTCACAGGATCAAAATCCTCCATCATTTCTGAAGGCATCCATCTCCTGTAGTTCTGAGCTGGCCAGTGTATACCCCGAGAGTGGAAAAACCAAGCAACAGCAATCGGCATGGGCAATACGTGAGGCCAAGCTCACCAGGGACCACTTGCATCCCTCTTGGAGCCAAGTTTGTCATTCTCGTTCAGATCAAGAATGGATGTGCTCCTTTGTTTCCTTTATTCCTTTTGACATGTTGGCAAGAGTAAATGCGCATATGGTGCATTAGTCTAACTGAACTGAAAGTAAACAGTTAATCTTTCAGTAAGTAGAATGTCAATGAGTTTAAGCTTTGCTGAAATTAAAAATGCTATTTATGGATAATTACATTTAGGTTTAAAGTGGACCCAACAACAGTAAGTTGGATTTATGTAACATACACTATACATCAAATGGAGCACTTTCAAACAAAGAATTGGTCAAAATTTGATACCTGTTACTGATGGAGTACTCTTAATCAAAAGGCTAAGTTTGAAAGAGCTCTCAAAGGGGGAAAATGTGGAGTGGTTCACAGAAACCGATTTGAAATGTTGGGGCCTCAGTAGTTGAAAGCATGGCTGCCACTGGGGAACGATTAAAATTGGTTAGTGTGTAAGAGGCTGCTAGGCCAGAAGTGGATAGAACAAATTCTAGTAGACATATTTTAAAGAACAAAACCAGTTTAAAACCGAAATCAAAACCAAATATTGTTGTCATATGCACAGCTACTGATCCACAGTTGCAATACAAAAGTTACTTGCCCCGCAGAAAGCAGGAGACAGATGCAGGTTACACAAGTGTGTTGATGTTCCTAGATGTATTTATGTGCTTGTGTGGTTACTAAAACATTATTTATGCATTAAAAAAAATTAATCTTATCAAAAATGTTTTGGAGAGAAACTAATTTGAGTTTCACTGCCTGATCACATTGAAGACAGTGGAATCAATTCTCTGAAGATGATTCCAACAAAAAATTGATAATCATGTACAGTTCTGTTTTGACAGTACTGTATTTGGCAATGTGGAGCGTAGAGCGGGTTTGTAAACCTGGCGGAAGCAAAGAATAAACATGAGGAAATCTGCAGATGCTGGAAATTCAAACAACAACACACACAAAATGCTGGTAGAACACAGCAGGCTAGGCAGCATCTATAGGGAGAAGCGCTGTCGATGTTTTGGGCCGAGACCCTTCGTCAGGAAGCAAAGAATGTTGGGACTGGTGAGGCTGGAGTGCTGGGGAAAAGGTGGGGGACAGGTGGCAGGGGCGTGGGGCTGGTGGGGCCCTGAGACACTAGGCAAGGTCATTTGGTTCCAAACAATTGGTTTATTGCTCAAGTCAGAATCTCTCTCTGGTGCTTCCCACTCTCTTCCCATTTTCCCGACCATGATTCCCTTCTCCCTGACCCCCTTCCCACTCTCAGTCCACAAGAGAGACCCATATCAGAGTCAGGTTTATCATCGCTCACATTTGTCATGAATTTTTTTTTTGCAGCAACTATACAGTGCAATACATAAAATTATTACAGTACTATGCAAATGTATTAGGCACTCTAGCTATATATACAGTACATGCTCAAGTCTTTTGCACAGTACTGTACAAGTTCAGCACTAACAATAAGAAACCAAAAATATTTTCTTCCTGTCAGCTAGCCAATCTTCTATCTATGCCAATATATTGTTTCCTACATTGTGATCTTATATGTTCTGCAACAACGAAATCTGAGTGTAGTGCATCACTGGTTCCTCTTTATCAACCACACGTTTTCTGTTCAAAGACCACAATTATAATGTATTCATAGAGGTTAGCTTGTCTCCTTCCTTCATTAAATATCCTGGGTCCACCATGAAGAACGTGCATCAACATCTCTACTTTCTTCGAAGCTTAAGGAGATTTGGCATGTCATCGAAGGCTCTGACAAACCTATGAAAAAACTTTCTGACTGGTTGCATCATGGTCTGGTAGGGGAGCTCTAAAGCACAGGAAAGTAGAAATTGAGGATAATTATCACCATGGACCTTCAGCATCTGAGTCACGGCCTATTCTCTGTGCTGCCACCAGATAGGAGGTGCAGGAGCCTGAAGACCCACACCACCTAGGTGCTACAACAGCTTCTGCCTTACTGCCATCAGATTCTTGAACTGACCTGAAAAATCCTAACACTACCTTGACTGTATTTCTTTTTCTCTCTCTGAACTGGCACCGGTGTTGTTATGTTTATTTTGTCTTGTAAGTTCTCTATAAATTAGTGCTATAAGTTTATATTATGTTTGCCTTAAGTACTGAGCTGCTGCTACATACAGTAAAGCTAATTTTCAAGGCCTTAATGTTTATACACCTCTGATAATAAAATTGAACTTGATTCTTTTTCATTGTCCTATCTTCTGCAAGTTAAATTTTCAATGCCCAGTGTTTATTCTTTGTACTTTACCTCCTCACTACTCCTATTCTGCCCCATCCTTAACTCACCAGTTTGAATCCTTCAGTGTGAAATCAACAAATATTGTGGAAGGATAATAGTTATATTATTACATAGAATAGGCTTTGGGTCAATGGCTTGATGAAATGTTAACTTCACTTCCGTCTCCATCGATGCTTGCTGACTTGTTCCTTTTTTTTTTAGCATTTTCAGCATCTCCTTGCATCTGGTATATTTTGCCTTTACAAATCCTTAATCTGCTCCTCATAACAGATGAAGTATCTTAACTCAAAACGCTGACTGTCCATTTCCCTCAAGATGCTGCTTGGCATGCAAGAGTTCCTCCAGCACATGGGGCGTGCTGCTCCATATTCCAGCACCTGCAGACTTGTGTCTCTCTCGCTGCTCTTCTTAAGGGTTTGGTTTAGTTCTGAGCTTTCCCAGGCCCTTAGAAATGCCCCCCTCAAACCAGAAATATGAAATCTCTTCATCAATCTGTATATGATCTCCTATCCCGCGTGAAAACTGGTGAAGAAACAGCAATGATGAAATGGAGCATGAAAACTGTGACCTTTTCAGCCAATTGTTCACGTGTGGATGACTTAGAAAAGCAATTACTTAAAGCAATGTAAACTAAGGGAACTTGCTTACAATTGATTTATCTGTCCAACAATGTTTTGGAGAAGGGGGTGATATTAGAAAAGCGGTCAAAGGGAAATAATATGCGAAAAAATATATATCTGGTTAACAAATCACACAAATTTGTACAAGCAAACAAAATGCTTTGTCTCCCAGCTTTCCAGATTCTTGGGTCAAAGTATGAACATGCTCTAAGAAAGCAAAAAAATAAAGAGTTACAATCTTTGTTTTTTTCTGGCTTGCTCTCAGTGATGTCCAGGAAATTAATTTTCACCTTCAGGAGATGTTGGACAGTCTGAAGGCGGTTGGTATGTCTCGGATGGACAAATGAAGGATGCAGGGAAATTCCATGTGGCGCATAGCTCACAATGAATCACACTTTCATTAAATGTGCTTGACTGTGCCTGTTGCTTCAACTGGATGAGTGATTATTGTAGAAAGTGAGACCCTCCAATTGAGAAAGTTTAAATTAATTATAAATTTGTATAGTATCTTTCACAACATCAAGAAACCTCAGAGCATTTTACAGCCTTTAAACAGTTTTCTAGCACTTTCTGTATTTGTTGACTAGCCTACGTATTTTTTGAGTGTGTCATTTGTGTCAAGGGGGTAAGAAAAGTTGATTGAGAAGACAAATTGAATTCATAGTTCTTGAAGTGGTGAATATTATTCCTTCTAAATATTTATAATGTCACTTAAATCCCCATGTTTTGGAGAAAATAGTTTTCGATCATGACACTAATGTGATAGCATGTGCTAATTGTCCCTTTGTTATGTTACAGGTATGTTTTACAAATCATCTTTATAAATGCGTTCTCTAAAGAAAGATCTGTAAGTACTCCAGTATGAGTTTTTTCTACTGAAACAAGAATACTTGTTTCTCTTGGTGCATCTTTAGCCTGGATATATCTGTACCAAATCATTTAGAATAAAATTGCTTCATCATGTATTTTACTTGAACATTTTGATTGGCCTATTTAATAATGTAGGAATTAGTCAAACAAATATTACTCTGCAAATTTTAGATTTGCACCTTTATGTTTCTTGAATGGATTGAGATACTGGTTGACTTTATATCCAGCATGTGATACCAAGTGTTTATTTTTCATTCCTGGAAGTTTCAATTGACTTGTAGAATTGGTAGCATTTTGTTCTGGGAAGGAATAGTTGTTTCCATTTTTTTTTATGCAAAGAAATGTTGCTTGTCAAATTTCCATAGTCTTGTTCTAATTTTAAGATTGATATGGAGGAGGGTTTGCTTTGTGTGACATTACTAGAACACATTGTCATTTGTAAAGGAAATTTGTGCATAGGGCGATTCCATTAAATCTCGACAGATAAAATGATTTGGCTGCGCTCTAATTTCAGAGAGTTTTCTGGAGTTAGTGACTCTATCAAGTATATTAACTGTTATTATGAGTGCAAAACAATACATGTGACCTTAGGTCAATATTCCTAAAGTCTGTGCACGCGTTGTCAACTATGCACAAAGATTGATTCTAAATTAGGCCCATAAGTGCTTGTACCCTGGGATGGAATATAGGTTCTGTGGTAAATATGAGAATGTATTAATCTAATAATTTAATAAGGTTAGCAGGTTCCCTTGTTTTACAAGCATCAGCAAAGTTTATTTTTTATCACAAATTCATCAGTAGAGTATATAATTAAGAAAATTCTTTAGATCTTGGCTCCTTGGCTCCAGTTAAGGTAATTATGGTCACTGCATTTTAGGGAAATTAATGTCAAATCCTTGGAGCGGTGCAGAAGAAATTTGCCAAAATAAGATAAGTAATGAAGGCATTTACCTGTTTGGCAGACTTGATGTTTAATTCTTTTATGGGGTGTGAACTTCACTAACAAGACTATGATTGGGGTTACGTGCTGCTGCCACTACAGCTTCAGTGACCTACATTCAGTTCTACCACTTGAGACGTCTGTGTGGACTTTGCATGTTCTCCCAGTGATCACATGGGTTTCCTCTGGTGCTCTGGTGTCCTCCCGCATCCCAAAGATATGCAGGCTGGTAGGCGAACCGGCCACTGTAAATTGTCCTGAATCCTGGAAGACTTGATGGGACTCTGGGAGGAGAATCTAGGGGGAGTTATAGCTGCGTATTGATGCAGTTATAAAGAAGGCAAGACAGCGGCTATACTTCTTTAGGAGTTTGAGGCAATTTGGTACATCAACAAATACATTCAAAAACTTCTATAGATGTACCATGGAGAACATTCTGACAGGCTGCATCAGTGTCTGGTATGGGGGTGGGGGGGGGGGGTGGGTCTGGGCTACTGCACGGGACCAAAAGAAGCTTATAAATTTAGTCGGCTCCATCTTGGGTACTAGCCTACAAACTACCCAGGACATTTTCAAGGAGCAGTGTCTCAGAAAGGCAGTGTCCATTATTAAGGACCTCCAGCACCCAGGGCATGCTCTTTTCTCACTGTTACCATCAGGTAGGAGGTACAGAAGCCTGAAGGCACACACTCAGTGATTCAGGAACAGCTTCTTCCCCTCTGCCATCCGATTCCTAAATGGACATTGAACCCTTGAACACTACCACACTTTAAAAATGTATATTATTTCTGTTTTTTGCAGGATTTTTAATCTATTCAATACATGTATACTGTAATTGATTTGCTTATTTATTATTAAAAAAAATCTTTATTAGGTATTGCATTGAGCTGCTGCTGCTAAGTTAACAAATTTCATGACACATGCCGGTGATAATAAACCTGATTCTGATTCTGATTTTGACTGAAGTGATGAGAATAAAATAGGATTAGTGTTTGGTTCATGCAAAATAGTGCTTCAAGGAGTGAAGGCCCTTTTCAATGTTATTTGCTTCTATAACTCTTTTAATTAATGCTAATTTAATTGAGAAGACAGTGATAAGCTGATGCTTTAACTTGTTGCAGTCTATGTGAGAGAGAAGCCCATAGTGCTGTTAATTAGGAATTTGCAGTACTTTGACCAAGTAGTAGGGAAAGCCAATAAATATTCAAGACAGGATGGTAATGTATATGTATTGGCATTGCTAATATTTCCTGCAGCAGCTGACCACCTTCTAAATGAAAGGACTGAAGGGTTTGTGTTCAAAAATTCCTAGAAAAATGTGCAGTGCATTGTATCTACTGCTGCTGCAGCGTGCCAGTGTTGAAATGATTTAATGTTTAAGTTGGCGGATGGGGTACCAAGCAATTAAACTTCATAATGCTCGTTTTTCACTTCTCCAGTGTGTTTTGAACTGTGTTCATTAAGGTGAGTGGGAAGTATTCAATCACATCTACTGTATCCCGTGCTTCCGGTCTGGCCTGCTGTATATCAGTGAGACCCAACGTAGATTGGGGAGACCGCTTTGCTGGGCACCTATGCTCCATCCACCAGGAAAAGCAGAGTCTCCTGGCAGCCACCCATTTCAATTCTACTTCCCATTCCCATTCCGACATGTCAGTCCATGACCCCTTCTACTGTCGTGATGAGGCCACACTCAGGTTGAAGGAGCAACACTTCATATTCTGTCTGGGTTGCCAACAACCTTTTGGCATGAACATCGATTTATGCAGTAATTGCCCCTCGTGCACTTCACCATTCCTGTTTCCCTCTTTCACCTTATCTCCTTACCTGCCCATCGCCTTCCTCTGGTGCTCCTCCCCCTTCCCTTTCTTCCATGGACTTCTACACCCTCCTATCAGATTCCCCCTTCTCTAGCCCTGTATCTCTTTCAGTAATCAACTTCCCAGTTCTTAACTTCACCCCTCCCACTCTCCTGGTTCCACCTATCATCTACCACCTTGTACTTCTTCCTCCTCTCCTCTCCCCACCTTCTTACTCTGATTTTTTACTTCCTTTCTAGTCCTGAAGAAGGGTCTTGGCCTGAAACATTAACTGTTTACTCCTTTCCATAGATGATGCCTGGCCTGCTGAGTTCCTCCAGCATCTTGTGCGTGTTGATCACATGTTTTTTAAGGAGATGGGTCTCTTGTGCTAGGATGCACAGTCAGTTGCCTGCTTTTGTAGTTGCAGTGTTCTTGCAATCATTTCGTATTGGCTGCAAGATGTTAATGGGGCATTTTGTGATGGCAGTGCTAATGAATGTAAAAATGAGTTGCTAGAGACGGCCATTGATGGGTAGCTGGATAGTTCTTATGGTTTCACAAACCGGAGTTGTCTGTTTAGCAGGGAAAGTTAAGGAGAATTGCTCATGATCATAGAGCAGATCTGGCAAAACAGTTTACACTGGCAAGAGAGCAAAAAGCAGTAGATACAGATTTAAATTATCTTTAGAATATCTTGCAATTATTTATGGAACCTATGGTCATTTGAGATAACAGAACATCGAATAATACATCACAGTATAGGTCCTTGAGCCCATGGTGTTAGTGCTGACCTTTTAACCTACTCTGCGATCAATCTAATCCCTCCTTCCTACAGACTCTTCCATTTTTCTATCATCCACGTGCCATCCAAGGGTTTCTTAAATGCCTGTAATTTACCTGCTTCTACCACCAACCCTGGTAATGCATTCCTAATTCAGAACGGTAGCCAGCCATTCTCAATCCTGAGATTCTGCCGAAGAAGTCAGCCCCTGTACAATACCCCCGACAATGTTTGTTTCTTACCACGTTCTCTGGAAGGTCTTCTGGAAAAACTGTGGGAAAAGAACTATGATTGGAGCCTTAAAAAATAACATAAGAAAATAGGGGCTGAAATAGGTCAGTTGGCTCCGCAGACTTGCCCCATTATTTAACATTGTGGCTGATCAGCCCCAGCACTGAACTCCTCTTCCTCAAAAGACAGCTCTGGGCTGATATAACAGAAAATCACTATGCAAAACATGAGCTATCAACATTTGCACTGCCATCTTTCAAGACAAGGACTCATTCAAATCAACAAAGACCAGTTTGCCTTGTTTTGTACTCAGAATGTTGCTTCAGACATTTCCGTTTCTCGCGGAAATATTTTCACCATCCTGTCAAAACCCACAGGGCCTCGTTGGCTGCAAAGCACTGACAGATAAGTTCTGGTTTGTGAAGCCATCTGCCCAAAGCTGTTCAGTGAGACTTAGTGTTGCACAGACATAAATGCAGCTAATGTAGATTACATAGGTAATTAAACTGAAAAGCTGCAGCAGATATTTAGTTTACAGAATTAAACTGATTTGGTAATACTCACCTCTTGATTCTGTGTTTTTGCTGCCTCTCACACAGTGAGGAAGTGCCTAAGACTTCCTTTTTGAGGGCGTTGCTTTATTCATTGCAACAGGCAGGCAGCTATTTTGTCAGTATCTTGACCTTTGGGAGGCTTACTTTATTAGAAATAAGTTCCATCCTTTTTGAGCATGCAAACACTTCCGTTTACGCTCAGTTGTGTCTTTTTTTTTTCCAGAGTGCTTTTCTTTACTCAGTTGTTTTGATCCCAGCTGTACTAAGTGGACTCAGAAATTCTCTTCAGAATGAGAGCATGTAATTCTTTTACGTTGTAGTTAAGTACTTAAATAACTTAGTTTTGTCATTTAAGAGAAAAGTTAAATTAAATTAGGCTGCTTAAACAGAGGGACTGAGGCAGGGGGTGGCACTACTTGTCTGCCTGACAGTGCATACATTCTTGTGCTTAGCAACATTGGGTGTAATTTGCAGTTTTCTATTTTGGCTCAAAATGGATGTGTGATCAGGATTTAACTGAACACTTTTGTTTTAGAAAAAATATAATAATCTAGCTATTGTGCTGTTGTGCTTTGGTTGCTTTTCAATGTATGTTTGGTGATCTTACTGTGGTGACTTAAGAAGTTATAATTTAACCAAATATAGTATGTGGTCTACAGTATCATTTTCTTTCGATTACACTGAGATGCTGTTTATTTTTGGTGTTTGTTCATTGGTATTTAGTTTTTTTTAACTCTTTGTTACAATCTCTATTAAACTTTTTGTTTCTCGTAAACATTTTAGTCCATGAAGAGTTAAAGGAAGAGGTACTTGCATCTCTAGGATTGGTGCATGAGCCATTCCGTTTCCTGATTACACATTTGGCATCAAGAAAATCAAGATTCCGAGGGAGATCTGAATTTATAACTTAAACGTTTGAAGTCTTCTTATCGATAACAATCTGGATTTCTGAAGCATTATTACTATGTAAAAAGATCCAAATGAGCACAGCCAACCAGAAATTAACTTAGTGAAAGAAATTTCTCCAACTATTATCTTAAGGAGCACATCAGCAAAAGCTGAAGAGAGTTGCAAAAGAAACTTAGGAACTTTGGACACAGGTGACTGAAGACACTTTTGCTAGTAGTTGGGATGGAAGTAGTAGGGGACTCACAGGAGGCTAGAGATTATTGGTTTATTAGAGGAAGAGGGGAGAGTCTGTAACTAAATGCTCAACTGAAAGTGCTAAAGCGCTTTCAATTCCAGGAATAACTGTTGCATTTTGTGACACCCAGTTTGAGAATAAATGACATTAACATTGCTGATACAATTGCTGTGTAAACTGGTTCTCAATGCAAAAAACAGTTGGGTCAATTAATTTGGAGGCTCTTAGATAGATAGATAGATAGATAGATAGATACTTTATTCATCCCCATGGGGAAATTCAACTTTTTTTCCAATGTCCCATACACTTGTTGTAGCAAAACTAATTACATACAATACTTAACTCAGTTAAAAATATGATATGCATCTAAATCACTATCTCAAAAAGCATTAATAACAGCTTTTAAAAAGTTCTTAAGTCCTGGCGGTTGAATTGTAAAGCCTAATGGCATTGGGGAGTATTGACCTCTTCATCCTGTCTGAGGAGCATTGCATCGATAGTAACCTGTCGCTGAAACTGCTTCTCTGTCTCTGGATGGTGCTATGTAGAGGATGTTCAGAGTTTTCCATAATTGACCGTAGCCTACTCAGCGCCCTTCGCTCAGCTACCGATGTTAAACTCTCCAGTACTTTGCCCACGACAGAGCCCGCCTTCCTTACCAGCTTATTAAGACGTGAGGCGTCCCTCTTCTTAATGCTTCCTCCCCAACACGCCACCACAAAGAAGAGGGCGCTCTCCACAACTGACCTATAGAACATCTTCAGCATCTCACTACAGACATTGAATGACGCCAACCTTCTAAGGAAGTACAGTCGACTCTGTGCCTTCCTGCACAAGGCATCTGTGTTGGCAGTCCAGTCTAGCTTCTCGTCTAACTGTACTCCCAGATACTTGTAGGTCTTAACCTGCTCCACACATTCTCCATTAATGATCACTGGCTCCATATGAGGCCTAGATCTCCTAAAGTCCATCAACATCTCCTTGGTCTTGGTGATATTGAGACGCAGGTAGTTTGAGTTGCACCATATCACAAAGTCCTGTATCAGTTTCCTATACTCCTCCTCCTGTCCATTCCTGACACACCCCACTATGGCCGTGTCATCAGCGAACTTCTGCACATGGCAGGACTCCGAGTTATATTGGAAGTCTGATGTGTACAGGGTGAACAGGACCGGAGAGAGCACGGTCCCCTGCGGCGCTCCTGTGCTGCTGACCACAGTGTCAGACCTACAGTCTCCCAACCGCACATACTGAGGTCTATCTGTCAAGTAGTCCACTATCCAATCCACCATGTGAGAGTCTACTCCCATCTCCGTTAGTTTGTGCCTTAAGATCTTGGGCTGGATGGTGTTAAAGGCACTAGAGAAGTCAAGGAATGTAATCCTCACAGCACCACTGACCCCATCTAGGTGAGAGAGGGATTTGTGCAGCAAATACGTGATAGCATCCTCCACTCCCACCTTCTCCTTATACGCAAACTGAAGAGGATCCCGGGCGTGCCTGGTTTGTGGCCTCAGATTCTGCATCACTCTTATCACTATGATAGGGAGAGCTTGTATCCCCTGATTTTCAGCTAAGATTGGTCTGTTTACACTAAATAGGTGTGACACCCTGGTTAAGATTCTTACTGCTATGGTGCAGGTATTTCATTTTAACAGTTCTCTAAGAGCGTCTGTTCAGCTTTCAGCTTGTTTGAGTTCGAGCTGAGATAAGAGGTGTTGTTGTTCAACAAAGGAATGTGGTGTTAGCCAGTCAGGATGGTAGAATTGGGAGAAGATTCTAGAGAACACTGGGCGGAGAGGTCTCTAGGCAGAAGTTGGGAGAAGACAGAAGGGAGGATGGCTGAGGATGTCATTCCTGTTGCACAAGGTGCTTTATGCAGATGAATGACTTCAAAGACGGAGAACCAACACTCCCATGGGAGAGCCCGTTCATTTGAGATGGATTTTGAGCGACATTCGGAAGGTGCAGTGTGTACATCGAAAACAGCGGCTTTTGGAAGATTTGAGCGCCACCGTGAACATGTGGCTGTTTAAGTATTATGGGCTGTTTTTGCTTTATCTTCCTTTCCTTTAATAACTGGTTGCTTAAGTCAACATTCTTAAATATACTTCTTTATAATCGTGTAGAGTGTATGATCTGTTATTTTTGGCCGGGGGCAGTTAATCATGCAGCATTCACACAAACCGGGGTTTGGGTGGGCGAGACATTCCAACCTCACGGATTTGGCGGGACCAAAGTCCTATGCACCCTAGACGTATGAAGCCCGAGGAGGGTGGGTTTCTTGCCGTGGAGTCAATTGGCTGTTAGTGAGTGGCTAACAAGCTGCATTTCCAGAGACACCCGGTGAAAAGGGGTGTCACAGCTAAGTAGATATGTGCAGGAGATGATATCATTCATTTGGTGAGAAGTGTATGATCCGGACTAAAGTGCCTAACCTTGTGTGTGGCTCTGGAAGTGAAATTGCCCCATTAACTGGACTCATCTAACTCCATCATGGGCATAAGCCTCCCCGTCATAGAAGACATTTTCCAAAGGTGATGCCTCAAAAAGGCATTATGCATCATTAATACCCCCACCACCCAGGACATAACCTCTTTTCATCATGATCATCAAGGAGAAGCTACAGGTGTCTGAAGGCACATACTCCATGGTTTTGGAACAGCTTCTTTCCCTCTGCCATCAGATTTCTGAACAGACAATGGCTCATGAACATTACCTCGCCATGTTTGCTCTCTTTGTGCAGTACTTATTTATTTTTAAAAATATATATTTTATTGTAGTTTTTAATATATTTTATGTAATGCAATGACCTGCTGCTGCACAATATATGCCAGTGATAATAAACTTGATTTTGATTCCAATTCTGACATAAACCAATCAAACAGCTGACTGAAACCATTCTAGGAACATGGAGTTGTAGGTGGAAAGCATGCTTTCTTGAGACATCCATGAGTGGATTTCATTTTCTCGGTCTTTCTTGAAATAAATAATGCCGTTTTGCTGACAGTTTTATATAAGCATTCTTCACCTGTTTGGAAAATTGAAAATGCTTGAGTTACTTTGGGTAACAGGGAACTTTAATGAGAAACACGAAAAACCTCAGCAAGAAAAGATTTGAAAAGGAAGTGAGATCTTCTAGAAACAATGTTGTTACAAGATTGCTTGGTAGCCAAAATACAATCCTCTTAATGGCTCCAGGCACAGGGATATTCTTTTCTTATAGTTATTTTCATTAACAAAATTTCTTCACATTTTAAATACTTGGTTATACTGGATTACCTAAGATACCAAAGTGGTGCTGGCAATCAATCACTGCAATCTGCAGCCTGTAATTTCCTTTTGGGAGCTGTGATTTTGAACCATCTGAACAATCTGGCATTTTTGTGGTATCCTGAAGGACTCAGTGAACTGGACTGTTGAGAATCAGGTACAGCTGTAGCCACTGCTGGAGCAGACTTCAAACCGGATTGAAGTGGCCGGGCCTGGGCCCAAGAGTAAAAAATGAACAGAAGATTAGCCAATTTAAGTGCTGAACCAGGTTAAAAAGATTAAGGCTTTGGGGCCGAGGGTGAAGGATGAACCGGTGTTCAGCTCACTACTCTCTCTCTCCTACTCGCCTCAACGCTGAACTGACTCTGCAGCTGTGGACTCACTTTCGGGGGCTCTACAGTTCACATTCTGTGCATTTTTTGCTTACCTGTTTTACTGCTTGCCCGATTTGTTCTTTTTTCCCCTACGTTGTGTGTTTGACGGTCTTAGTTGTGTGGAATTTTTAATGGACTGTGTTACGTTCCCCAGTAACCGGGTGACTTACCAGCAAAGATAGAGAGGTCCACTGAAGCCTGATGATACTATTTTCAAACGTTTTATTTATAAAGGGGCACAAACGTATGGTTAATACAAAACATTCAGATCATATACATCGTCAAAACTCAATCTAAAGCACAGGTATAGTAATAATCAATCAAAAATAAGCTCTATCGTTGTCTAGGGGATACTGAGTCCAATGGAATATAAGAGTCACTCAAAGTCTGCAGGCTTCCCCGTTTTGGGAACCGCTGGCATTTCACGTGTTGGAGAGAGAGAAAAGGAACACTTCCCCGTCGTCCTTGCGAAGCAAATCCCTGCTGTTAGTTAAAGCGGTTTTTCCTTTTGGGTCCAGCCACAGACTCCCGATCCGGAATCTAACGCACGTGGCTTCCTTCAGAATGGCTTCCCGCTCCGACGGGAAGCACTATCGTGTCTTCTTCGTGTGTCTCCTTGGTGCGTCTGAGGCCCCGCCTCGGCAGCCCACCTTTTATCTGGACTGGCAGGGTTGTAGATGTCAATCAGGGTGGGGGCGAGGCAATCTTTCCCCCATCACCCATCTCACATTGCCCTGAGGGTTTGCACGTAGTCCAGTTCCTTATTCCACAAAGGTGTCTCCCAAGACAATGGCTATGTCCAAGGCTTTTGTCTGACTGAGCGGCCAGCCCACATTCCACACCGTAAGGCTCTCTCTCTCTCTCTCTTGCGATTCTTACAAAGGAGGGGGCTGAGGTCATGACACCTCCCCTCTTAAAAGTTTTTTACCAGCGGTTAAAAACAAGTTGGTACAGGATTTTTTTGGACTCTAACATACTACACAAGCTTTTCTCTTCACAGAGTACTACCGTTATACATTCCAGTCAGTATCTAAACAGGTAACAATTACAGTGCCCCTTTCTTTAATATCTTAACATCACGTACCGTACTAAAGTCTGGTAGCATCAAACTTCAGCTCAATAACCACCTATTTTTATTTATTTTCTTCAGCAACACAACTAAGGAGGTGTGATCTTAGCTTAGGTGCATCTACAAAAGTTTATACAAATACTAATCGTTTCGGTCATGTTATTTCACCGGCAGGTCTCCAAAGGGGTTGTCTTTATTATTCACAGGCTTTGGCGCAAACCCGTACAACCGGCGTCGCTGTTTAAAAATGACAATTTCTATTAACCATCGCCTCTTTCCCGGGGAGTCCCCCCGTGGGGAACTTGAGTAATTTGGCGAGGTACTCTCCCGCCTTTCCTTTCCACGAGGGTTATTCTCTTAACTCCGTGTCCCCAATCTAGTCCATCATGGGAATTTCCGCCCAATTCTTTAATGCTACACAGGTAGTTAACCCTTTTGTCAAGACCATACAGGCTGATGTGTTTTAGTTCGAACCTTTTTCTCCAGCCGCATTTAAATTTCGGCTTCCTCACAGCGCTTTCTTGAATAACAATAGCGTGTGAGGCCCCTTTACATTCCAAATCAACCTGTAATCGATGTGCAGGCATCAATCTAGACTTTAACTTTTTTCCATTCGATTTGGGAACTACAGATTTACCATTCTCCTCCACAACAACAGTTATCTCCCCATTCGTAAACTCCACCTTAACTCTGAACACCCCCTTCAGCACAGACACCTTCTTCCCCAAACCAAGTCTATCTGATCCAAAAGGACGGCCGTCTCGTCCAGCCGAGTCAAATACCTCAGACTTTTTCTGAGCTCCGTGACTAGGTTTAGGACCACGGCCCTCCCCATCTTGGACACACTCAAACGGGGCATTGGCCTCTTCCAGGCTTTCAATACCCATACCCTTTTCAAATTCTAAATTCCCCTGATCCTCCCAGTTACTCTCTGGGCAACTCACTTCCGAAGTAAACTCAACCCCGCGGGCTGAAACAACCTCATCTGCCAACCCAGCAGACTTCTTCAAGGTAATGGCATCCTTTTCACCTAGGACTGCCCTCATCTCATAATCGGGAACACCTTTAGACTCATCCATGTCCAACCCTGGACCTTTTAACAGCTTTATCTGTTTCTCATCTTTATTTCCTACCTCTAGGACCTTTTTCTTCGCTAAGGGAGGATCTACCTTCTCTCCCTTCTCTCCTTTACCCCCTTTTACGTTACTATTCCTCGTTTTACCACCCTCGAAACCCTCGTGGCACAGGGTCGGTAAAGACGTCTGGGCCAATTTTAAACTGCTCGCTTCCTCAGCTGCCGCTCTCGACAGGCTGGGAGTGTCCGCGCATGCGGGATAGCTCGGAGACTCTATGGGCGGGGCCTCAACTCTCACGGGCTGGGTTGTCAGCTTCACGGTGGCTCCCATCTTCCCACCCACTAGGTCGTTACCCAGAAGGACGTCCACGCCTTCCCCTGGCAACTCCGGCAGGACCCCCAGTTCCACTGGTCCCGACACCAACTCACAATCTAGAAGGACCCTATGCAAAGGCACTACCTCGGTCCAGTTTCCTATGCCTCTCAGGGCTACCTCGCCCGTCGGAGGTCCGAATGGTAATACGTTACGGCTAATTAATGATAGCTCCGCCCCCGTGTCTCTCCAAATCCGTACGGGGATTGGCGGGTCCCCCTTCCTCACAGACACGGTTCTGGGTGACAGATAAATCTCCGACCCCTCGCGCTCTCTGCTCCCCTGGGACCCTCTTGCCGATTTTCTGATTACCACTGCACGCCCGATAGGGATCGCTGCTCTCTCTCTTCTCCTTGAGCTCTTCGCTCTTGCCTTCGCCTGTCCAGCTCCAATTCATGGCTCCTTTGTTTCTCTTTCTCTTCTGCTTCCAGCTGCTTTAGCTGGAACTCATGACCCCGTTTCACCTCTAATTCCTTTAATTTGAACGCCTGCTCCCTTTCCTTTTCTTTCTCAGCCTGTTCCTCAGCCTTTGCAGCTGCTTCTAGCTGCTTTACTTTAAGATCATGTTCCAACCTTACTTTCTCCAACTCTAACTGATCTGTCCCACTCGCTAATCTCTTTTCGGGGATATTTTCCAAATCCTCAGCTGCAAACACCTTCTTCCCAATGTGATACTGATTTATGACCCTTCGCACTTTCTGCTTTTTCATTGATGACCTCACCTCTGCGAGGTCTAACCCCTTTGCCAGATTTACCAAGTCTAATTTGGTAGCCGCCCCTAGCGCCTCTACAGTCGGGTTTCTCATAAATTCACCCACATCCATCTTTGCTGGTTTCCTGTCTGGCTACCTGCGTAACCAGATTTAAGTTTGGACTTACAGCCCGATTCACTGACCCTCCCCTTTGGTTTCAAATCCAGGACGAGCAACCCACTTGTTACGTTCCCCAGTAACCGGGTGACTTACCAGCAAAGATAGAGAGGTCCGCTGAAGCCTGATGATACTATTTTCAAACGTTTTATTTATAAAGGGGCACAAACGTATGGTTAATACAAAACATTCAGATCATATACATCGTCAAAACTCAATCTAAAGCACAGGTATAGTAATAATCAATCAAAAATAAGCTCTATCGTTGTCTAGGGGATACTGAGTCCAATGGAATATAAGAGTCACTCAAAGTCTGCAGGCTTCCCCGTTTTGGGAACCGCTGGCATTTCACGTGTTGGAGAGAGAGAAAAGGAACACTTCCCCGTCGTCCTTGCGAAGCAAATCCCTGCTGTTAGTTAAAGCGGTTTTTCCTTTTGGGTCCAGCCACAGACTCCCGATCCGGAATCTAACGCACGTGGCTTCCTTCAGAATGGCTTCCCGCTCCGACGGGAAGCACTATCGTGTCTTCTTCGTGTGTCTCCTTGGTGCGTCTGAGGCCCCGCCTCGGCAGCCCACCTTTTATCTGGACTGGCAGGGTTGTAGATGTCAATCAGGGTGGGGGCGAGGCAATCTTTCCCCCATCACCCATCTCACATTGCCCTGAGGGTTTGCACGTAGTCCAATTCCTTATTCCACAAAGGTGTCTCCCAAGACAATGGCTATGTCCAAGGCTTTTGTCTGACTGAGCGGCCAGCCCGCATTCCAAACCGTAAGGCTCTCTCTCTTGCGATTCTCACAAAGGAGGGGGCTGAGGTCATGACAACTGTATTGTGTTTGTTTTGTGTCTGCCTACAAGAATATGAATTTCATGGTTGTATGTGGTATTTACACTCCAATAATGAATGTACTTTGAAGATGGTTTTAATTAGCAGCTTGGACTCTCAGTACTGCATTAGACAGCCAGATTTCCTGAAATTGAAATGGTTCACTTTTATTTACTGAACTATGAATAGAAGTTCTTTAGAGTTTGAAATAATTCATCTACAAATATTGAACTTAGAATTATTGTAACTTCCTTCTGATTTTCTGGCCTTTAGTACTGTACTGGGATTTTGTCACTCCACCAGTAACAGTATGCCTGAGTCCTGAGCAATAGATTTCCTTTCCAGAAATTTCTTTCAGTTGCTCCTCAAAATCTACCTCTTTAACAAAGCTGTCCTAATATTTGATTAAGATTCGGATTTGATTGCGGGGTTTAAGGTAAAGTGATCCTTAGCAATGTTTGCATTCATTCTGACAGGACTAGAATATAAAAGCAAGGATGTAATGCTGAGGCTTTATAGGATATCGGTCAGACAGCACTTGGAGTATTGTGAGCAGTTTTATCTAAAAAACTAACGTGCTGGCATCGGAGAGAGGCGAGAGAAAGTTCACGAAAATGATTCCAGGAATGAAAGTGTTAACGTATGAGAAGTATTTGTCGGCTCTGGGCCTGTACTCACTGGAATTTAGAAGAATGTCGGGAGATCTCAATGAAGCCTATTGACCTATCGTCTGGATTGGGTGGATGTTGAGAAGTTGTTTCCTTTAGTGGTGGAGTCTAGGACCAGAGGGCACAACCTCAGAGTAGAGGAATGTCCATTTGGAACAGGGATGAAGAGGAATTTCTTCAGCTAGAGGGTGGTGAATCTGTGGAATTCATTGCCATGGATGGCTGTGAAGTCTAAGTCATTGCATATATTTAAAGCGGAGGTTGATAGTTTCTTTATCTGTCAGGGTGTCAAAGGTTATGGGGAGGAGGCAGGAGAATAGGGTTGAGAGGGATAATAATTCAGCCATGATTGAGTGGCAGAGCAGTTTCAACGTGCCAAGTGGCCTAGTTCTGCTTCTCTGTCTTATGGTCGTATTTCTTTTTGTTGCTTGGAGTCATCAAATTCCAAGCAAATTCCAATTGTGATTGAATCAAAATTCAGAGTCATGTCAATTTATACTTTATTAATCTTAAAGCTAGGAGTTACTTTTGTGATTTAAAACTATTTACCCAATCATGGATTTCCAATCCAAGTCTACCGGTGTTTCGGGAGTGTATTCGTACAATCTTGTTTGGAGCTCCTTCCTCTGATTTTGGATTGTGCTGTTGCTTTTCTTTCAGTGATCTTCCATAGATGCGTAGAGAAAACAATTCAGCCAATCCTCCCCATGACAAATTCAATCAAACTGCATATTCATTGCCTCTCCAAGGTTGTTCTCATTATGCTGTTTCCATGATGTCATCATCTGGGTTTGATATCCTGTTACTGTTTCAAACCTTTTCTGGTTGCAGATGATCTTGCAGCTCTTTATCAAAGATCAGTTAATGTACTGTAACTTTGTTAATCTTATTTTAAATCGTGTTTCAATTAATTTGTGTTTGTACATTAGATCATGTTAATAATTTTTGCATTGCAATACTGAGACCTAAGTTCTTGCTTCAAATAGCAATTTAAGGAGAAATTGAATATATGGACAGTCTAATTAAAAGCATATGTAGGACAAAAAGGAAAAAAAGAGAAATTCCCTTGCAGAAAATAGATTTAAGAAATATAATGTTTAGAACATTATATTGAGTATAGGAGTTGGGATGTAATGTTAAAATTGTACAAGGCATTGGTAAGGCCGAATTTGGAGTATTGTGTACAGTTCTGGTCACCGAATTATAGGAAAGATATCAACAGAATAGAGAGAGTACAGAGAAGATTTACTAGAATGTTAACTGGGTTTCAGCACCTAAGTTACAGAGAAAGGTTGAACAAGTTAGGTCTTTATTCTTTGGAGCGTAGAAGGTTGAGGGGGGACTTGATAGAGGTATTTAAAATAATGAGGGGGATAGATAGAATTGACGTGGATAGGCTTTTTCCATTGAGAGTAGGGGAGATTCAAACAAGAGGACATGATTTGAGAGTTAGGGGGCAAAAAGTTTAAGGGTAACATGAGGGGGAATTTCTTTACTCAGAGAGTGGTAGCTGTGTGGAATGAGCTTCCAGTAGAAGTGGTAGAGGCAGGTACGATATTGTCATTTAAAGTAAAATTGGATAGATATATGGACAGGAAAGGAATGGGCTGAGTGCGAGTCAGTGGGTCTAGGTGAGAGTAAGCATCAGCACGGACTAGGCGGGCCAAGATGGCCTGTTTCCATGATGTAATTGTTATATGGTTATATAACACACGTTACATTTCATCGTAGGGGAGAGTTTGCAAGATAAATTGAAGAAATTTAATAAAGAGTTAAGCTATAATAGGCCTTAGACTGTGAACAGGATGGGCACCAGTGAATCAGTTAGTGGCCCAACTGATGCTAAGTACAAGAGATAAAAGGGAAAAAAATGACATATTGTTTATCTCTATCATATTTTCTCTGGCCTTCAAGGCAGAGTTCAAAATAGAATTTATTATCAAAGTACATATATATTATCTACTACTTCGAGATTCACTTTTTTGCGGGCATGTATAGGAAAATGAAGACGTGCAGTGGAATTTATGAAACAACCTATTCATAAAGGCTGACAAACAACCAATGTGCAAAAGAAGACAAATTGTGCAAATAAAAGAATAATACTGAGAGCATAAGTTGTAGTAAAGAGGCCTTGAAAGTGAGCTGTGGCTTTGAAGAATTGTTTCAGGGTTGTAGCAAGTAATCCAAGTCATTTCAGGAGCTTGATGTCTGTAGGATAACAATTGTTGCTGAACCGGATGGTGTAGGACCTGTGGCTGGTATACCTACTGCCTGATGGTTGTGGCAAGAAGAGAACTGAATCTGGATGGTAGGGGACTATGATGATGGATGCTGCTTTGTTATAGACAATAGACAGTAGGTGCAGGAGTAGGCCAGTGTATACAAGCCCAGTCGCTACAATCTTTCAACATATGACAGACCCGCCATTCCGGGAATTAACCTTGTGAACCTACGCTGCACTCCCTCAATAGCAAGAATGTCCTTCCTCAAATTTGGAGACCAAAACTGCACACAATACTCCAGGTGGGGTCTCACCAGGGCCCTGTACAGCTGCAGAAGGACCTCTTTACTCCTATACTCAATTCCTCTTGTTATAAAGGCCAGCATGCCATTAGCTTTCTACACTGCCTGCTGTACTTGCATGCTTGCTTTCATTGACTGATGATCTCGTTGTACTTCCCCTCTTCCTAACGACTCCATTTAGAGAGTTGTTGTGGCAGCGCTCCATGTAAGTGTGCTCAGTGGTGGGGGTCTGGGGAGCTTTGGCTGTGATAGTGTGGCCATTGGTGAATCTGTGCCGGGCCGTGATGCATCCAGTGAGGATACCCTCCACTGTGCATCTATAGAAGTTAGTCAAAGTTTTAGATGACATGTTGAATCTACCAAACCTAGAAAGTAAAGGAACTCAAGTGTGATTTTACTTGTATGCTGGTCCCGGGACAGATCTGATATGATAACACCAAGGAATTTAAAACTACAGACCCTCTTCATCTCCAATTCTCTAATGAGCACTGCATCATGGACCTCCATCTTTTATTTCCTGTAGTTGATAATCAGCTCTTTGGTTTTGCTGAGAGTTTATTGTTGTGGCATCACTCAATCAGAACTTCAATCTCCCTCCTACATACCGATTTGTCACCTGGGCTACAGACATTGAGGCAAGTTACCACATTCTTCTTGGGCACTGATATGATTAAAGCCTGCTGGGTAGGTCTGTAGTCTAGTGTAGTTGTTTTTTACTCTCTCTCTGTTGTTTTTTTACATAGTTCAGTCTAGTTTTTGTACTGTGTCATGTAACACCATGGTCCTGAAAAACATTGTCTCATTTTTACTATGCACTGTACCAGCAGTTATGGTCGAAATGACAATAAAAGTGACTTGACTTGACTTAACTTGGGTACCTCAGACTGCCGAAGCTAGAGGTTCAATTCAAACAAACTGCATTGGGGAGTGGACCTATCTTCAGAACTAGTGGGATTCAGTTCAGCCTCCCGCAACTATGCACAAGAATCAAGGTAACCTGGCTTTAGAAGGTGAATTTTAGTATGGGGAATATACTTGCATTTGTGCATGCTTGGAGGTTGAGCCATTGTTAAATTATTAATTGAAGTGTACAAAAGGATAGGAACTTGCACTCAACAGCCATAAGACTAGAGCCCTCTACCGACATTCCTCTTGCTGCACCACACTGCCCCCAGCAACTAATGTTCATGGCAGGACTCTGTGTAATGTGGACTGCTTACCATAGCTCAGGAGCCACCTCCTGTGTACAGCGTAGAAACAGGTCCATCGCATCCCGACTGTGTCGCCTCTCTATGCTAACCCGTTTGCCTGCATTAGGCTTGTATCACTCTATGCTGAGCAGTGTGTGGAATATTTAAGTATGACTGGAGTTGAATAGAGATCATATTTCTCACACGTGAATTATTTTTAAATAAGCTTTTAGGTTCAACCCAAAACAGGAAACATTGTGAAGATTCATTTGGGCAGAAGCCTCACCATTCCGTTTCAAGTGTGGTTTCCTTTCAGGGTTTTGTGCAAATATGGATATCTGCCCTTCAGATATAGGCCCTCCTAGATGATGATTTGTCATCTGGGCAATAGTCATTGAGGCAGGTAACTACATTCTTCTTAGGCACTGGTATGATGGAAACCTGCCTTAAGCAGGTAGGTACCTCGAGCTGCCGAAGCGACAGATTGAATACATTCGTAAATAGTCCAGATGGTTGATCAACACCGGTCTTCAGTGCTCGACCAAATACCCCATCTGGGCTGGGGCCAGATGCTTTCTGTGGATTCGCCATTCTGAAAGATGCTCTCTTGTTGGCTTCAGAGGCTAAGATCACAGGGTTATCGGGGCTGTAGGGGTTTGTGAAGGTGTCTTAATGTTCTGGTGGCCAAAGCAAGCATTAGACTACACTAAGTACTATATACGCAGTGAAGTAATTTTGAAGTCTAGTTATTATTGTGATTTAGGAAATACACATCTAGACTTTTAACATATAATGTGTGCATAAAATATTGTGGCTTTAGGCTTAACTAGAAGTATTGTCCTTTATTTCAGTGGGCCCTCTTTATTATTGAAGCTTGCTTGCTGTGCGTGGCATACGTTCAGTAGAAACACTCCCTCATAAGTTTTCTGCCTGCTCAACTGAATATGCTTGCAGCGATTTGCTTTCTGTCTCCCTGCGCATCCCAAACATGAAGGAAACCAGGTACAATTGAGCAGAGGTAATTTGCCACAGCCAAGTTCTTGGAGGAGTATGTTCAGCTTACCCCACAGGAAAAAGGCCCTCAGGGCTTGGGTGCTGCCAGCTAGCACAAGTATTTATATAATGATCTCCATGTGAAAAATACCTTGAGATTCTTTCCACTGAACAAATAGAAATAAGTCATGATAAGGAAGGAGAAAAGATTTAGAAAGAGGTAGGTTTAAATTGCTGGATGAACAGATGAGTTTTGAGAGCTTTTTTTAACAGAAAAGAGGAGGTGTTCCACTAGTTGGGATGAAACATCTCCACAAGTGAGCAAATAAATCAGCAGAAAGCAGAATTTAAACAATTGTGGATTCAACTGACATCAGGACAGGTCATCTTCAGTTTCTGTTTCTGTTGGCTTCATCTACTGTATTTGGTGCTCACGGTGCCATCCCTTCTACAATGGTGAGACTCAATGTAGATTGCTCTGTCCACAAGAGGCAGGTTTTCCCAGTAGCCAGCCATTTTAATTCCGCTCCCCATTCCCATTCCAATATGTCAGTCTGTGGCTTCCTCGACTGCCATCATGAGGCCACTCTCAAAATGCAGGAGCAGTACCTCATGTCCTTCTTGGGTAGCCTCCAACCTGATGACATGAACACTGATTTCTCCAATTTTCTCCATATGGCAATTTATCCCGGCCCCAACTTCTCTCTTTTTCCAATCCCCATTCTGGCTCACCTCTTACCACCCTTCCCACCCTGTCTCTTGCAAAAATGCTGTCCCTTTTTTGCAATTCCTCTGTCTCCGCCGCATCTGCTCTCAGGATAAGGCTTTTCATTCCAGGATGAAGGAGATGTCTTCCTTTTTTAAACAAAGGGGCTTCCCTTCCTCCACCATCAACTCTGCTCTCAAACGCATCTCTCCCATTTCCTGCACATCTACCCTCACCCCATCCTCCCTCCACCCCACTCGGGATAGGGTTCCCCTTGTCCTCACCTACCACCCCACCAGCCTCCAGGTCCAACATATAATTATCCGTAACTTCCGCCACTTCCAATGGGATCCTACTACCAAGCACATCTTTCCCTTACCCCCCCTTTCTGCTTTCCACAGGGATCGCTCCCTACGCGACTCCCTTGTCCATTCGTCCTCCCCATCCCTTCCCACCGATCTCCCTCCTGACAGTTATCCTTGTAAGTGGAACAAGTGCTACACCTGCCCTTACACTTCCTCCCTCACCACCATTCAGGGCCCCAGACAGTCCTTCCAGGTGAGGCAAAACTTCACCTGTGAGTCGGCTGGTGTGGTATACTGAGTCCGGTGCTCCCGGTGTGGGCTTTTATATATTGGTGAGACCCGACGCAGACTGGGAGACCGTTTCGCTGAACACCTACGCTGTGTCCGCCAGAGAAAACAGGATCTCCCAGTGGCCACACATTTTAATTCCACGTCCCATTCCCATTCTGATATGTCTATCCATGTCAAGATGAAGCCACACTCAGGTTGGAGGAACAACACCTTATATACCATCTGGGTAACCTCCAACCTGATGGCATGAACATTGACTTCTCTAGCTTCTGTTAATGCCCCTCCTCCCCTTCTTACCCCATCCCTGATGTATTTATTTTCCCCCTCCCCTTTTTGTTCTCTCTCTGCCCTTCACTTTGTCTGCTCTCCATCTCCCTCTGGTGCTCCCCTCCTCCTTTCTTTCTCCCTAGGCCTCCCGTCCCATGATCCTTTCCCTTCTCCAGCTCTGTATCCCTTTTGCCAATCACCTTTCCAGCTCTCAGCTTCACTCCACCCCCTCCGGTCTTCTCCTATCATTTTGGATTTCCCCCTCCCCCTCCTACCTTCAAATCTCTTACTATCTTTCCTTTCTGTTAGCCCTGATGAAGGGTCTCAGCCCAAAATGTCGACAGTGTTTCTTCCTATAGATGCTGCCTGGCCTGCTGCGTTCCACCAGTGTTTTGTGTGTGTTGCTTCCCTCTTACTCCTTCTCTCCTTCTCACCTGCCATCAGGTGCCCCTCCTCCTTGCCATGATCCCACTCTTCTGTCAGATTCTTTCTGCTTCAGCCCTTTAACTTTGCCCAACCATTGCCTCCCAGCTTCTAACTTCATTTTCCCTACTCCCCACCCCCTCCCTCCACCTTCTTATTCTGGCTTCCTTCCTCTTCCTTTCCAGTCCTGATGAAGGGTTTCAGCCTAAATCATTGAATGTTTATTCTTACTTTTTACAATCCTACCTCTTTCTGTGTAGATAGGGCTTTCAGTCAGCCAAATCCAGCAAAACAAACAGAGTACCGGTAAGTAGTTCCCAAATTGCACTTAAATCCAAAAAATGAGCTTGGAAAAGGTGAATGTAGGCTGTATGGTTTTAGTAGTGGGCTTTCACTGTTGCTGTGTCCTGCCTCCTTACTGACAAAGGGAAAAAAAAACAAATGTTTATGGAAAGTAAGGGATTAGCAAGGAAATTATAATTAATCATTGTTTAGTTAATCTTTGGTGATGATATTCCCAATTTGTATTCTCTGAATATAATTGCAATAATTTTTTTTTTAAAACCATGACACAAAATAGGAGGGCTTGAGTTAAAAGAAGTTGTTTCAGCTGGGAATGGTTTTCCCTGGAGCGAATGAGGGTGAGAGGAGTTAATAAAATCATGTGGGAAGTAGATATGGTGAAAAGTCACATCTTTTTCCCAAGATAGGAGAAATTTGAATGCATAGGTTTAAGGTGAGTTTGAAGAGATTAAAAGGGGAAATTGCAGTAAGTTTTTCACAGAGCCAGGCATTATTACAGCTTTTAAAAGACATTGAACTGGTACATGGACAGGAAAGATTTAGATAGATATGGGCCAAATACAGGCAGATAGGACGAGCTTAAGATGCCTGAATTGGCATGGACGAGTTGAGCCTGTTTCTATGATTTATAATGATTTGTCTCTGTGCACATGTGGAAAGATAAGCAGAGATATCATGTGGACAATTTTGTCAAAGCTCATTTTGTTCTTGCTGATTATCGCTGTATTTTATATCCTGTTTCATCAAACCTTACTTATCTAAATTGGCTTCCTAACCCAGAATATTTAAAACTTAAAGCAATGCACATAAAATGCTGGAGGAACTCATCAGGCCAGGCAGCATCTATGGAAGTGAATAAACAGTCGATGTTTTGGGCTGAGACCCTTCATCAATACCGGAAAGGAAGGGGGAAGAGGCCAGAACAAAAAAGTGGGGGAGGGGAAGGAGGATAGCTAGAAGGTGATAGGTGATGCCAGTTGGTTAGGAAAGATAAAGGGCTGGAGAAGAAGGAATCTGATAGGGGAGGAGAGTGGACGATAGGAGATGGGGGTGGTTGATAAGCAGGTGGGAAGAGATAAGAGGCCAGAGTGGGGAAGAGAAGAAGTGGCGGGGTGGGGGGGGGGGGGATTTTTTTTACAGGAAGGAGAAATCAATATTCATACCATCGAGCTGGAGGCTACCAAGACAGGGCCTTACTTCTCCGCCCTGAGCGTGGCCTCATCGCAGCACAAAAGGAGGCCATGGAGTGGCATGTTCTGATTCCCATTCCTGTTCCGACATGTAAGCACAGTCAGCTCCATTATGGGTACTAGCCCCCCCCCCCAGTGTTGATGACGCCTGCGAAAGGCAATACCTCTAGAAGGTAGCAAGCATCACTAAGTATACCCATCACCCAGGACATGCCCTTTTCTCATTACTGGCATTGAGATGGCACAGGAGCCTCAAGACACACACTTAACGTTGCAGGAACAGCTTCTTCCACTTTGCCATCAGATTTCTGAATAGACAATGAACCTATGAACTCCAGCTCACTATATATTTTTGCTCTTGTTTTGCAATACTTACCTAATTATATTTTTCGTATATATTTCTTATTGTAGTTTATAGTTTAAAAAATTATTATGTATTGTAATGTTATGCTGCTGCAAAACAACAAATTTCATGACACATGTTGGTGATATTAAACCTGATTCTGGTATCTATTTTTATGTCTTTTGTGATGAAAATAAAGATAGTACCTAAGCAGAAGCTTTTGCTGTGTAATGTTTCAGTGAATGAATTTGCTGTTACTGAAATTGTCCTCTTGTGTTTTATTTTGTAGCCTCCCATTGACACCTTATTAAATATATTCCTTCAATATTATATATAAAAAAGTACTTAATATTGAGCAACTGCCCTTTAGAGAGCTATTGAGCGGATGGTTTGAACTTGCATCTCCTCTGGACTGATCATTATTCCTAGAAATCTGTTCCATGATTATCATACCCTGCAATCCCCACTGGTGAGTGATTGATCCAACGTTTGGTGAAGACTATGCTTTATGATGGGAAAGAACAGTCATCAGAGGATCAAGTTTTCACTATTGGCAGCCACTTATGGATACAGGTTGAGCATCCCTTATCTGAAATTCCAATTCCAAAACCTCCAAAAATCCTAATTTTTTTGAGAGCTGACGTGACATCACAAATGGAAAATTCTGCAAGATGCTGGGAAAGTCTCCGCGTACCACAGCCATTTCTGAGAAGTGACCTAACATATGCAATGAACAGGTTAATGAATTGTCAGCTTTGGAGTAAACGCATGCCGCTTAATGGTATGCTGACACGAAACAAGCAAAGATCTATCACAATGAACTGAAAATTGAAGGTAATTGAGAATATTCAGCAGGCTGGTTGCAGAAATTTAAGAAAAGGTACAGCATTGAATTTTTAAAGTGTCTGCTGATCATGAAAATATAGCACCAGAGCAAGTTTATGACGCGGATTGTTTTCAGAATCAGGCTTACTATCACCGACATGTGACGTGAAATTCGTTAACTTAGCAGCAGCAGTCCAATGCAATACATAATCTAGAAGAGAGAAAAAAATAATAATTAAAATAAAAATAATAAATAAACAAGTAAATCAATTACGTATATTGAATAGATTTTTTAAAAGTGCAAAAACAGAAATACTGTATATTAAAAAAAGTGAGGTAGTGTCTAAAGCTTGAATGTCCATTTAGGAATCGCATGGCAGAGGGGAAGAAGCTGTTCCTGAATCACTGAGTGTGTGCCTCCAGGCTTCTGTACCTCCTACCTGATGGTAACAGTGAGAAAAGGGCATGCCCTGGGTGCTAGATGTCATTAGTAATGGACGCTGCCTTTCTGAGACACCGCTCCCTAGAGATGTCCTGGGTACTTTGTAGGTTAGTGCCCAAGAAAGAGCTGGCTATATTTACAACCTTCTGCAGCTTCTTTCGGTCCTGTGCAGTGGCCCCTCCATACCAGACAGTGATGCAGCCTGTCAGAATGCTCTCCACGGTACAACTATAGAAGTTTTTGAGTGTCTTTGTTGACATGCCAAATCTCTTCAAACTCCTAATAAAGTATAGCCGCTGTCTTGCCTTCTTTATAACTACACCAATATGTTTTTATATATAAAATTAAAAAAAAGTAAAATACAAATACAATGCACTGTAAACTTTTAATCAAAGCATGGCATTGATGGTGGAGAACTGAAAGCCCGCCATTGTTTGTTGTTCAATTATTCTCCCAATACTGCTGTGCTGTTTTTGTTACCCTGCACACAGTATATTTTCATTTATCAGTAGTATGTAGTAACTTTTACTCTTAAGTACGTGTGTGTGATGAACAAGTACAAGTCAAAGGCTGCTTACCAGTGGCATATAAATTGAGTCAGAAATGATGGCAATCCCAAGCGATTCATTATATATTCCAAATTCCAAAAAAAATTGAAAACCCAAAACACACCCAGCCCCAAGCATTTTGAATAAAGTATACTCAACCTGTATTTGGATTGTAGCAATCAACTCTGATTAAGCCTAAAAATTAAAGAAAAAATATTCAATAACATGTAACAGTAGAAAGTGAATTTATACTTTTTTTCCAAGCTGCACATCCATCCGACATCCCAAAATGAAACATGCATATTTTTAGTATAGTGTGCAATCATAAGGTCATAAATCTCCCTGAGGCTTGGTTTTTCACTTTCTCTTCCCTTCAGATGAAAAGCCCACCTACAGAGGCCATCCTCACCACTTCTCCTGCTGAGCTTGGCTAAACTCCTTTCATGATATTGATGTTAATCAGAGATTTCAACTTTCATTTCCAGTCAAGAATCATAATATGCCAGAATCCTGCCTGCTTTAAATAACTCAGTAAAGCTGTGCCAATTCAAGTATGCAACCTCAAATATCAGGTATTGTCAACTGAGTTGAATGCATAGTATTTACTGCAAACTGCCTTACTTCAATTACAGTATGTTGAAAGATTTATTTTCCATTAAGTATGTTGAAGAATTCACTGTAATGACATCATAAAATGTTATTCAACCAAAATGCATCAATCAATTTTTAACTATTACATAACTGCCTGTGGCACAAGACTTGCTCAGTGTTTATAATTTTGGTTAGTGGTACATAAGTTTGCACGGGTGGGTGAAGAGCTAATAAAATAGCATCTGCTGTTGACTTGTAGGCAAATTGGAGCAGATCCAAATCGTTTTCAGGCAGGAGTTGATATGTTCCATCACCAACCTCTTAAAGCACTTCATCACAGAAGATGTAACTGCTATTAGATGATAGTCATTGAGGCAGGTTACCATGTTCTTAGGCATTGGTATAATTGAAGCTTGCTTGAAGTAGGTGGGTGCCTCAGACTTCTGAAGCAAGAGATTAAAGATATCTGAACATTCCAGTGGATTGATCAGCACAGATCTTTAGTACTCAGCCAGGTACGCTGTCTGGGCCAGATGCTTTTTGTGCGTTCTTCCTCCTAATGGATGCTGTCACATTTAGCCTCAGGGACTGATATCGCATGATCATCAGGGGCTATGGGAATTTGTGAAGGTTTCCTCCATATTTTGATGGTCAAAGTGAACATAGAAGGCATCTGGGATTGAAGCTTTGCTGTCACCTATGTTGCTTGGTTTCACTTTGTAGGAGGTGATAGCAATCAAACCCTGCCACACCTCTCAGTTGTTCGTTTGGTTCAGAATTGGCACTTGGCACTTAAGATAGCTTTTCGGAGATTGTACTTGGACCTCTTGTATTTTACTTGGTCGCCAGATCTGAACACCACTGTTCTGGCCCTCAGCAAATTGCAGATCTCATGATTCATCCAGGGCTTCTGGTTGGGGAAGACTGATGATTTTGTGGGGACACACTTCTCTGCGACTGTTTTAATAAAGTTTATGATAACACAGTGTGTTGGTTTAAATCTTCTGATGAGTTGAACATGGCCTAGTCCACCGACTTGAAGCAATCCTGTAGCTGCTCATCTGCCTTCCGTGACTACCTCTTTGTTTTCCTTATCTCTGGAGCCTTTGGCCTTGTTCATTTACCAGATTCAGTTTCAGGCTGAGACTCTTCAGGGCTCAATTATGTCAACTCCTGATGAAGTGTCTTGGCCAGAAACGTCATCTGTTTTCCTCCACAGATCTGCCTGAACTGCTGAGTTTCTCCAGAATTGTGTGTGTGTTGATTCTGTTTTAAAAGTGCCTATTGTACTGTTGCTAATGGAAACCAGATTAGAGATCTGTCTTGATCACAAGATAGTGAACCATTAAAGTATTGGAAAGGGTGATGGAACCAAATCAGCATGCAGGTTAGGTTGCTAAACTTTTTAACAAAGGTCATTACACTTGTTATGACATAGAGCAGTACATGAGAGTGAAATGACCTTGTGCGGCAATGTGTATGTATGGGAATTCTCCAATTAAAATACTGTTGTTTGTAATGCTTTATTCTTATTTATGGGCACTGCCAAAATACAGATTATACACTTTAAAACAAACTGTGTCCAATGTATTTTTACCTGGACATTTTTTAAAATAGAGTTTTCTCCACAACTTTTCTGCTCTCCTGAAATCATCAACTCCCCGAGGCTCACATTCCACAGACACCGAATTTCTTCCTGCACATGCTGTACGGTTGGTTACTGATGTGTGATCCATGACAGATGTATTTGGCAACAATCCAATGGCGAACAACATAAATAGATAGACAGATAGATACTTTATTGATCCCAAAGGAAATTACACTGCCACAGTAGCATTGCAAGTGCACAGATATAAAAATATTAGAACAGAAGTAGAAAGAATAAAAAAAGTTACCACAAATAGTCTAACAGGAGGGTGTCATCACTTCCCTGGCTATGGGCTGACTTATTACAGAGCCTAATGGCTGAGGGTAAGAATGGCCTCATGGAGCACTTGTTGGAGCAGCACAGTTGTCTTAGTCTATTACTAAAGTGCTCCTCTGTTCAGCTAGGGTAGCATGCAGAGGGTGAGAAACATTGTCCAGAATTGCCAGGATTTTCGTAGGGTCCTTTGTTTTACCACAGCATCCAGTGTGTGCAATAACAGAGCCAGTCTTTCTAATCAGTTTATTGAGCCTGTTGGCATCACCTATGTTGATGCCATTGCCCCAGCACACCACTGCATAGAAGATTGTGCTGGCAACAACAGATTAGTAGAACAGGTGAAGGAGAGGCCTGCACACTCCACAGGACCTCAGTCTCCTCAGGAAGCAGAGGCAACTCTGGCCCTTCTTGTACACAGCCTCTGTGATGGTGGTCCACTCAAGTCTGTCATCCAGATGCACCCCCAGGTACTTGTAGATCCTCACCACATCCACATCCTCACCATCAATAGTAATAAGGAGCAATGCAGGCATAGTCTTCCTAAAGTCCATCACCATCTCCTTTGTCTTACTGATGTTGAGCAGCAGATAATTCAGCTTGCACCGTTTGACAAAGTCCTCCACCAGGGCCCTGTATTCATCCTCCTGTCTTCCCTTTATACACCCAACTATTGCTGAGTCATTACAGAATAGCTGCAGATGAAATAACTCAGTGTTGTATCTAAAGTCTGAGAGAGGTACAGTGTAAACAGGAGGAGAGCCAATACAGTCCCCAGTGGGACCCCAGTACAGCCCCAGTACAGCTTAATTGGCATGTCCGTCACACAGCTTTTGAAGCCGCACATGCTTTGGTCTGCCAGTCAGGTAGTTTGCCAATCTGCATTGAATGGAGCTTCTGCCCCCAGCAATGAGGGCTGCATTGTATTGAAGGCACTTGGGAAATCAAAAACCACGATCCTCACTGTGCTGCCCTGCATATCCGAATCATCAACTCCAGTGTGCTCCTGGTAGGCAAATTGCAAGGGATCGAGGGCTGATCTGACTGGGGATCGAAGGTGAGCCACTACCAGCCTCTCTATGGTCTTCATGATGTGCGAGTTTAGGGCCACTTGACAGAAGTCACTCAAGACATCTTTCCACCATTCATGCATGCCTATGTCCATTGCTCTATCTGGTACCGGATTCTACATAAGATTATTGCTGTGCACATCTGTTCAGTCTCAAGAAGAGTAAGAATTTCAGGTTGTAATCCATATACCGGTATATTCCCTGATATTAAATGGAACCATTGAATAGATCACTCAACCTCCTTCTTTGAACAAAGCACGTGACCTTCAGATAGGACATGTCATTTAATTTATTTTATCATATAAAATATATTTATATTGAAAGCAATTAAGGCATGGTTCCTTTTAACCTCTTGATGTTTATTGATAACTGAGACTAACATTAATCTGTATATGAATAACTTCTTCAGTTTGCAAAGGGTGTCCCGTCACCTGCATGTCAATGGTCAGCAAGAAAATTGTGGTTGATTGTACTGGTACATTGATGAAACAGAGTCCAGACCACTCTGCCCTCTCTGCCTGTGGCCCAGCCCTGTTCATTCAGATCTAGTATAAACTCGAGGAATAACGTCTCATCATTTGTCAGTACATTTCAGACTGCAAGACTCATATTAAATTCTCCAACTTCAGAGAACTCATTCTTTCTTTCTCTGTGCATTCAGACTGTCTGAATTTATTTCCCATTTGCTTTGGGATTTTTTTGTTGATTTGTATGGCCTGGCCTGCTGAGTGCTTTTCAGTAGGTCAAACTATCAGATTCAAGATTAAAGATTGTTTAATGTCATTTCCAATACAGAAGTGTAAAAGAGAACAAAATAGTTATGAATCTGGATCTGTTGTACTCAAAAAAAAAAGCACCAGAAGATAAAGAATACAATAATAAAAAAAACAATAAACATAAATACATAATTTACATTGACTGTTTGTCTATAAAGTGACGCTATGCACAGGAATATCTGTACGTGAGGTGACTCTGATGAAATGATAAAGTGGTGGTGGGGAGGGTGTGGAAGGGTGGGTTAGTGGGTGGAGGTGTAGATCAACCTTACTGCTTGGGGAAGGTAACTATTTTTGAGGCTGGTGTTCCTGGTGTGGATACAACATGACCTCCTCCCGGATGGCAGTGGGACAAACAGTCCATGAGTATGTTCGTTGGTTTCTTTCATTATGGCGGGTGGACTGGTGCCTACCCATCATAAAGGAGATGTGTTGGGCAGTTTTGACTGCCAGTTGTCGAGCCTTCTTGTCTGTTGCTGTGCAGTTTCCATACCATGTAGTGATGCAGCTTGCTAAGATGCTCTTCATTCCACATTGGCAAAAGAAAGTGAGTATATGTGCAGCTTCCTTCAGCTTCCTCAGAAAGTAGAGGCACTGGTGAGCTTATCATGCTTGCTATGTTAACAAACTTCACAAAATATGCTGATGGTAATAAACCTGATTCTGATTGTGTGGGAAGTGTTCTGGAACTATGAGAGGTTGTGCAAGATGTGCACTCACACGAGTTTGAAACTGCTCACACTGATGTCACGAGGGGTATGAATAGTGTCATTTCTCCTGAAGTCAATAACCATCTCCTTTGTCTTTTGACATTGAGGAAGAGGTTATTTGCCTGACACCATTTGCTTATCGAGCTCTTCCACCTCCTCTCTAAAGACCTTCTCATCATTGTTGGTGACATGTCATTGGCTAACTTGAGAATTTGGGCATTTGTCATGCGTAAGCAGAGTGTATAACAAAGGGCTCAGCACTCAGCCCAGGAGACCACCCATGTTGAGGATGATGGGGAGGGAGGACCAGTTGTCCATGCTGACTATCTGGGGTCAGTTGGTTAGAAAGTCCAACATTCAGAATCACAGTGGTGGGTTTAGACTGAGGACTTGTTCACCAAGGTCTGTGGGACAATAGTGTTAAATGCCAAATTCAGGAACTGAATTCTGATGTTTGCCCTTGTTTTCTAGGTGTTTCAGGTCCAGGTGCTTGACAGCTGCTAAAACGTGATGTTTCATAGATAAAGGAGCGTAGCAACCCCATTACTGGCCACTATCAGAGAAGTGCCCTTTGTTCTATCCAGTCTTCCCTCATCAACTTTGCTACCCACACTGACTTGTTTCTCCCCCATATCTCACGAAGTGCTTTAGGCATGAAGTTTACTGCTTCTCTTTGTACTGATACTGCCTGACCTACTTAGATTTTATCCAGCATTTTCCATTTTTATTTGCTAGCATGGACCTATTTGCTAGTATGTGCACTTCCTGTATCTTAAAAAAAAATTCCTTTTACTTTTAGAGCATCAAAGTTTTTATCTGTTTGAGCTCATTGTTTTGTGTTGTATGTTTATGACTGTAATACTAATTTTTATATTATAATGAGTCATTTCCTCTTTTTGTCTCCAAGGAAGTACAGTTAACCAAGGACTATTATTATGAGAAAGCTTTTTAAATTATGATGGTTTCATTTTTCGTCAGAAAATGATTTGTTGGTTTTTGTTTACGTTTTGACTTGTGTGTTCAGATGTGAACTGTTAATGTTTGTTTCACCATGGAGGATTTTAAATTAATCTCTAATTCTTTTCAGTGAAAAGACATAATTTAAAAATGCAATTTCAGACTTTCCTCGTTTCTGTGGCCCACTTTGCCCACACCCAGAGACTAAATCATAGTTCGAAAGGGAATTCTCAATTTTGTAGCAGTTGGAAGTAAATGAAATGTACAGAGGTGAATGCGACCGCAATATTTGTTCCTGACCACCGAAAGTGATGACCAATCTCCTTGTCACTGTAACAAAGAAGCAGGGATCCATTGAGGACTGTGGTTTGGTTGGACCGTTCCACAATCCTTCCTCCAGTGTCCAGGGCTTCTTTGTTCTCTTTGCCTGCACACAGCCTGGTGGTTCGTAGCTGGTTGGAGGTGTGGTCCTGCGGCACTTGACATCCTGCTGTCTGGCTGGGCCCAGTAGCTGTTTCAGAATGACCTAAGTTCAAGGTTTGGATGAACCTTACATCTGACCCCATTGTCATACATCAACCGTGGCTGGAATAAAAGCAATAAATCTCATTTTAATGTATGGGATCACTGTCCTTAGATCAGGATTTCATTTAATTTTCTTCATTTTACCTGATTGATTTATTAGTTTATCAGCTTGCTACTGCTGTATGTACTGAGATACAGTGAAAACCTTGTCTTACGTAAGATCATACAAGGTAGATCATTACACTGTGAATTGAGGTTGAACAAGATAAAACAAATGAATGCAGGATAAAGTTTAACAGCTACAGAGAAAGTTGATAAACAGTGAGGTGCAAGATTGTAATGAGATAGCTTGTGAGGCCAAGAATCCATCTTCTCTTACAAGAGTTTGATTTATGCTTTTCATTAATTAATAGTCATTTAAGAAAACACTTTGGTCAAAGTACATTAGATTTTGATTTAGAAGATACTTAATAGCATGTGAGATTTTTAAAACAACTTTCAAGTCAAGTCAAGTCAACTTTTATTGTCATTTCAACCATAACTGCTGACACAGTGCGTAGTAAAAATGAGACAATGTTTTTCAGGACCATGGTTTACATGACACAGTACAAAAAACTAAACTGAACTACGTAATAAAAAAACACAGAGAAAGCTATACTAGACTACAGACCTACACTGGACTGCATAAAGTGCACAAAAACAGTGCAGGCATTACAATAAATAATAAACAGGACAGTAGGGCAAGGTGTCAGTCCAGGCTTCAGGTATTGAGGAGTCTGATAGCTTGGGGGAAGAAACTGTTATATAGTCTGGTCGTAAGAGCCCGAATGCTTCGGAGCCTTTTCCCAGACGGCAGGAGGGAGAAGAGATTGTATGAGGGGTGCATGGGGTCATTCATAATGCTGTTTCCTTTGCAGATGCAGCGTGTAGTGTAAATGTCCGTGATGGCGGGAAGAGAGACCCCGATGATCTTCTCAGCTGACCTCACTATCAGCTGCAGGGTCTTGCAATCCGAGACGGTGCAATTTCCGAACCAGGCAGTGATGCAGTTGCTCAGGATGCTCTCAATACAACCCCTGTAGGATGTGATGAGGATGGTGGGTGGGAGATGGACTTTCCTCAGCCTTCGCAAAAAGTAGAGACGCTGCTGGGCTTTCTTTGCTATGGAACTTTGAATGCTGGATGGGCCTCAGTTTCTGCCTCTAGAGCGGAGTGTCCACTTGTGGCTGCTGAACCTCATGGTAAGGCCCATCCTGCAGATGCTGTGGCATTAGCATGTGGGCTTTGTATCACTAGCAAATGGGATTTTTTTTTGGGAAGATGTTTAAATGCATATAGGTTATTTTTAGATGACACTAAATGTTGGAAATGTGCTGGGGATGAGGCCTCAGTTTGTGTGCTAGAGGCAGAGTGTTAACTTGAAGCTTGCTCCACCTCACTGCTCGGCTCAATATGTTTATTAATGTCATGGGACAATATAGGATCTGAGGGCACAGCTTGAAAATAAAGAAATGACCCTTTAAGACTGAGAAGATCTTTAACTAACACACACACACACACACACACACACACACACACACACACACACACACACACACACACACACACACACACACACACACACACACACACACACACACACACACACACACACACACACACACACACACACACACACACACACAATGATGGAGGAACTCAGCGGGCCAGGCTGAGAGAAAAATGGGCAATCAAAGTTTTGGGCCAAAACCCTTTAACAGTACTGGAAAGGAAGAGGGAAGAATCAAGAATAAAAAGGTGGGTGAATGGAGAGGAGCACACGTTGGGCAGGTTGATTGATAAGTTACAGAGAGATGGTGTGAAAATGGGGCTGAATGAAATTCAGTAATGGTTGAGTGGCAGAGCAGATTTGATGGACTGAACAGCCTAATTCTGTTCCTGTATCTTATGGTCCTATATCTGTCCCTGCAAAGCCCATCCAAATATTACCAAGAAATATCTATCCAACACATATTCTATGGAGTAAAATCCGAATTCAATCCTATATCACTCTTGCCCACCCCTGACCCTTCCTTTCAAGTCACCTCTGTCCCCACCAGTGTGTTTCGGATGGTAATCCAACTAGAATTTTCAGGAATAGGAGTGGGTTGAATAAGGGATGGACTGAGAAGTAAAGAGCAGAGCTGTTCGGTGCTACTGAGGGATGACTCAGCAGCCATTTAATTGAATCTGTTACTAAATAGATTTTTCAGTGTTATATTTTCTTTTAAAATGAACTCATGATATGGCTTTGATGGTCACATCTACCACTGGTTTTGGAAATGAAAAATTTGTTCTTAACTTAAACCTGCTTTGTGCTCTGCAAGTCCTGCCTTCTCTATAGAGGAGCAAAAAGACCACATTTCATAATAATTGATCGTCACGCTGTAATAATTTAATTCAGATTATTGTGACTGCAGCAAAAAGCCATTCATCCGCACACAATGTGGAGCATTTGTTACAAATTTAAGATCTTGGAGAGATTTGGAACAATTTGGGAAGGTTATTAACAATGTCCAAGCTGTGAAACCTGGTGTGCTAGTTTAGTACGTAACATTAGAAGACCATTTAGGTATGACCTGTCTGCACAAAGAACCATCAGCCCTGGATACAGCCATTCAGCAATGAAGTCAGAGGCAATTCATAAATCTGTTTACATCCATCAGCCTGGCCCAAGTCCAGGACTTAGTTATTTTTTTGACCAGAAACTGATTCAAATACTCAGCTTCAATGAGTTTCATCCAGGTAGTTAGGCTGTATTTTGAATCTCTCTTCCATGGGTTAGTGTCAGTTATTGTTCTGTGAAGCACCTTGGGAACATTTGTGCAAATTATATTAATAATCCCTAAAGTGCTTCGCAGATCAATATTAGAGGAAAAAAAAATGCAA
The DNA here is from genome assembly GCF_048418815.1 of Hemitrygon akajei. Taxonomy (NCBI): domain Eukaryota; kingdom Metazoa; phylum Chordata; class Chondrichthyes; order Myliobatiformes; family Dasyatidae; genus Hemitrygon; species Hemitrygon akajei. The sequence continues at coordinate 36,563,772 of NC_133134.1, read as the reverse complement.
GTTGCTGTCAGCAAAGAATACCCAGATGGCAAAAGTTAGATATAGCAAATAGCTGGTTTTATTGCTTACACATGTTGTATACATAATTGTACAAAATTTAGGCATGACCTTGAGTACCTAGTCTTGTTAGTAAACGTATACTGAAGAGATCTTATATTAAGCTGCCCAATAAATGAAGAAAAATGCTAAAGGATGTAGAAGACTGGTAATTACTGACTGCATTCTGTTTTTAATTTTAGTTTCCATTTTCTTTGTGGAAAGTTTCACCCTTCCCAATACTCTTTCATTTTCCTTGTGCTGTGCCTTATGAGATGCTCTGCTTACATGATTCTAAAGGCATTCCTGAGTTGGCAGCTGCAAGGTAAATGTCAGCAGTCTGTACAGAATGGATTGTTTTTTTTAGTCGTGCTCTGCAATTACCCTGAAGATCAGCAGTGTGCTGCTTTTCAAGCTGCAAGTAGAAATGTGGGCAAGCTTAGAGCGCCGAGCATCAGTACACCAGTATTCGACATCATGAGGCTTTGTATTGAACTTCGTTGAGGTCACATTTGGAGTCTTATTTATATTTATTCTGGGTGACCAGTTTTATAAGGAAAGGTTGGACAACCTGAATTGTTTTCTCAGGAGGGATGGAGGCAAAGGGGCACCGTATAGAAGTCTATGAGAGGCTGAGAGAGGATAGATAGAATTTCTGGAGTTGGAATGTCAAATACTAGAGTGCATAGCTTTATGATAAGAGGGGTAGAGGAGATTTATGAGGGAAACTTTCTTTTCGAGTGGTAGATGACAGAAAACCACGGTCAGGGAAGTGGCAGAGCAGACACATAGCGAATGTTCAAGAGGCATTTATACGGGCACACAAACAGGCAGGTGATGGAGGGATATAGATTATGTGCAGACAGAGCAAAGTTAAAATCAAGTTTATTATATGAACTGGTACATGTACACAAGGGGCAATGAAGAAATTTACATGCAACAGCATCAGAGACACATAACATCAGATTCATGGCACCCACACGGAAAACTGAAATTAAACATAAATTATACAAGTGTAAAATGTTTAAGGACATGGTTTGGTTGTTTTGTCGCCACAGACCTGTTTCTGCATCTACTATTTGATGTTCTATCACCACACTATTGCAGGTTTTCACACAGCGTTTCTACACCAAGTTTGAAGCCCCTAAAACTAAGTTATGTAATTTAAAAAAGGATTTTTATCCTTAGATGTCCTACTTCAGATTACTAACAGTGAGGTACTATTTTTGAAGTAGAGTCTCAGTTGTAATATAGAGCAAGGTAGCAACTAATTTGCACACAACAAGCTCAAAGAAGTTGCAGTTTCAAATGTGTCCTCTAAATAATTTAGTGATGTTGACTGAACAACAAAAGATGGCTGGGACACCAAGAAAAGCACACTTGCCCTTTTTCGGAAACTGCATGATGGTTTTCTTTTCCAATTTCAATAGATAGTTGCTAAATTAACATAAGACTTATGAAGACAATTTGGATGTGGTGATGAAACCCCACTAGAAATTCTGGGAACTTAAAAGGTTGTCTTAAAGGTAGAGAGGGCCAGTAGTTTTAAATTCATTACCATGAGCACGTCAGAGGCTATGTCCTGGACACATATCCTAGTAGTTCACGACCGATGTCAGTGGGCCCTTGGAGAAGAGCTGATGAATCCCCAGGTCAGCGAGTTCAGGGATTGGAGGTCCATGTCGGCAGGAGGCATGAGAGCAGCTGATACCCAGCCACACCAAGATTGTCAAGTCCCAGGAACAGAAGTCCATATGAGTCTGGAATTCAAGGCTCAGACTTCTAAGTCTAATGAAAAGTGTAAATACAGAGAAAGCATGGTAACGCCTCTACTTTCTTAGAAGTTTGCAGAGATTCTGCATGTCACCAGAACTTTGACAAACTTATTTTAGAGCATCCTAACTGGTTGAGTATGGAAACACCAATGGCTAGGAATGAAAAAGGCTACAGAAAGTGATGGATACAGTCCAGTCAATCACAGGCAAAGCGCTCCCCATCGTTGAGTGGAGTGTTGACATAAGAAAGCAGCAACCATCATCAATGACCTCCACCACTCTCTTCTCAGTACTGTCATTGGGCAGAAGATGCAGAAGTCTTAGATTCACTGAGATTCGTTTCTTTATTTGTCACATGTACGGCTGGGGGTGGGGGGGCAGCTGCAAGTGTTGCCACACATTCTGGCATCAACATAGTGTACTCACAATGTTGTTCAGCTGAACAGAATGCAACAATGGCGACAAAATAAAACAATGACAACAAAACAGGCCCATTTCTTCCCTCTCACCCACCCACTCAGACAGGCCTCTGACCAGAGTACATGCTGCCTCTGGACCTCCAACTTTCTGTTCCTAGCCCGGATTTGACGTCATGCCACCAACTTCCATAAACGCTGACTTTGGTCTTGACCTTCGGGCTTTGACCTTTGGTATCGAGCCCAGAACTCTCTGGTCACTGGCCTTTGAAGTCTGGATCTTGAACTCCAGACTGATATGGACTTCTGACCTCAGGACTCGCCAACCTTGGGGTGGTTGGGGGATCGGTTGCCCTCATGCCTCCTGCCCACACTGACCTCCAATCCTTGAACTCGCCGACCTGGTGATTCACCAGCGCTTGTCCAAGGGCCCTCTCACGTTGGGCGTTGACTACGAGCATTGCTGGTCCTTGACCCCAGCACCTGCCAACCCAATGCCCATCCAATCACTATTCTTCGCTGAATAACCTGGACACTGGCTCCTGCCCCCGAGTCTTCATTTACTGTCTCTAAACCAGGGATTCCTAATCTTTTTTATGTCTTGGACCCCAGGTTGGGAGCCCCTGACGTAAGCTCTAACTCCCCTCAACTCGGTCCCTAAACCCTAACTTATCACTTAACTTCCTGTGCTGCCCTCAAAACCACCCCTACGAACATAAAAAACAACTAAATCTGAGCAACAACTTAGCTGGGCCTACACCACCAGGTTCACGATTTTCCACTGGCTACTTGTTCTTCCTTGTATGTACAAATTGCCAGGACAATTTCAAGTGAGCCAGTGCAACCTTTTATACCGGTGCATGTGGTAATTTTATCTCCAATTAAAAATTGGTCCTTCAGCAAATATGACCTTAGTTCCTGGAATAACATTGGCTCTCTGGCCATTGATGTTGGTATATTTGGTTGTTCGTACTCATGCGATGGAAATTACCTGGGCTATTATCAACAGATAGGATTAAAAGAATAACAGGGCATATGTGGCCTGCATCACAGCAATGTCTTCCAGTCAGTGTGTGTTAAATATGCAATCTCAGCAGGTGATCTAAAAAGAAGGCAGGGTGACAACTACTGATATAAAATAGGTGGATGCAAAATCTATGTAACCTCATCACTTCAGCCAGTGGCTCAGCCTTGTATAACCGTTAAGCTTCTTCACGCTCAGTAAAATATGCACACTCTCCTCTCATTAATGCCTGAAGATAACAGGCCACTTCCTTTAAAGGCTTTCCTGGAGATATCTGATGGCTGGGTTAGCTACTGTGATAAGCACAATTCATATACAGTATATATTTTTCGTGAACTTTCCAACTAAATTACTACAATATTATTTAATCTTCAAGGAAACCTTTTAAGCTTCATCAACACCAGTTTGGAAATTTACAGAAAGCTCATGATGCTGACTTAAGAGCCAGAATTATGTACTTTCTGTTAAAGTCACTGTGGCTTGTATTGGCCAGTGAGATATAACCAAGTCCTAACAGCACAGGACAAGATGGCATCATATCAAACTCAATGCGCCTATATCACCAGAAGAAATATCTTTTGCAATTTCTGCACTGTCCTCAGGGAAATCTCCTGGACCTGATGGGTTCCCTGTGGAATTTTATAAATCATTCTCTTCACTTCTTTCTCCTCAGTTACTTTCAGTATTATCTGACTCGTTTAATTACGGCAAATTGCCACCCTCTTTCAATGAGGCATCTATTATTCTTCTTTTAAAAAAGGGCAAAGACCCAACAGAGTGTTCCTTGTACAGGCCGATCTCTCTGCTCAATGTTGATGTAAAGATCTTAGCTAAAGTGTTGGCTCATAGATTAGAAACCATTATTCCCTCCATTATCTCTGATGACCAAACAGGCTTTATTAAAAACCGTCTCCCTTTTTTTAACATTTGACGTCTATACTCAGTATACGTCTTATACTCAGTTCCAATTGGGACTCCTGAATGTGTTATCTCCCTTGATGCGGAGAAAGCATTTGATCGTATAGAGTGGAACTACCTTTTTGCAGTCTTAGAAAAATTTGACCTCGGCCAAAGTTTCATTTCTTGGATCCAATTGCTGTACCTGTGTCGTACTGCTTCTGTTCTAACTAATTTTCAGAAATCCCAAGTATTTAATCTCAAACGTGGCACCCGTCAGGGATGCCCCTTAAGTCCCTTTCTCTTTGATTTGGCTATAGAACCTCTGGCGATAGCATTTCGAAATTGTCCTGAATTGACTGGGATTTGGAGAGGGGGTGTTGAGCATAAAGTTTCTCTCTATGCTGATGACTTATTACTCTTTCTCTCAAATCCGTCTACATCCTTACCTCTAATGTTTTCACTTCTTGACCAGTTTAGCCAGATCTCTGGCTATAAACTCAACTTACATAAGAGTGAACTTTTCCCAATTAATAAAGAAGCACAAGAACTAATATTTCGTGATCTCCCTTTTAAAGTAGTTCATAATCAATTTACTTATCTTGGAATTACAGTCACAAGGAAGTTTAAAGATCTCTTTCATGAAAACTTTGTCAATCTTTCATATACTATAAAACAGAGTCTGGTACAATGGTCACCTCTATCTATGTCCTTGGTAAGTCGTATTAATGTTGTTAAAATGTATGTTCTACCCAAATTTTTAATACTTATTTCAATCTATCCCAATTTTTATTCCTAAATCTTTTTTTGATTCCTTAGACTATTATTTTGTCATATCTGTGGCAGAATAAGCGCTCCAGAATTAATAAAATCCACCTCCAAAATTCTAAAAAAGAGGGTGGCATGGCTTTACCTAACTTTCGCTTATATTATTGGGCAGCTAATATACGTTGTGCTGCTTTCTGGTCTTTCTTCCACGGTCAACCCGAGTGCCCTAACTGGGTGGCAATGGAGTTGAATTCCACTAAAGAATTATCTATATCTGCACTTCTTGGCTCTGCACTCCCTAGCAGTCTGCCCAGATCAATAGCTAATCCTCTGGTTAGACACACTTTGCGTATATGGCCTCAGTTCAGGAAATGCTATGGTTTCCAGGGGTTTTCCGTTTCTAGCCCTGTCGCACATAATCACCTTTTTTTTACCTATTACGTACGATTCAGCATTCCATGTTTGGTACAGGAAGGGCATTAGACATTTTGAAGATCTCTTCATTGATAATCGCTTCGCTTCTTTTCAGCAGCTCTCCGTTAAGTTCAACCTGCCTAACGCTCTCTTTTTCAGATATCTCCAAATCTGACACTTTACTGCTCCTTTAATTCCTAACTTTCCTAAAATGCCTGCGAAAAATGCTATGGACCTATTTCTTTCCATTAATCCACTAGGTAAAGGTTTAATTTCAATTATCCGAGATAAACTAGCAGCCTTACGGCGGGCCCTTGTGGATAAAATTAAAATGGCCTGGGAGCAGGATTTAAATATCTCCTTATCCGAGGAGAGCTGGGACTCAGTTCTCAAATCGGTTAACTCAACCTCCCTTTGTGCTCGCCATTGCCTCTTACAGTTTAAGATTGTTCATAGAGCCCATATGTCTAAATCTAAACTATCTTGATTCTACCCTGGCATTAGTCTGCTCTGTGATAAATGCAAGAGGGGCGTGGCCTCTCTCATCCATATGTACTGGTTCTGTCCTAGCTTGGAGAAATTCTGGAAAGATGTCTTCACTACATTATCGGGTATTCTGAATCAGCACCTAGAACCTAACTCCTTAATTGCTCTGTTCGGTTTTTGGGGCGAGACAGATTTATGTCTGGGTCCGACCAAATGCTGAATACTATCCTTTGCCTCTCTCCTGGCTAGACGCTTGATCCTCCTTAGATGGAGAGATGTTGCCCCGCCCACCCATGCGCAATGGCTTAACGATATTATGGCCTGCTTGGACCTCGAAAAAATTCATTATTCAGTTCTTAATTCGGATCTAAAGTTCCATAAGGTCTGGGGACCTTTTATCGAGTACTTTCATAACCTTCCTCTTGACTAGGGTTTTTTTTTTCTTTCTTTTTCTTCTTTTCAGTCCCTTGCTTTCAGCTCCCTTTTTTTTTCTGGTAGTAGGCATTATTATCCTCTGTTGCTAAGTGTATTCACAGTCTGGGAGTTTGACTGTCCGGACTTTATACTCTTTATACTGTGTGGTGGTTGGTCTGGAGTTGTTTTTTTTCTTGTGTTGTGGGGCTTGGGGAGGACACTAAGCTCACTTGTCTTTAATTTAGGTGGTTTTTTGTTAAATTCTCTTCCTTTGTAGCATATTGTTATTGTATGCTTAATCTTGCACTAAGTATTAATGCTCCTCATTGGGATTTGGGGATTTTAATTTTGTAAAATGTTTTGAAAAACTAATAAAAAAAATTTAAAAAAAAGATGGCATCATATTTTGTACAACATTGGTGCCACATGTTAGTTTCCCATCTGTTAGTCCTGTTTTGAAACTTATCGTGTCATGTAGAGTTTGTGAAGTCAAGAGAGTGTTCCAGTGTCTAGTTTTTTCAAACTAGTTATTCAGGAAAATATTTGTAGCCCTTACAAAATACATTAATGTAAAATATATTCCCAAGATGCAGGAAAAGTTTGAGTTCTCTGCAGTGCCACTGGGCAGGGCTTCCGTAATTGTTCAGATGTCTCCTGAAGATAACAACTTATTTCCTTCTAAACTGCAGTGAGTAAACAAAGTGAAAAATGTTCAAGAATTGTTTGGGCTGCTTGGGCGTGACAGTTCATGTACTGAAACTTCAAATGTATATCGGTCTGAGCTGGCGACACTAGGGGGCTGGAAATCTATTATACACAGTATCTTGCTCCATGCTCACAGTCTCTAAAAGCCTCTGCCCTTGCAGGCTAATGCTTCATTTTCCTAGATTAGGAAATATATCCAGTTTTCTTTAAGTTGTTTGAAAAGTTTTGATGGTGCTGGAGAGAGATTTTCCATGAAGTTACCTTGGATGGAGTATTTCATTTATGAGGAGAGAATGAGTAGGTGTGTTTTTCCTGGAGTGGAGGAAGTTAAGAGAGAAACACGAGACTACAGAATCCAGAGGGGTGAAAGGTGCTGGAGGCATTCTGCATGTCAGGCAGCATCTGTAGAAAGAAATGGTTAGTCGACATTTGAGTTGAAACCCTTCATATGGATTGAAAGAGTTGAGGACAGATAGCCTGTGTAAGGTTAAGTGGAGGTGTTGGGGCAAGGGCTTGTAAGCGATTGGCAGATTCTGCTGAGGAGAGGTTGATTGGCAGATAGAGTCAGGTGGGAGAGGGAAGAATGGGAATAGTGACTGAGGCTGGGGGCTAATTGGCGGAGGCAACAAAGGGCTGTTGGTGATGGAATCTGATCTGAAAGGAAGACGGAGCATGGAACCAAATCATGGCGGTTGAGTGGGCAGACACGACTAAATTAGGAGAGGACCCAAAGGCAGGAGGGTGCAGGTAATGGGCAGATAAGAGTAGTTGCAGTTGGGGATAGAAACTAGAGTGAGAAGGGACTGGGGGGAAGTTATTGTAAAGGAGTGTATGTAGGTAGATCTACCTAGGTAGATCAGAAGGAGAAAAAGACTGGTGAGTTGGTGCAAGTTTTGGCAAGTTACCAAAATTGGAGGATTCAGTGTTCGTACTGTACACTACACAGGTGAAATACGAGGTGCTGCTCCTGCAGTTGCATTTGGCATCCACTGCCAGATTTAAGGTAAAAAGGAAGAGATTTCAAAAGGATCTGAGAAAAAACTGTTTTCACTCAGTGTTTGGTAGGTAGTAGTGTGAAAGTGGTGGAGGCTGACTTGCTGATAGAACTCAAGTATTCAGACAAAAGATCAAATGACCTCAGCATAGAAGACCATGAGTCAATTGCTGAAAGATGGTTTTAATATGGATGGGTGCCCACTTTTTGGCAAGGATGTGGTCTTGTCCATGTGGTATAACTATGTAGTCATATTTTTTGGAGAGGGAATAAAATTAAATTTTTGCTGTCCTCTGAGTTTGGAACATTTGCGTGTCCATTTGGTTTAATGACTCATAACCTTCACTCTAATCACAGGAGTATGGTTGTCCTGGAGTCTCCTGGAATTAAAGATTAATGTCAAGACTTAGCCGAAAAACTGAAAATAAAAAAAAATCACAGGGTCCTCAAATCAAAGTTCTTTATGGTCTCCTTTTCATTCTAGGGTTTATTTTCTTGGTTATAAAATGGTTGCTAGCTGTAGGTGGAGATACAGAATAATGGTGTTATGTGGTTGTTCAACCTAGCATAGTACAGAAAGAATCAAGTTTTCACAATTATCAAGGAGCCCAAACCAAAACTGCATTGTGCAACAATGCATTCCACTTGATAACACAAACAAAACGTGCGCTTGTCCTTCCTCCAGTTATTCAAACCAGCACTATTTCATCTTGTTCAGTCCAAGTTCATCAACATTCACAAGAAGTTTGTTTATGGTTTGTGATCACCATTTCATTTTTCCTGGTATCTGGTCACAAGTTAGTCCAATGTTGTCATGTGCATTCCTTTTGCATTACTATTAAATATACTGATTGTAAATGAAGTTATTGTCGACCATAAAGCATCACTTGATGAGCCAAACCCACCTACTGCATTTGTCCACATTATGAGAAAAGGAATTGTTCTCTTTTTATATTTTATGTTTAATGTAGAAACATACAAAATATGAATGGAGATGGACCGCTTGGCCTTTCAATCCATGTTAGACATTCAATATGATCATTGTTAACCTTCGATATAAAAACCAGGATCCTATGCTCTTCTCATTACTCTTGATGCCTTTTGTCTCTAAAAGTCCACCTACCTTCTTGCTTGTCCTCCACAGCCTTCCATGATAATAGTCTTTCAGAAGTTCACCATCTTCTAAGTGAAGAAATTTCTCCACATTCTCGGTCCTAAATGAATAAACCCCATATCCTGGGACTGCAATCACTTGTTCAGCACACAACCAGATCCCTGCAGTAAACATGCTCCCAACATTCAGTGTATTCAGCCTGTCAGAATTTTATGTTCCATTGACATCCCTTCTCATTCTATCAAAATCTACTGAATATTGATCTATATCAACCACTCTCCTCATACAACATTACTGCTGAACCAGGAAACAGTGGTTGCTCTCTCTCCATATCAATTATACAGCATCTTTTTCTTAGATAAAGGGAATCAAAAAAGCACATTATATTCCAGTTGTGATCTCACAAAGGCTCCCTATAATTGTAATAAGATATCAATATTAACATGTTATTTCCTTTTTGAACTACGTGGTTTACCTGCATGTTTGGTTTCAGTGGGTGTACAAGGATATCCAGGTCTTTTTATATGTCAAAAATTTCCTATTTATCTCTATTTAAATATTATCCTTTCTGTTTTTCCTAGTGAAATGGATAATTTCACATTTATTCACATTATAACGGATTTGAGATGTATTTTCCCACTGTATAAATTGTCTTGTAGCCTCTCACAATCCCACTCAGCTTTGTGTCGGCGTCAGACTTAGAAATATTAAATTTGGGTTTGCTATCCGAATCCTTGGGTTCTGTGAATCACAGTGCCCAACCATGATAATACTTTACCAGCTGTCAGTTGTGACCCTGAAAATAATTAATCTTTTTGTAATCTCTTTCGGTACATGCCAGTGTATACCTGTGGTATGTTGAATACGGGGTGAACGAGTAGTTTATGGGATACAGCAAGTCTGTGTCTTTATCGATGCTTTGCTGCATGTTTGTGTGCTTGCTGGAGGGTGCCAATGCTTTTTTGCTGGTGGGGGGAGTTGCTGTCATTGCTTTGCTGCTGCTTGTACGTGGGAGGGGGGAGCTGGTGGGGTGCTTCGGGGTTCTAACATTTACCTGTCATTCATTCTTTGGGGCCCTCCTCTGATTTTGCGGATGTTTGCAAAAAAAAATTCAGGATGTATATTGTATACATTTCTGTGACATTACATATACCTATTGAAACCTGCCCTGTTCCCAAGTATTTAATTTTGCACACTAACTTCTTATATGAGCCTTCTGAAAATCTAAATCCATCATACCCATAAATCTTTCCCCACCTGCTGTATGTGTATTCCAGAAGTTTGCCAATGGGGATTTCTCTTTCATAATTCAACACTGACTTTGTCTAATCCTGTTGATAATTTCTAAGGGGCCTGTTATCACATCTTTTTAAATAGATTGGAGAACTTTTTTCTCCACTGACGTTTGGTTCACTTTTGTGTGGTGCCCTGTCTTCTCTCTTCCTTCTTTTTAAATTGTGCTGTAACTTTGGCAACCCTTCAATCTACAGGAACTCTTCCATAATCTGTAGAGTTCTGGTAGTAATGCAGTTTGGAAGCACTCTGTTAGTTCATGTGCAATTTCTCAATCTGCTATTTGTGTGTGAAAATAATTTCAAACTTAACGTCAACATTCATGTCTGATCAGGTTCCATTATTGCCTATTTTTGCTTCTCCAGAGATACTATGATATCGTTATCACGGAAGAGTGTGAATATGTTAAAGTCTTGCCCAACATGTGGCATAATCAGTACTGCAGTGCATTCTGTATTGAAGATTCGAGTACATTTATTATCAAAGTATGTATATACAACCTTGCATGCAGTTAGCCACAAAGCAAGAAACCCGAAAGAACCTAATTAAAGAAAAAAAGAGAATAAAAATAAAAATAAAAGACCAATGCTTGAGGTGAAGAGAAAAAAAGGTCATGCAAACAGTATTCTGAACCAAAAATGAGTCCTCAGATCTGAACCCTGAAGCAGCCCAGAGTAGACGTCTATTCTTCACTGGGATACGATAGCTTTCACTAACATGGTCAATTCTTCAGATTTCCCTTTGGTTTTTCTGGAATTAAAGATTAGTTCCAACTTACCTTAAGCCTTTGGGTTCCTTGGGCCACTCTGGGATCCGTGGACCCTTTGGTCACTGGGAGAAGTGGAGAACCACTGCCCTTAAGGCAACCCTGAAGTACTGCTCCTTCCAGGATGGTCATGAAGTACAAAGCTTGGTGGAAATCTGTGACACTTGCTCTCTAGATAAGCTTTTGAAGTGAGGTATTAATTCATAGATAATAGATTACGGCATAGAAGTAAACCTTTGGCCCAAACTTTCCAGACTGATCGAGATGCCTATCTTAGCTAATCCCACTTGCCTGTGATTGGTCCGTTTCCCTCTAAACCTCTCCTATCCATGTATCTGTCCAAGTGCCTCTTAAACATTGTAATTGTATTGCCTACACCACCTCCTCTGGCAGCTCTTTCCATATGCAGATTCCTCCTAGTGGAAACACTTGTTCCTTGCATCCCCTTTGAACCTGTCCCTTCAGATTCTTTTTATATCTTTGCACCCTCATCTTAAACCTATGCCCTCTAGTATTAGACTTCCCTACCCTGGGAAAAAGACAATGATTATCTACCTTATCTATGCCTGTCATTAATTTTTGTTTGGCAAGAGTATTTAAGGATATGAGACTTTATGGAGTTAATATAAAAGTGGAGTTAACCTATAAAATGGTAGAGAAGGCTGACCGGCTACCTAGGCTAATCTTGTACCTCTGTTTTTAAAATGTGTTTAGCCAATTTGCTTCAATTGAACCTAATTTCAGTAGTAGATAAGCAGTAGCTGTTGTTATATCTTAACATATTTAGTATTTTGAGGGTTGAATTTCTAGTCATTGGCTCATTCATATCCACTGCTCTACAATGATTGAAACCACTTTGTATTAAGTTCAGCAATACTAAAACCTTCCACCACAATTTAAATGTTTATCATGGACAAATCAAAGTTATAATTATGGGGTGAGTATCAGTTGTATTGAGGCAGTTGTTAGTTAAATTTGCTAATTCACACATGCCATATTTGGGGAAAACTATTATTTGCATGTCACTTCTACCAGTAGATGGAGCCTCTTGCACTCAAGGCACTTGAAATCCTCTGTACCACACCTGCAGCTTCACAAAAATACTGAGAGAGAAAAAATAATGTTGAGAACAAAGCAGCAAACTAAAGGATAAGGAAAATTTCAGAAATTTAGAATTCAGCAAAGGAGGACCAACAAGAGGTACAAGATCAGCCTAAATAGCTGCTCGTATCTGTTCTACCAATGAATACAATCAGTGTTGAAAAGTATATTAACTGCGATAAGGAAGAGGAGAATTATATTTGAGACTACACTGGCAAAAAGTATAACAGTTTATTAAAAAAGCTTCTTTGGAATTTTAAAAAGAAAATGATTAGCTAAAGTTAAACTGAGTCCCTTGCAGACTGTGACAGCAGAAATTGTATCAGGGAACAGGGAATTCATGCAGAGTCGGTCCTGGGCGCAGCACATAGATGCAATCACAAAGACAGCATGTCAGTGGCTATACTTCATTAAGAGTTTGAGGAGATTTGGTATGTCACCAAAGGCTCTTGTGAAGTTTTATATATATACAGTGATTGGTGTTGAGGGCCCCAGCATTTCACTATCAATCTTCTTTTTTGTAATTTATTTTTTTATTGAAGTTCATCAAACAAACATTTCTGTAAGATGTATTTCAGACATTGTACATATACATTATATAATCATATATATCACAAAATCTCCACAAAGTATTTATCTGGGGTATACACTTATAGAAAAGAGTGGAAAGAAAAAACAAGCAAAAGGAAAAAACTACCGTAGATTTCGCATTACAGAGCGCACCTGATTAAAAGCTGCTGGCTCTAATTTTAGAAATAAAATCAATTTTGTACTTGTACAAGCCGCACCGGATTTTAGGCCGCAGGTGTCCCACGTTGTAATATGAGATATTTACACAGAAAGATATTACACGTGAGGATTTTTTAACTTTTAATTAAATCCATATGGTAACATAAACAAATACATATTGCAAATGCTTTTTTTCGAACCGTGCCTGTAACGCAGCTACTTTTAAATATACGTTGCGTATACTTTTTTACTGAACAACATTCCAATATCTCCTAACGACTGGTAAAAAATATATATACTGCAGCCTACCAGGAAAAGTTATTGATCGCCTTTAACTTAAAAGCAGCGTTTTGGCTCCGCCGCTCGCCCCCCGCCTTCCCGTTTATCGCAAACCGGTATTTTTCCCACAAGACGCGGCGAAACCGGGTGTGACGTCATAGCATCCCGCGATGTAGTACAGAAAACAAATATAGTTAAAACACTTCTAACTTTAACTAACAAATGAATTACTAAGCGAAAATATTATAAACTAAATAACTGCCATAAAGGCAGCACAATGCTTTTCTTCGAGTGTTTTCCATGTTGATGAGGGTGAGTACAAATGACTGATTTACAATAATTTAATTGTGAAAGTGCGCTTGATTTATCGTACAATTTCATTGGACCTCTGTGAACTACTCATCAATTTTATTGGTCTACTGTTACGAGGCAAAATGTTTTTGGCGGCATGAAAAAAAATCATGCATTAGCCGCACCGTAGTAAAGGCCGCAGTGTTCAAAGCTGTTCAAAATGTGGGAAAAAAGTAGCGGCTTATAATCCGACATCTACGGTATGTACAAGTAGGGAGTGATCTTTTTTTTTACAACAGATTCATTGATTTGTGAGAATAAAATCAGGCCTATGAGGCATTATGTAGTTAAACCATTTTTCCCAGTATGAATCAAATTGTTCCAGCTTATGATTAACAGATGCTGTTATTTTCTCCATTTTGTAAATGTCCATTGTAATTTCTATCCATGTATTTAAAGTTGGGTTCTCCTGTGATAACCATTTCCTAGTAAGAGTCTTTTTACCAGCTACCAACAGTATATTCATTAAATATTTATCTCTTTTCAACCATTCTTGAGGTATATATCCAAAATATATGGTCTTACTCTTCAAGGGTATTTCACATTTAAAGATGTCTTGTAGGGCATTGTGTATCCCCCTCCAATAGTTTTTGATAACAGGGCAGTCCCAAAAAATATGATAAATGATTTGCATTTTGATTTCCACAATTTCTGCAGCAAACAGGGAAGTTACTATCATAATGGGATTTCTGAGAGGGTGTAATAAAATATCTTATCAAGTTTTTCCATCCAAACTCCCTCCATTTCTGTGAATTGGTACACTTTAATTTTTCATAATTAACCTTGTAATATCGACAAATTTGTTTTATTCATGGTTGTTGAAAGATAATGGTCATGGTATGGGAAGAACTTATTCTTCAAAGTAGTTGAATAGCCAATACAGTTTTCTGCCAAAAGGTTAGGCAGGACTCACTTTAATAGTCCATCCATAAAATGCCCTCTTAACCCGTGCAGCACTTCGTCAGTACTGAAGTAATTGTAGTAGAGTTTCTGATATGAATTTTCTGAGATGGGATGAGAGTGTTGTGTATTAAATTAAAGCTGACACATTGGAACCCTTCATTTACAGTTGGCACCTTGTCAATGCAAATGCTTTTCCTATTAACTTGTCAGAGGGAAGAAAAGTTCACCAGTTCTTGTGGGATTGGACTATGCCTGCCATGATGCTTTCCTGTACAGAGCCAGAATCTACTTTTAACCAAATATCTCATGCAGTTTCTGGGAAATAGGCAATGGGGTCATTTCCTTTAGTTCACATTGATTTGTGTTATTCTCTGAGAACAAATTTAACAGAAGGAATAAATTTCTCTGAATCTCAGCATCTCTGAGAACAGCTTTGTTGGGTCACTTTTTTTATTAGTATTCCAATGGGTCGCCCTGTCCAAAAACAGCTGTTTCAGTATTCTGAACTTCTGCCTTTCATGTACATGGGTTAACCTCTTTTACTCAGCTTCTGGCATTTAAAATGAAACTTCCATTTTCAGTCCTGTTTCCCGAAGCCAGCTTTTTGCTATTATTTCATAATGTAAAACAGTCTTGTCTGTCTTATATGTCCAGTGACTTGGTCTCCACTGGAGGTTCACTATTGTCTGAGTGAAGAGGATTCTTCTCTTCTTTATTCCAAATCTTCTACCCTCTGTAGAAGACCATACATTCCATACATCACATTCATGGGTGTATCTTCAGGCCTAGTTAAACTAATCTCACTGTGACCAGCAATCCTGTTATTCCAGGAAGCAGTCTGATGAACCTGCACTGAACTCCCTTCATGGCAAATATATCTTTTCTTTGGAGACCAAAGATGCACGTCATATTACATATACACCTTGAACAAAGCCCTGCATAATTTTAGCGGAACATTCGTGTTCCTTTACTCAATGGAATGAAGGTCTACATGCCATTTGCCTTCTTACTTGCCTGCATTCAATGGCTGTAGTTCCAACATTACCAGAGGACATCAACATTTCTCATTTGAGTAATAGTTTGCCATTTTTTTTCCCTTCTGAAGTGGATAATAACTTATCCATGTTATTCAGCATGTGCCATGCACTTGCTCACCCACGGAGCTAGCCTAAACTTTGAAGCGCTCAACGTTTCGGGGCGAGAATGAAGGGTCTTGGCTCAAAACGTTGACTGTTTATTCTCATCCATTGATGCTGCCTGACCTGTTGAGCTCCTCCATCACATTGTATGTATTGCTCTAGATTTCCAGCATCTGCAGTACTTCCTGTGTCTAAATTTTGAAGCCTCATGACTCATAATCCCATCTAGTTTTGAGTTATTGGTAAACTTAGAAATGGTGCATTTGGTTCAAATCATTGATGTACTCTATTATAAAGAGCAGAACCCAAGCACTGATGCTTGTGGTACTATGGCAATCACTGTCTACTACCCAGCTTTTTCTAGACTTTTCTAGACTTCTAGATATTGAGATAATAGGTCTGTACCTCCTTGTTTTCTCTCCTATGCGGCTGTTTTGAAATAGTGGTGTTAAATTTACCATCCACCAATCTGCAGGAACTGTTTATTAACACATTGTATTTTGGAAGATGATAACCAAAGCAGTGTAAATTTCGTGGCTACTTCTGTTTTAGCAGATTATTGGCTTTCAGAATCATTATTTCCACAGCACTACTTTTGTTTCTAATATTAATTTCCTCAAATTCTTTTTTTTGCCATCAGACTCTTGATATCCGAACATTTCTGGGAAGTTACTTATATCCTCCACAAAGATGGAATCTATGTCTTTTAAATTGTTTTGTCATTTCTTTACTCTTTTTGTTTTTTTTTTGCTTACACGTTGGGAGATCTGGGTGGTCAGTGCAGTGCTGGGCCCTGAGTGGTGGTGGTTGGTGGTGTGGTCTATAGATTTACCTACTGTACCTTGCTGACTTCCCAGGTTAGTGCAAATGGATTAAGACTTGTCTCGGCAGTGGACACCAATTTAGGCACTGGGGTAGATTGAAAGGTCAGGGTGTCAGGGCCCGAGTCAAGCGATGAGCCACTTCTGCTTGCTGCTCCACAGCTCAGCTCTACGCTGAACCATGGTGAACTATGGGACTCTCTTTGGGAACTTCAGTTCAGAACGCTACTTGTTTGTGGTTATTGTTTGCATTATATGTTCTTCTTCTCTGCACATTGGGTGTTTGACGATCTTCTTTATTTTATGGGTTTTTTAAATTTTTTAATGTTTTTTTTTACTGGGCATGATGTGTTTTTTTTTTCTCCGCACATGTTTGACGGTCCTCTTTTTTAATATTGTTTCTTTGTTTTGTGCCTGCCTGTTGGGAGACAAGTCTCAAGGTTGTATAATGTACTGTGTACATACTTTGAAAATAAAAGTACTTTGAATTTTTCAACTTTATACTTTCCAGCATGCTGACAAGTTCCTCTGCAATAGTATAAAAAAAGCAGTGCTCAAGGAATAACATCATGCACTGTCTCCCAGATCTGGAAATTGCATCAGTGCTTTAGGGGTGACTCAAGATGGGAAATGTTTGCTCGATTTTTCTAAGTGACGTTAACAATCCACGAATGGGAAAAACATATATTTTCAATTGCATTACTCAAAAAAAAGCACTGCATTATGCAATTGAATTTCCAGCAAAGATATTGCATCATAAAATCTAAATGTTTTCTACTTAATCTGTTCACTTCCAAGCAAGATGTCGCAAAGCTGTGGTCCCCATCAAATTTTTAGCTCAGAATTAGTTTTTTTTAAAGTTAAAATGGATAATTTTGGGGACAGAGAGGGGAGTTAGGGGTCAGGTTAGGCTTTAGGGACAGGGATGTGGAATTGTTGGAGGTTAGGCTTTTGCTCTGTGCTCTGCATTTGAAGTCCAGCAACGTGGGAGGGTGACGAGGGGCATCCAGAGTCCAGGCCTCTTCTCTGCACTCAAAATCCACTGATGTGGACATGGGAACATGCTGTTCTACGTTGTTCTGCCAAGCCAGTTATGTTGGTGCCAGATAGTGTCGCAACGCTCGCAAGCTGGTTCCAGCACATCCTCAGGTGTCTTGGTTGTTAATGCAAATGATGCATTCACTGTACCTTTCCATGTACATGCGATAAATAAATCTGAATCTGCAAATTCACTTCAAAAACACATTATTCAATGGAATATTCTGTACTCTGGAGATCTGTCGACTTCTAGTAGGTCTCACTTCTGTGATTAGTTCAAGAAAACCAGAAGAATTCAAATAGCTCTCTTTTCAGTCAATACCCCCAACCAATAGTTTACTGTTTTTCTTTATACCTGTTTCTCTTCACAGGCAGGAAACAATATGTGGTGTCCCAACAGTCAATCTCAGATCTGCAGCTCAAAAAACAAAAATGGAAGTAAGATTTGCACTCAACTTGTGCTTTTCACAACCTCAGGGCAACCCTCTATCTCATAGCCAGTGGAGTGTATTTTTTGAGGTATACATATGTAAATATAGCAACAGAGGAAAATTCATTCTCTTTTAGCAGTTCCTCCATCTCCACCACATCTATTCTCCATTCCAAAATATCTGAGATACCCTCCTTCTTCAAAGCACGCGGGGTTTCCCTTCCTCCACCATCGATGCTGCCCTACCTACCAGTATCTCCTCCATCTTCCAGACATCCGCCTCACCCCATCTTCCTGCCACCATAATGGATAGAGTTCAAAGATTCAAAGTAAATTTATTATCAAACCTGTATACAACCCTGAGGTTTGTCCTCCCACAGACAGCCACAAAGCAAGGAAACACCATAGAACCCATCTAAAGAAAACATCAAACTCCCAATGTGCAAGAGAAAGAACAAATCGAACAAACAGCAAAAAACGAGCGAATAATACACTGAATATTAAACATGCAACTGCAGATTCCTTTAAACGGTCTAAGAATTTTCCTTCGCATCAAGCACCTCTTTCTCCGCTACTTCCACCATCTTCAACGAAATCATATTGCAAAACACATATTTACTTCCCTCCACTCATCACTTACAGGCACTTATCCCTGCAAACGGCACAGTTCTACACCTGCTCGTCCATTCACCTCCTCCCTCACCACCATCCTGGGCCCCATATGGTGCTTCCAGGTCAGGCAACACGTCACCTGTGAATCTTTCAGGGTCATCTACTCCTATCCTGTGTTCCCAGTGAAGCCATTTTATATCAGTGAGATGCAACATAGATTGGGGGACCACATAGTCAAGCACCTTCGCTCTGTCTCCAATGGGCTGGATTTCCCAGTGGCCAACTATTTAAATTTAAGTTCCCATTCTTATTCCAAAGTGTCAGTCCATGGCCTCCTATTCTGCCATGATGAGGCCACTCTCAGGTTCTGCCTAGACAGCATCCAACCTGATGGCATGAACATGGACATCTCTAATTTCTGGTAGTTTCTCCCCCAACAACCCCCCACCACCTCCCCCTTCTCTCTTTTTTTCATAGTCAACTGTTTATTCCTCTCCAATGATGCTGCATGACCTGCTGAGCTCCTCCAGCATTTTGTGTGTGTTACTCTGGATTTCCAGCATCTGCAGGATCTCTTGTGTTGAGGAAAAGCTATTCTGTGTCCAGTAACTCCCTTAAATGGCAATGTTATAAATTGTGAAATTCTTTCCTTGAGAACAGAGAGGACCTTATACTCACCCAAAAGGTGGTACTTTTGACAATACTGAAAAGATTTGTCTGTATTTTTATGCTTCTCTCTGAAGAGAGTCAAACACACAGTATCTTGGCTCACAATTGTGTGGCTTTTACCAAGTGAATGATATGGCCGATCTCGACTCCAGCCATGCATTCTTCAGCCTATGGTACAATTATTGTCTTTTGTATTTGCATTAGGTGCAGATAGAAATGAAACATAGAAAGCTTACAGCATAATACAGGCCCTTCGGCCCACAAAGTTATGCCAAACATGTCCCTACCGTAGAAATTACTAGGCTTACCTAAGCTCCATGTACCTATCCAAAAGTCTCTTAAAAGACCCTATCGTATCCACCTCCATCACTGTTGCTGGCAGCCCATTCCACGCACTCAACACTTTCTAAGTAAAAACTTACCCCTGACATCTCCTCTGTATCTACTCCCCAGCACCTTAAACCTGTGTCCTCCTGTGGCAACCATTGCAGCCCTGGGAAAAAGCCTCTGACTATCCACACAATCAATGCCTCTCAACATCTTGTACACCTCTATCAGGTCACCTCTAATCCTCCACCACTCCAAGGCGAAAATGCCAAGTTCACTCAGCTTGTTTTCATAAGGCATGCTCCCCAATCTAGGCAACATCCTTGTAAATCTCCTCTGCACCCTTTCTATGGCTTCCAATCCTTCCTGTAGGGAGGTGACCAGAACTGAGCACAGTACACCAAGTGGGGACTGACCAGGGTCCTATATAGCTACAAGATTACCTTTTGGCTCCTAAATTCAATTCCACAATTAATGAGAGCTAATACACTGTATGCCTTCTTAACCACAGAGTCAACCTGCACAGCTGCTTTGAGCATCCTATGAACTCGGACCTTAAGATCCCTCTGATCCTCCACACTGCCAAGAGTCTTACCATTAATACTATATTCTACCATTGTGTTTGACCTACCAAAATGAACCACTTCACACATATCTGGGTTGAACTCCATCTGCCACTTCTTAGCCCAGTTTTGCATCCTATCAATGACCCGCTGTAACCTCTGACAGCCCTCCACACTAACCACAACACCTCCAACCTTTGTGTCATCAGCAAACTTACTAACCCATCCCTCCACTTCCTTTTCCAGGTTATTTATAAAAATCACGAACAGTAAGAGTCCTAGAACAGATCCCTGAGGCACACCACTGGTCACCGACCTCCATGCAGAAAATGACATTTCTACAACCACTCTTTGCTTTCTGTGGGCAAGCCAGTTCTGGATTCACAAAGCAATGTCCCCTTGGATCCCATGCCTCCTTACTTTCTCAATAAGCCTTGCATGGGGTACCTTATCAAATGCCTTGCTGAAATCCATATACACTACATCTACTGCTCTTCCTTCAACAATGCGCTGTCACATCCTCAAAAATATCGAATCAGGCTCGTAAGGCACGACCTGCCTTTGACAAAGCTATGCTGACTATTCCTAATCATATTATACCTCTCCAAATGTTCATAAATCCTGCCTCTCAGGATCTTCTCCATCAACTTACCAACCACTGAAGTAAGACTAACTGGTCTATAATTTCCTGGGCTATCTCTACTCCCTTTTTTGAATAAAGGAACAACATCTGCAACCCTCCAATCCAGAATCTCTCCCGTCCCCATTGATGATGCAAAGATCATTGCCAGAGGCTCAGCAATCTCCTCCCTCTCCTCCCACAGTAGCCTGGTGTACATTTCATCCAGTCCCGGCAACTTATCCAACTTGATGCTTTCCAAAAGCTCCAGCACACCCTCTTTCTTAATATCTACATGCTTAAGCTTTTCAGTCTGTTGCAAGTTATCACCAAGATCCTTTTCCATAGTGAATACTGAAGTAAAGTATTCATTAAGTACCTCTGCTATTTCCTCCGGTTCCATACACACTTTCCCACGTCACACTTGATAGGTCCTATTCTTTCACGTCTTATCCTCTTGCTCTTCACATACTTGGGGTTTTCCTTTAATCCTGCCCGTCACGGCGTTCTCATGGCCCCTTCTGGCTCTCCTAATTTTCTTTTTAAGCTCCTTCCTGTTAGCCTTATAATCTTCTAGATCTCTAACAATACTTAGCTCTCTGAACCTTTTGTAAGCTTTTAGACACTAGAACACTACAGCACAGTACAGGCCCTTCAGACCTCGATGTTGTGCTGACCCATATATTCCTTAAAAAAAAAGTACTAAACCCACACTACCCCATAACCCCGTATTTTTCTTTCATCCATGTGCCTGTCCAAGAGGCTAAGTACCCCTAATGCTTTAGCCTCCACCACCATCTCTGGCAAGTCATTCCAGGCACCCACAATCCTCTGTGTAAAAAAACTTACCCCTGATGTCTCCCCTAAAATTTCCTCCCTTAACCTTGTACATATGCCCTCTGGTGTTTGCTATTTGTGCCCTGGGAAACAGGTACTGGCTGTCCACCCTATCTATGCCTCTCATAATCTTTTAGACCTCTATCAAGTCCCCTGTCATCCTTCTATGCTCCAAAGAGAAAAGTCCCAGCTCTGCCAACCTTGCCTCATAAGACTTGTTTTCCAATCCAGGCAACATCCTCGTAAATCTCCTCTGCACCCTCTCCATAGCTTCCACATCCTTCCTATAAGACCAGAAATGAACAGAATACTCTAAGTGTGGTCTCAGCAGAGATTTGTAGAGTTGCAACATGACCTCTCTACTCTTGAACTCAATCCCCCTATTAATGAAGCCTAGCATCCCATAGGCCTTCATAACTATCCTATCAACCTGTGCAGTGACCTTGAGGGATGTATGGATTTGAACCCCAAGGTCCCTCTGTTCATCCACACTCTTAAGTAACCGACCATTAACCCTGTACTTAGCCTTATGGTTTGTCCTTCCAAAATGCATCATCTCACACTTACCCTGATTGAACTCCCATCAGCCGCTTTTCTGACCAGCTGAGCATCCTGTCTATATCCATTTGTAACCTTCAACAACAGCTCCATCCACAACTCGTCCAATCTTCGTGTCATCCGTAAACTTACTCACCCATCCTTCCACCTCTTCATCCAGGTCATTTATAAAACTCACAAAGAGCAGGGGGTCCCAGAACAGATCCTTGCGGCACTCCACTAGTCACCGACCTCCAAGCAGAATACTTTCCTTCCACTACTACCCTCTGCTTTCTTCCTGTAAGCCAATTTTTTATCCAAACAGCCAAGGTTCCACTTATCCCATGCCTCCTGACTTTCTGGGTCAGTCTCTCATGGGGACCTTGTCAAATGCCTTGCTAAAATCCCTGTAGACCACATCTACTCCTCTACCCTCATCAATTTCTTTTGTTACCTCTTCAAAAAATTCAGTTAGGCTTATGAGGCACGACCTTCCCTTCACAAAGCCATGTTGACTGTACTTGAGTAGACTACTTCTCCAAATGCTTGTGGATCCTATCCTTAAGAATCCTTTCCAATAGTTTGCAGACCACTGACATAAGACTCACCGGTCTATAGTTCCCAGGATTCTCCCTATTACCTTTTTTTAAACAAGAGAACTCCAT
Organism: Hemitrygon akajei; assembly: GCF_048418815.1. Lineage (NCBI taxonomy): Eukaryota > Metazoa > Chordata > Chondrichthyes > Myliobatiformes > Dasyatidae > Hemitrygon > Hemitrygon akajei. Next base: position 36,541,050 of record NC_133134.1, on the reverse strand, counting down.
TTGTCATTCTCCAATACTCCGGCACCTCCCCTGCAGCCAAAGAGGATTCAAAGATCATAGCTACTGCTCCAGCGATCTCTTTTCTCATTTCCCACAGCATCCTGGGGTATATCACGTCCAGCCATGGAGACTTATGAATCTTGATGTTTTTAAGAAGATCCAACACTTCTTCTTCCTTAATCTCCACATTGTCCAGCACACAGGCCTGTTCTATTTCAACTTCACCCTGATCAAGATCCTTTTCACTTGTGAATACTGAAGCAAAGTATTCATTTAGGACCTCCCCAATCCTCCACCTCCAGGCACATGTTGCCCTCTTAATCCTTTAGCAGCCCTACCTTCATTCTTGTCATCCTTCTGTTCTTCACATACGCATAGATGCCTTGGGGTTCTCCTTAATCCTACATGCCAAGGCCTGCTCATGCCCCCTTTGAACTCTCCTAAGTTCTTTCTTAAGCTCCTTCCTGGCTAGCCTATATTTCTCATGAGCCTCTCCTACTTCCTGCTTCTTATATCTAACATATGCTTCCTTCTTCCTCTTGACGAGTTGCTTTACATGTTTCGTCAGACACGGTTCTCTTTTCCTACCATTTTTTCTTTGTCTCAGAGGGACAAACCTATCCTGAACCCAGCACAAGTGGTCCCTAAACTTCCTCCACATTACTTCTGTGCTTTTGCCCTTGAACATCTGTTTCCAATTTAATCTCACTAGCTCCTGCCTCATCCCTTCAGAGTTAGCCCTTCCCCAGTTAAGCACTTTCCCATTTTGTCTGTTTTTATCCTTTTCTATAGCTGTGCTGAAGCTAAGGGAGTTGTGGTCACTCTCACCAAAATGCTCCTCCACCAAGAGGTCTGCCACCTGACCAGGTTCATTACCCAGACCTAGATCCAGTATGGCCTTTCCTCTCGTCGGCTTGTCCACATACTGTGTCAGGAATCCTTCTTAAACACACCTGACAAACTCAGCCCCATCTATCCCCCTTGCAGTCAGGAGGTGCTAGTCAATATGAGGTAAGTTGAAATCACCCATAAATACAATCCTATTTCCTGCACCATTCTAAAATCTGCCTGCTTATCTGCTCCTCGGTGTCTCGAGGGCTATTTGGGGGCCCATAGACTACTCCCAGCACAGTGATTGATCCCTTTCTATTTCTGACTTTCACCCACACTGACTCAGTGGACTGTCCCTCTGCAGTGTCCTCCCTCTCTATAGCTGTGATACTATCCCTGACCAGTAATGCTACTCCCCCCGCCCCGCCACTTTTCGACCTCCCATCCTATTCCTTTTAAAACACCTAAACCCCGGTACCTGCATCAGCCAATCCTGCCCTTCCTCCAGCCAAGTTTCAGTAACGGCCACAACATCATAGTTCCACTTACTGATCCATGCTCTAAGTTCATCCCCTTTATTCCTAATACTCCTAGCATTGAAATAGACACATTTTAACCCTTCTAACTGGCTACATTCATGTTTTGTCCCCTGTCTGTCCTTCCTCACCAACTCAGAACACATAGCATCATGCCCTTGTCCTTCTACCCTAATCTCTGCACTCACATTCTGATTCCCACACCCCTGCCAAACTAGTTTAAACCCTCCCCAACAGCTCTAGCAAACCTGCCCGCCAGGATATTGGTCCCTTTCCAATTCAGGTGCAGCCTGTCCAGGTCAGACCTTCCCCAGCAGAGATCCCACTGATCCAGAAATCTGAACCTCTGCCCCCTGCACCAGCTCTTCAGACATGCATTCATCTGCCATAACTTCCTGTTCCTACCCTCTCTGTCTCGTGGCACAGGCCGAGATTACCACCCTTGAGCTCCTGCTTTTTAACTTCTTTCCTAACTCCCTATATTCCTTCTTCAGGACCTCATCCCTACTCCTATCTATGTCATTGGTCCCCATGTGGACCACGACATCTGGCTGCTCACCCTCTCTCCTGAGAATACCGAGAACTCGATTCGAGATATCACGGACCCTGGCACCAGGGAGGCAACAGACCATCCGGGATTCTCAATTTCTCTCACAGAACCTCTTATCTGTCCCCCTAACTATCAAATCCTCTATCACTACTGCTCTCCTCTTTTCCCTCCTTCATTTCTGAGCTGAGGGTCCAGTCTCGGTGCCAGAGTCGTGACCACTGCAACTTGTCCCTGGTAAGTCGTCTCCATCAACAGTATCCAAAACGGTATACTTATTGTTGATGGGAATGGCCACAGGGGTGCTCTGCTCTTTCTGACTATTCCCCTTCCCTCTCCTGACAGTCACCCAGTTACCTGTCTCCTGACTTTTAGGGGTGACTGTCTCCCTGAAACTCCAATCTGTTACTGCCTCTGCCTCCAAAATGATCCAAAGTTCATCCAGCTCCAGTCCCCTAACTCGGTTTAACAGGAGCTGCAGCTGGATGTACCTTTTGCAGGTGTAGTCATCACGGACAATTGTGCTGTCCCTGACTTCCCACATCCTACAATCAGAACACTGGACTGCCCTATCTACTGCCTCCATTACCATCTCCTAAGTTAATTAAATTCATTAAAGTAACTTACCTGGCCTTACCTCACTGGGAGCAAGCTCGTCCTCCGTCTCTTCTCACCGAAGCCTCTTGAGTCAAAGCTCCACTCCTTCACTGGCCCACTCACTCACTGGCCGCTCTGCTTGAGCTACCCCTCTTTTTATTTATTTGAGCTTTTCAATTTTCGATTGCCCAATCTACTACTTTCTGCTGAGTCTGAGCTATTCAAATCCTGATTTCCCAATCAACTGCTTTCTGCTGAGTCTGAGCTATTCAAATTTTGATTGACTTGATTGCACAATCTAACTGCCAAAACCTCTCAAGCCAAAGCCTCAAAGCTCCACTCCTTCACTGGCCCACTCACTCACTGGCCTTTCTGCTTTCTTTTCTTCTTGACTAAATTTATTACAGCCGTTGTACAGCATGGTTCCTGTACCCTATCATAACTTCCCTGTCTCATTGGAACATACCTGTGCAGAACTCCAGACAAATATCCCCTGAACTTTTGCCACATTTGTTCCGTACTTTTCCCTGAGAACATCTGTTCCCAATTTAAGCTTCCAGTTTCCTGCCTGATAGCCTCATCATTCCCCTAACTCCAATTAAACACTTTTCTAACTTGTCTATTCCTATCTCTCTCTGATGCTATTGTAAAGGAGTTAAAATTATGATCACTATCTCCAAAATGCTCTTCCACTGAGAGATCTGACACCTGACCAGGTTCATTTCCTAATACTAGATCAAGTACAGCCTCTCCTCTTGTAGGCTTATCTACATATTGTGTCAAGAAACCTTCCTGAACACACCTAACAAACTCCACCCCATCAAAACCCCTTGCTGTAGGAAGATGCCAATCGATATTTGGGAAATTAAAATCTCCCATCACGACAACTCTGTTATTATTACACCTTTCCAGGATCTATTATTATTATTATTATTACCCTACCTGCTTCTCGATATCCCTGTTACTATTGGGCAGCTTATAAAAAAACACCCAGTAAATTTATTGACCCCTTCCTGTTCCTAACCTCCACCCGCAGAGACTCCGTAGACAATCCCTCCATGGCGTCCACCTTTTCTGCAGCCGTGACACTATCTCTGATCAACAGTGCCACGCCCCCACCTCTTTTGCCTCCCTCCCTGTCCTTTCTGAAACATCTAAAACCTGACACTTGAAGTAACCATTCCTGTCCATGAGCCATCCACTACATCATAGCTCCAAGTACTGATCCACGCTCTAAGCTCATCTGCTTTGTTCACAATACTCCTTGTGTTAAAATAGACACATCTCAAACCGTCAGTCTGAGTGCGTCCCTTCTCTATCACCTGCCTATCCTCCCTCTTGCACTGTCTACAAGCTCTCTCTATTTGTGAGCCAACTGCCTCTTCCCCAGTCTCTCCAGTTCGGTTCCCACCCCCCAACAATTCTAGTTTAAACTCTCCCCAGTAGCCTTAGCAAACCTCCCCGCCAGGATATTAGTTTCCCTGGGATTCAAGTGCAAACGTCCTTTTTATATAGGTCACACCCATCCCAAAAGAGGTCCCAATGATCCAGAAATCTGAACCCCTGTCCCCTGCTCCAATCACTCAGCCATGCATTTAACCTTCACCTCATTCTATCCCTATACTCACTGTTGCATGGAACAGGCATTAATCCCGAGATTACTACTTTTGCAGTCCTGCTTCTCAACTTCCTTCCTAACTCCCTGTGGTCTTTTTACAAGACCTCTTCCCTTTTCCTACCTATCTTATTGGTACCAATATGTACCACGACCTCTGGCTGTTCTCCCTCCCACTGCAGGATATCTTGGACGCGATCTGAAACATCCCGGAACCTGGCAGCTGGGAGGCAAACTACCATACGAGTTTCTTTCCTGCATCCACAGAATCGCCTGTCTGACCCCTTAAATATAGAGTCTCCTATCACTACTGCCTTCCTCTTCCTTTCCCTACCCTTCTGAGCCACAGGGCCAGACTCTGTACCAGAGGCATGACCTTTGTTGCTTCCCCCAGGTAGGCTGTCCCCCCACAACAGTACTCAGACAGGAGTACTTAATGTCAAGGGATACAGCCACAGGGGTACTCTCTAGTACCTGACTCTTCCCCTTTCCCCTCCTGACTGTGACCCACTTGTCTGTCTCCCATGGCCCCAGTATGACCACCTGCCTATAACTCCTTTCTATCACCTCCTTGCTCTCCCTGACCAGATGAAGGTCATCGAGTTACATCTGCAGTTCCCTAACGCAGTCCCTTAGGAGCTGTAGCTCGACAAACCGGGTGCAGATATGGCCGTCCGGGAGGCTGGGAGACTCCAGGACCTCCCACATCTGACACTGAGCACAGAAAACTGGCCTCACACACATACTACCTCCTTTCCGCAATTGACACAGGTAAACCTACCTTGTCTCGTCCTGTTACCGCCTAAGCTCGTTGAGCCAAAGCCCAATCACTCTGCCACCTCTCACTCCGCTGCCTGCTGGATATGGCAGTCTTCTTTTTAAACTTTTTCCGCTCTACTGGCTGACGTCACGCACCTATGCAGTCTTGTCCCTCTTTTACCCCGAATAGTAAAACTGCCTTCACTCCAGAAATCCTTAGCCGTTCACCCACGGCCTTCTTGCTTCAAGTGCTTGTTACTTTCTGCATTTGCTTCTGGGTGGCAGAATGGAGAGTCTGCACATGATTCAAACTTGTACCATCTTGTTACCTTGTTTTCAGGCTGGATTAGTTATACCACTAGCATTGACAGATCTGCCTTTTATTCCAGTGGGAGAAGAGGCCTCAGCAATTTTAGGAACTAAATTTACTAGCTTGGTTGTCAGTTTTATATCCCAGGGTAAAACTGATGACTTTGATAGAGTTTGGGCATGTCAATTTAATGCATCTCATTCCAGCTGTGTGATCTGGTAACCAGTGAAATAATTCTGACAGTTGCCACAATACAACATTATTCCTGTGTAAGTGTACCTGTTGGTACACATACAAAATGCTGGAGGAACTCGAAAGGTCAAGTAGCTTTAAAGAAACAGTTTCAGGCTGAGACTGTTAATCATTACATTCACAATGTGATTTTTGTATAACTGGTTCACCAGCGAAAGCAAATGTTCCTGTCTGTATATTTGAGGCACAGTCAACCTTGCTTCAACCTGCTGAGATGAATTAGCAGTAAGGCATCAGATTTATTTGTGCAATGTCCAGAGATCAATTAAATAAAAGGTTTGACCTATGTAAATGTGATCAATCTGGACCACAATGTCACAGATGTATTAATTTATCATCATGAATTTGCAAATAGTGTTTCAGGACAGAGAGTGATTATTGAGCACTTCCCAGCAGCAGTATGCCCCCTCTCCCCCTGCTGCTCGGCTCTTTGCTTTTTACCTCACTGTCCCTCCTCTCTTTTCTTCATCTTCTTTATCGGTTTCTACTCTACCCCCCCTAGTTTGTCCTCTCTCTGCTCAGCTCCCCTCCTCGCCAGCACCTCCACCGTTCCCCCGAAGCTTCACTGAGAAACCACACTTCTGAGGTACAGTACGAGCTGTGAAATGCTTCTAATGTAAGAGTGTAAGAGGTACTGTGTGAATGGAAGCTATTTTTCCTATTGAAATGAGCTTGTAAGTTGATCTCAATTTTAAGTCTACTTTAGAAGTCTAGTTCTTTGATATACCTGTTTCTGTAATGAAATATAATGATTGACTTTGTTTCAGAGAGGTGACTTTTGAATATGACTGCTCTATGTAACTGACTTACTGAAACTAGATACTGTCAGAGTACAAAATATCCAAAAATATACTCTATTCATCATATATTTGGTAAATGGAATCAGGATATCTCATTATCTTCATTCACTGTAGCAAGCAATTCAATACATTGACTTATAATATGTCAACATTACTAATGTTTCATCCTTAAACTCTGTATCAATGAAGCTGTTAAGCAGGGCCCAGACTTAGTGTCTGGTTGCAGCACGACCCCGGACTGTGGTCCTATGCCACAGAGCCTTTGAGGTGAGGTGGTTGCACTGAGTTTCAGTGCATCCTTCAGCACGTTTTGCTGCACCCTGTGCTATGTAGCTGCTTGAGGTGAACCTTGAAAGACCACACCACTCTTGACTCGTCATCTTTTTTTTCTCCAGTCCTGCTGAAGGGTTTCAGCCTGAAATGTCGACTGTACTGTTTTCCATTGATGTGGCCTGGCCTGCTGATTTCCTCCAGCATTTGGTGTGTGTTGCGTTCTTCTCCGGACCTTTTTGGCAAGTGCACACTCCATGAGGAGGTGGTGGGCCAGTGAGTTGATGCGCCACAGCTACCACAAAATGTGAGAGGGACAGCTCTTCTTAATGGCCAAGTCAGGTCTTGGTGCTTGTTTGAGTGTTCTTTTCTTAAGGAATTATCCCAAAAGAACGTGAATTTTTCCAAATGAAGGGAAAATTCAGCAACAATAAGGCCAGGCTCATCATTCGCTTCACCTGGAGCAGTAGAACACTTTCCCTTCTCTCCATGGAGACCTGTATATCATGTGCCTGCAGACATAGAAAAGCTGCAGCACAATACATGATCAGTATAGATCTCCAAATGAAAGCAGAAGACGGCTTGTGTGTCTGCCGTAGTGCAGGCAACAGCAAATGAGTAACCTGAGAACGCATGGCACCTGATGACCAAGTTATTGCTCAGCATTGAGGCGGTACGCCGCTCCTATATTCTCACCTTCAGCTTCATCTTGGCTATTCATTCCTAGCTCCTCCGATGCAAATTCTTTGCACCTTGAGGATAATTGGACCTGATGGTAAAGGAAACAAAGGATTGGTTAGAGAAGTTGTGAAATACATTTTCTGCTTGTAATTGCAAAAGACCTTTGGTCTATTGAATTGGCTTTCATATTTTTGACATATGTACAGATAGCAGCACAACCATTCTCCACAATCATCTTTGATTCAGAAGATCTCTGGACTCCATCAGTAGGAAAGGACAGTGGAGTAACTTTCTCAAATTTGGCTGCTGACAATGATTTGACTCTTATGTATTCAAGTACTATCTTAATCAATGCAGACCCAATCTCAGTGCAGACTGGCATCAAGTTAGATTCTGTCAACAATCCATTACTTTTCTTAATCTTTCTCACTTTAGCGCTCTATCACCCTCCAGCACATCTACTGTTCAGTTGGGGCTAATCCACAGAAGAGTTGGAAAACTGTTTGATCTTTGTTGCTTTCACTCCAAACCCAAGGGTATCCCAACTTAATTTGTTGAGCTATAGGATATAAATGGCCCATATATGCATGCTTTGAGGTCTTGGTCCAAGTCGTTGTCAACTTGTATACTAAAATGCTTGCAAAACTGAAGCTTACACCTTAATTCCACAAAACAAAAGTACCTTAACAACCTGGCTTTGCTGCACAGCACTGCCCTCTGACTATGAAAGTTATGATAATACCTTTGGAAATACCAGGTACTACCTTGTTTTGTAAACCACTTCTCAATGAAGACAAACATCAGTGACTGAACTTACCATCATCTTCAGTATACCAGCGCAGCCTTTGACTGCTTGAAGTAAAGGTGTTTGATGATGATTAGGATCTGAGACCTGGCACAAAGCTCGTGCTTATTAGGTGGCATTGATCTCTCCACTCCTGTGTGTCTCAGAAGCACAAACTATCTACAGCAGGCAAAACAGAGCATTGAGGGGTCTTCTTTAACAGAAAGAAGAATGATTCTGGAAGTGGCTTTTCTAATCCTTCCACTGTAACCTCCCTTGGCCCTCTGAATTCCTCTTATATCTTGAAATCATTGATTTTTGCTGTCTCTACTGTTCACAGTTCAAAGTAAGTTTACAGTATGTATATCTCACCACATTCATGGAAATATTCCCAGTAGAACAAAGAAATGCAATAGAGTCAATGGAAAAAATACACATAAAGTCTGGCAAACAGCCGATGTGCAAAAGAAGACAAACTCTGCAAATACAGCAAAAAGTAAATAAATAATACCGAGAACATTGGTTGCAGAGTCCTTGAAAGTGAGTCCATAGGTTGTGTTTAGTGTTGAGGTGAGTGGAGTTATCCATGCTGATTCAGGAGCTTGATAGTTAGTTAAAGGTTAATAATAAACATGAGAAGGTCTGCGGATGCTGGAAATCTAAAGCAACACACACGAAATGCTGGAGGAACTCAGAAGGTCAGGCAGCATCTATGAAATTGAATAGAAAGTTGATGTTTTGGGCTGAGACCCTTCTTCAGGACTGAGAAGGAAGGGGGAAGATACCAGAATAAAAGGGTGGGGGCAGGGGAAGGAGGTTAGCTGGAAGGGGATAGGTGAAGCCAGCTGGGTTGGAAAGGTAAAGGGCTGGAGAACAAGGAAGCTGATAGGATGGGTAAGTGGATTGTAGGAGAAAGGGAAGGACAAAGAAGTCTGGGGGAAATAATCACAGGTGAGAAGATGTAATAGGTCAGAGTGGGGAACAGGGAGGGGTGGTTTGCTCACCAGAAGGAGAAATCGATATTCATGCCATCAAGTTAATAATGTTCCTGATCATGATGCTGTGGGACCTAAGGCTCAGGTACCTCCTTCCTGATGGCCAGGTGAGAAGATAGCATGGTCTGGGTGACGGGGCTCCCTGATGATGCATGCTGTTGCTTTGTGGCAGCAGTTCTTGTAGATGTGCTCAATGGTGGGGAAGAATGCGAACTGGAGTTTCAGCTACATACACCCTGAGATCTAACACCATTATCACCTCTAAGCTAATCAGTAAACTCCAAGACCTTGGCCTCAATACCCCCTTGATTTCCTCACTTGTAGACCCCAGTCAGTTCAAATTGGCAAAACATCTCCTCCACAATCTCCATCAGCACAGGAGCACTGCAGGGATGTGTACGTAGCTCCCTGCTCTACTCGCTTTACACCTAGGACTGTGTGGCTAAGTATCCCTTGTCTACACACAACCTGAAACTTCATTGATCTCTGCTTGAATGATGGGGCAAATACTTTGAAGGCACTTTGATTAGTACTTGAAACCTGGTAAATTTTGGAAACTTTTTGTCCTTTTTAGAAATTCTGTTTCGTGGTTATTACAATAACGTTGTTGTTTAATGTTCAAGTTAATTTGCTCCAGCCATAAATGGACTATTCTTAAAAATTAATATTTGACGTGAAATTAAGGGTGTTGCCTGAGTAAACTAACAAGCCATAGCAATGCTTTGATGGTCCTGCCACGCCCAATTGTGAAGTGTGGTAATTATTTGAGTTTTCACTTGTCTGTTAATGTGTTGGTCTGATTTTAGTCTCAATGATCATAACTGTTTTTTTTTCAGGATGTTTTACACCTTCAAAGCTGATTTAAGTTCACCATTCACACTCAAAAAATAAACAATAACGTAGGGTACATTTAGTTTCAAAGTTTTTATGTTCAGTGCCGTTGTAAGTTACAAAAATGTATAGTTACTGGCCATTTTCTGTAGGTTACTGTCTTTGCAAATGTATTAATGTTGCATTCTGATAATTTCTGATCCATCTGCTTAATAACAATCAGATAAATTCTGACAGCGCATAGAAAATACATTTGTTGTGACGTGAATGAAACTTTTGACATAGCAGCAAGGAAAGGGAGTAGTGTGCAAGAAAATAAAGGGCAAAGTTGCTGCCTTCAGTTTTAGTTTGTTCTCGCCCCAAGGCTTCGTGTTCAAGCCAGTATGAAATTAAAGCCAACAGGCAGAAATAGAAGAATAACGTCTGATTAGATTTTCACCTCTACTTGCAATTTCAATCAGATGATGAGTGATTTATTACAACATGGAATAAATCTTTAATCTTATTAAAGAAATTACTTCAATGTCACCATTAAGATATGCCCAATTGATTTCAAAGGACTTTATTCCCTGTAGCACAGAAGAATGAGTGGAGATCTTATGGAGATGTATTATAAAGGACATAGTTAGGGTGAAAGCATGCAGGCTTTATAACCCTCAGGTTGGATGAGACGAGAACTAGTGGTCAGGGGTGTAACGTAAAAGGTGAAATATTTAAGGGGGATCTGAGGGGGGAACTTCTTCACTCAGAGGGTGGTGTGAGTGTGGAATGAGCTGCCAACGGAAGTGGTAGATGCAGGTTTAATATTTAAGAGAAGTTTGGATATACAATATATGTGGATGAGAGAAGTATAGAGAGCTGTGGTTCAGGAGCAGGTAGATGGGATTAGGCAGAAAGCCAGCCTGCCATGGACTAGAAGGGCTGACGAGCCTGTTTCTATGCTGTAGTTCTCTGACTCATCGCAATCTCCAATATAGCATAGAAAAATGTCTTGGCCAAGCACTGAACTGAGATATGTAACCGGATAATCAGTTGTTTTGTGTTGACTGAAGGATAGCTTGTGTCGCAGACTCCAAACTGGTACTAAACTTAGAATAACTCTGTTCAGACATGTTATTGACCACTTCCTTTGCTAATATTTGCCATGATGTCTGAACTGCATATCATCCTGTCTGTAAGTTCTGTTCTGAAGAAAACACTTCATTAAGGGAAAGATTATGATACAGGATGAATTCAGTTCTGGAGGTTTCATCCTACATCTCCATCCTCAATATGCATGCGCACTTTGCTAGGCTATAGTTCCATTCCCTGGGGCAATGACTTCCCTTGCAGTTTGGTGACATTTCCTTATAGGACTTACTTCTGTCTTTCTGCTCCTGACATTTTTATAATTCATAAGCAACAGATATTGAGTCAGAGCCATACAGTCCATTCAGCCCATTGAGTCCATGTCAAGCATCTATTTATATAAATTACATTTGTATTCTCTTCATATTCTCCTCAGCCAAGCCTAAATTCTACAGAACATCAATGCCCAATCTACACTGGCCAATTAATCTACCAACCTGCACATTTTTGGAATATGGGAGGAAACCTCAGCACCTTGAGGAGACTCAAACAGTCGTAATGAGGTTGTGCAATTCCACGTTGGAGGTTTCGATTGAGCACAGGTCACTGCTGAATCACTTCTAAGCTGCATCACTAGCCCACTCGGTGTTAAAAGTAAATTATTTCTTTTCACATCCCATTGATTTGTTTTTTACTGGTTTGCCCACATCTTTGACCTGAAGTTTAGTCCTCAATTCTTGAAGATTTCTGGGCAATCCAAGAGGACTAGCAATCCTAGCCAAATGAAAGTATTGTATAAAAATGTTAATGTATTTATACTTTGGTTGAATGATAAAACTATTGGAAGAGTGTCACTGGTGGTACTGAAAGCTATTTGACAATGTAAAGGTTGCCCAGACTGCACGTGGCTGGCACAAGTTATGCTTCTGGCTTATCCAAAGATCACATACTGTAAGCCTGGCTCCAACATTTTCATATTTAATTTGTGTGTACTTTGCTTCTGTCTGAAGTAATTGCTCAGTTTATTTGATAAAGGGATCTGTTTTCTCAGTGTTGATATAATGCATCTTTAAAACTTGGTAGATTACTACTTCTTAATGATTTATTGGCTCTGAACTGGGATTTCCAGCATATTTTCAGCCCTCCAATCTTGATAGATATTTTGTTTGTCTGCTTCACACCCATCAAAACTAATTCAACTCTCATTCTACAAAGGAATTCATTTACTTCATGTCACGAGCTGAGGTTCATTCTGCCTGTAACTTCAAAGTTTTGCAGGCTTATTTGTATTTTAACTTCCAATTATATATGTAGTACCTGTTTATTATTGTTATTATTGTATTTTTATAGTTTTTCAACTCAAGCAGGTAAAACCCAAGGTACAGGCATAACCAAGCACATTCATTTCTCAATTGCTAGGAACTTTTGACTATTCTAGTGGTGTTTAGTATTGTGGCTTTCTGGAGATTTACGTAAACTTTACTGGGTAGGCCTAATTGTTTAATGCTATTGTGTAGTAATTTTGGGATGATATCAGCTGTAGATGTTACTATTAGGACAATGTATCCTCTGTTCATGTTCCATAGTCTATCAATTCCCTTTTTAATTCAGCATATCTCTGCTGTTTTTCACTTATTGATTTCTATACGTTATGTGTGTTTGGAATGGTTATATCTATTGAGTAAGCTCTTCTTGCTTGTTTCTTGTGTATTACTATGGATTGTCCTATCTGTAATAACAGATAGTTGTAATATAATTTGTGGTATTCTGACTCTAAAACTGAATCAGGCTTGTATTTATAGTAAGGTGTGGTTTCTTTTATGAGTTTGTATTTTAAAGCAAGATTTTGGTGACTGATGTTTGACACTTGATTGTGCCTGTGTAAGTAATCAGACTGAGTTAAATTACTGCAGGATCCTGAAATGTGTGGGTTGTTTCTGGTCTCTCTTGTCATTTTCTTCATTTATCATCTTGAATTTGTTGATCTTTTATTATGTATATTTTATAAATTTTTCTGTTAACCACCTGGTGCTGTATTGCCACAAGAAACCCTCCTGTTTCTGGGAAGAGGTCTCCAATTGTGTGCCAGGTATTCGACACCTCCTTGTCGACATCTAGTCTGCTCAGACCATGGGGATGTCTTCCATGGAGGGTCATGCTCTTCCTTTGGTTAACTTTTTCTTCTATAGTGATACCATTTTTTTTCTGGGATGTGCTCTCATTTAAGTTTAGTGGTGTGTAATTTTTATTCATTTACCTTTTTTTCTCAGCCCAAGCTGGTGAAACCTAAGGTACTGGCATAACCAAGCATGCTCGTCTATCAATTACTGGGCACTTTCAGACAATTCCCGTGGTGTTTAGCATTGTGGCTTTCTGAAGATTTACATAGATATTGCTGTGTAGGCCTAATTGTTTAATGCTGTTGTGTAGTGACTTTGGGATGACAAGAGTTGTAGATATCACCATCGGGGCAATGTAGTACCTTGTTCTTGTTCCAAAGCCTTCCAATTTCCTCTTTTAATTCAGCATATCTCTGGTGTTTTTCACTTATGGATTTCTGTAAGTTATGTGTGTTTGGAATAGCTACATCTATTAAATAAGCTGTACTTGCTTGTTTATCCTCTATTATTATATCTGGAGAGTTATTATGGATTTTTCTAATAACTATCTATAATACAGATCAGTGGTAATATAATTTGTGGTATTCTGACTCTAAAATTGAATCAGGCTTGTATTTATAGTAAGGTATGTTTTCTTTTATGAGTTTGTATTTTAAAGCAAGATTTTGATGAATGATGTTTGCCACGTGGTTGTGTCCGTGTAAGTAATAAGATTGCGTTAAACTACTACAGGATCTTGTAATCTGTTGGATTGTTTCTGTTTTTTTCTCAGCATTTTCTACATTTATCATCTTGAATTTGTTGGTCTTTTATTATGTATTCTTGATCATTTTTTGTGTTAACTACCTGGTTCTATATTGCCACAAGAAACCCTTCTGTTTCTGGGAAGAGGTCTCCAACTCTGAGCCAGGTGTTCGACATTTCATGTTGACATCTAGTCTGGGGGGATCATGGAGATGTCTTTCATGGAAGGTCAGGCTCTTCCTTTGGTTAATTTTTTCTTCAATAGTGATAATTACACGCAAAGCACTCCAGCGTGTGGTGAAAACTGCCCAGCGGATTATCGGCACCCAATTGCCCACCATTGAGATCATCTACCATAAACGCTGCCTGGGCAGGGCGAAAAGCAATATCCAGGATGCATCTCACCCTAACCATGGACTTTTTACTCTCCTCCCAAGCGGTAGGTGCTACAGGAGTCTCCGCTCCTGCACCAGCAGGCACAGGAAGAGCTTCTTCCCTGAGGCTGTGACCCTGCTGAACCTCACATCACAGTGCTAAGCAGTATTGCACCCATATTGTACTGTCTCAGTACTTTTATATTTGTATGCTGTAGCACTTTTTATGTGCAGTTATTTTGTAAATAACACTATTCTTTGCATTTCTGGTCAGATGCTAACTGCATTTTATTGGCTTTGTATCTGTACTCGGCACAATGACAAAGTTGAATCTAATCTAATTTCTTCATTTTTACTGGGTTGAGGGATGAAGCTAAGAGTTGGAAAGTTGGTTGGCAAAAGGGACACAGAACTGAAGAAGGGAAAGAATCATGGGACGGGAGGCCTCGGGAGAAAGAAAGAGGGAGGGGAGTACCAGAGGGAGATGGAGAGCAGGCAAAGAGTGATTGTGAGAGGGGCAGAGAGAGAAAAAAGGGGGGAAGGAACAATAAAAAATAAATAAATAAAAAAGGGATGGGGTAAGAAGGGGAGGGGGGCATTAACGGAAGTTAGAGAAATCAATGTTCATGCATTCAGGTTGGAGGCTACCCAGACGGAATATAAGGTGTTGCTCCTCCAACCTGAATGTGGCTTCATCTTGACAGTAGAGGAGGCCATGGACAGACATATCAGAATGGGAATGGGACATGGAATTAAAATGTGTGGCCACTGGGAGATCCTGCTTTCTCCAGCGGACAGAGCGTAGGTGTTCAGCGAAATGTTCTCCCAGTCTGTGTCGGGTCTCACCAATATATAGGCCGCACAGGGAGCACCTGACGCAGTATATCACACATTTTAATTCATCCAATTTTCAGTATCTGCAGATTTCCTCGTGTTTGAGCTCTATTGCACCTTGCGTTATGTTTAATATTCTGCACTTATCCAGTCCAAAGATCATCTTTATATCTTGTGAATATAATTCTACTATTTGAATCAATTGGTTGATCTTAACTAATGAAGGAGCATGTAATTTCAAATTACCCATGTATAGAAGATGTGTTAAGGTATATAATAGCTTTTTTCATTGTTTCTGATTTGCTACCTAATTTTCATTCATTTCAGTAAATTAGAGGGTGGATTTAAAGCTAGATAGAACCATAGAGAGTCGCCTTGGAAAATGCCTCAGTTTATTTTTATAATGGCGGTTGTTCTTTTTTCATTGTTAATAGGGTAATTATAGTATGCCAATGCTTCATCACATGTTACAGGAATTTCACAAGTAGTGGGTGCAATTTATATATATTAAAAACTTCTATTAACAATTATTATTATTATTGAGATAAAGCACAGACTATGCCCTTCAGGTTCTTCAAGTGATGTTGCCCCGCGACCCCTGATTAACTCTAGCCTAATCACAGGAGAATTTACAATGACCAATTAACCTGGTATGTGTTTGGACTGTGGGAGGAAACTGGAGTACTCAGGGAAAACCCACGCATTCCATGGGGAGGATGTACAGACTCCTTACAGATGATGTCAGAATTGAATTCTAGACTTCAGTGCCCATAGCTGGAATAGTGAGAGCCTGTGCCGCAATGTGATTTTGCTTGGTTTCATTTGGAAAGGATTACAAGTATTCAATATTCAACAGTTAAGGTAACAAGTAAAAGATTGATACACAAGATAAGGAGAAATCTCTAGTTCGCTCTGCCTGAATTACAATGGAAGTGTATTCAGTGGAAAGGTAAAAGCTTTGTACAAGTGACGAAGCAATGCAAACAAAAAAATGTTAGAATTTTTCACAAAAATGCTAGAAATACCCAGCAGGTCAGGCAGCTTCTGTAGAAAGAGAAATACACTGTGACCACTTTATTAGGTACACCTATACACCTGCTCATTAATGCAAATATCGTATCAGCCAATCATACTGCAGCAACTCCATGCATAAAAGCATGCAGACGTGTTCAAGAGGTTCAGTTGCTGTTCAGGTCAAATATCAGAATGAAGTGCCATGGTAGAATAGTGGTTAGTGTAATACTATTACAGCTTGGGACGTCAGAGTACAAAGTTCATTTCTGGCATGATAAGATAAGTTTGTCCCATGATTTGGCTAGAGTTAAATTGGTGGGTTCCTGGGTGGCTCGGCTCAAAGGACTGAAAGGCCCTGTTAACCCATAGAACCATAGAACACTACAGCACAGTACAGGCCCTTCAGCCCTCCATGTTGTGCCGACCCATATAATCCTTAAAAAAATAGCACTAAACCCATTTAGTACTAATTCCATAACCTTCCATTTTTTTTTCATTCATGTGCCTGTCCAAGAGGCTCTTAAATACTCCTAATGTTTTATCCTCCACCACCATCCCTGGCAAGTCATTCCAGGCACTCACAACCCTCTGTGTAAAAAGCTTACCCCTGATGTCTCCCCTAAACTTCCCTCCCTTAATTTTGTACATATGCCCTCTGGTGTTTGCTATTGGTGCCCTGGGAAACAGGTACTGACTATCCACCCTATCTATGCCTCTCATAATCTTGTGGACCTCTATCAAGTCCCCTCTCATCCTTCTACTCTCCAAAGAGAAAAGACCCAGCTCTGCTAACCTTGCTTCATATGACTTGTTCTCTAAACCAGGCAAAATCCCGGTAAATCTGCTCTGCACCCTCTCCATAGCTTCCACATCCTTCCTATAATGAGGTGACCAGAATTGAACACAACAGACTGTTCTGTGCTGTGTCTTTAAATTAATTTTTAAAAATTGTGTTTTCAATTACTTTGACTATGGAATGATTTTTGCTACCAGACAGGGTGGTTTGATTATGTCAGAAACTGCTGACTTCTGGGTATTTTCATGTGTAACAAGTCACTGGAGTTTACAGAGAACTGTGCAAAAAAAACAATAAAAAACATCCCGTGAGAGGCAGTTCTGCAGAGAAAATGCCTTGTTAATGAGAGAGGTCAGGGGAGAATGGCCAGACTGGTTCAAACTGACAGGAAGGTGATAGTAACTCATTTCCACACATTACAACAATGGTGTGTAGAAGAGCATCTCTGAACACACAATGTGTTGAACCTTGAAATGGTTAGGCTATAGCAACAGAAGACGATAAACATACACTCAGTGGCCACTTTACTAGGTACTGGGGGTAACTAATAAACCACTGAGGGTAGATTTAATATTTCAGGTCAAAGAAGTGGGAAACAGAAAACAAGCTATTATTAAGTTACAGCAAATACTGGGGAGGCATTGTTGAGACATACTGTAAGAAAATATCAGTGATAATGTGAGGGCAGAGTAGTCATGGGTAAATTAATCCTCTGGTTAAATGGGTTAGCAGATGCTTTTGCTGATTGATAATGAGGACAAAGTGCATTGTGTTGCAAATAGAAAGGATCTGGCACACTCCCAGTAAATTAGGGTGTGATAATGTAGAAAGTCTAAACCAACAAGTGGATGATTTACAGAAGTGCGTACTTCTGATACAGACAGAGAAGATGAGTTTCCTGAGATTGAAGACTTTGATATTGTGTCTGGATGGCTGCGACATGCCCAGACAGAAGATGAGGTGCTATTCCTCAACCCTTCACTGGCCTCATTATAACAATGTACAGATAAGTCTTACGTTGACAGGTGAGTCTGAGTGGGAATGAGATGGAAAACTGAAGTGGCAGGCAACTAACAACTCAGTTTCACAGATGCAGACTGAATGTAGGTGCTCCAAAAAATTGTTCAGATAACCTGTGATAGTTTCTCCATTGTAGAATAGAGTATCCGCTCCATTCTCAATCTTAACTGTTTGTGCGGCTTCCTGCTGTGTTTCAAACAAGGCCCGTGTAAATTTGATGGACTGAATAGACAATAGACAATAGGTGTAGGAGTAGGCCATTCGGCCCATTCTAGCCAGCACCGCCATTCACTGTGATCATGGCTGATCATACACAATCAGTACCCTGTTCCTGCCCTCTCCCTATATCCCTTGACCCCGCTATCTATAAGAGCTCTATCTAACTCTCTCTTGAATGCATCCAGAGACTTGGCCTCCACTGCCTTCTGGGGCAGAGCATTCCACATATCCACCACTCTCTGGGTGACAACAACACACACATCCTGATGAAGGGTCTCGGCCCGAAACGTCGACAGCGCTTCTCGCTATAGATGCTGCCTGGCCTGCTGTGTTCCACCAGCATTTTGTGTGTGTTGTTGTTTGAATTTCCAGCATCTGCAGATTTCCTCGTGTTTACTCTCTGGGTGAAAAAGTTTTTCCACATCTCCGTTCTAAATGGCCTACCCCTTATTCTTAAACTGTGGCCTCTAGTTCTGGACTCACCCATCAGCGGGAACATGCTTCCTGCCTCCAGCGTGTCCAATCCCTTAATAATCTTATATGTTTCAATCAGATCCCATCTCATCCTTCTAAATTCCAGTGTATACAAACCCAGTCGCTCCAATCTTTCAACATATGACAGTCCCGCCATTCCGGGAATTAACCTTGTGAACCTACGCTGCACTCCCTCAATAGCAAGAATGTCCTTCCTCAAATTTGGAGACCAAAACTGCACACAGTACTACAGGTGGGGTCTCACCAGGGCCCTGTACAGCTGCAGAAGGACCTCTTTACTCCTATACTCAATTCCTCTTGTTATAAAGGCCAGCATGCCATTAGCTTTCTTCACTGCCTGCTGTACCTGCATGCTTGCTTTCATTGACTGATGTACAAGAACACCTAGATCTCGTTGTACTTCCCCTTTTCCTAACTTGACTCCATTTAGATAGTAATCTGCCTTCCTGTTCTTGGCACCAAAGTGGATAACCTCACATTTATCCACATTAAACTGCATCTGCCATACATTTGCCCACTCACCCAACCTGTCCAAGTCATCCTGCATTCTCATAACATCCTCCTGACATTTCACACTGCCACCCAGCTTTGTGTCATCGGCAAATTTGCTAATGTTACTTTTAATCCCTTCATCTAAATCATTGATGTATATTGTAAACAGCTGCGGTCCCAGCACAGAACCTTGTGGTACCCCACTGGTCACAGCCTGCTATTCCGAACGGGACCCGTAAATCGCTACTCTTTGTTTCCTGTCAGCCAGCCAATTTTCAATCCATGTCAGTACTCTGCCCCCAGTACCATGTGCCCTAATTTTGCCCACTAATCTCCTATGTGGGACTTTATTAAAAGCTTTCTGGAAGTCCAGGTACACTACATCCACTGGTTCTCCCTTGTCCATTTTCATAGTTATATCCTCAAAAAACTCCAGAAGATTAGTCAAGCATGATTTTCCCTTCATAAATCCATGCTGACTCGGACTGATCCTTCTACTGCTATCCAAATGTGTCGTAATTTCCTCTTTTATAATTGACTCCAGCATCTTTCCCACCACTGACATCAGGCTAACCAGCCTATAATTCCCTGTTTTCTCTCTCCCTCCTTTCTTGAAAAGTGGGACAACATTAGCCACCCTCCAATCAGCAGGAACTGTTCCTGAATCTACAGAACATTGGAAAATGATTACCAATGCGTCCACGATTTCTACAGCCACCTCTTTAAGTACCCTGGGATGCAGACCATCAGGTCCCAGGGACTTATCAGCCTTCAGACTCAACAGTCTATCCAACACCGTTTCTTGCCTAATATAAATTTCCTTCAGTTCATCCTTTACCCTAGTTCCTTTGTCCACTATTACATCCGGGAGATTGTTTGTGTCTTCTCTAGTGAAGACAGATCCAAAGTACCTGTTCAACTCGTCTGCCATTTCCTTGTTCCCCATAATAAATTCACCCGTTTCTGTCTTCAATGGCCCAATTTTGGTCTTAACTATTTTTTTGCTATTCACATACCTAAAGAAGCTTTTACTATCCTCCTTTATATTCTTGGCTAGTTTACCTTCGTACCTCATTTTTTCTTGGCGTATTGCCTTTTTTGTTATCTTCTGTTGCTCTTTAAAAGCTTCCCAGTCCTCCAGTTTCCCGCTCATCTTTGCAATGTTATACTTCTTCCCTTTTATTTTTATACTGCCCTTTACTTCCATTGTCAGCTTCAGCCGCCCCTTACTCCCCTTAGGATCTTTCTTCCTCTTTGGAATGAACCAATCCTGCACCTTCTGCATTATTCCCAGAAATACTTGCCATTGTTGTTCCACTGTTTTCCCTGCTAGGGTATTGTTCCATTGAACTTTGGCCAGCTCCTCCCTCATAGCTCCATAGTTCCCTTTGTTCAACTGTAATACTGACACATCCGATTTTCCCTTCTCCTTCTCAAATTGTAGGTTAAAACAGACCATATTATGGTCACTACCTCCTAATGGTTCCTTTACCTCGAGGTCCCTGATCAAATCTGGTTCATTGCACAACACTAAATCTAGAATTGCCTTCTCCCTGGTAGGCTCCAGTACAAGCTGTTCTGAGAATCCATCTCGGAGGCACTCCACAAACTCCCTTTCTTGGGGTCCAGTACCATTCTGATTCTCCCAGTCTACCTGCATGTTGAACTTCATCTTCGATCTTGACACAAGACTGTCTTCTGGATTCGAATATTGAAATGTTTTCTCCCTGTGTATCAGAACAGTACGTTATCCATTGGTATATCTATGAAGGTTCTCAGTCATCCAGGTCATTGTATATCAAGCTGTAGTAAATCACTGGACTTGCTATGTTGTCTAGAACATGTTTCACCATTCATTCGAGAGGCTTCTTCAGTTCTGATCCATGATGGGTAGTTTTCTGGCTTAAAAACATCTCTACCTCAACATCTCCACAACAGTTCACACATCCAATCATGCATTACCTCTGTGACTCTTAATGACTTTTATGTGATTGCTATATTTTTAAATAACTCACAGAGTTTATAAGCTGGAAAATTACCCATCATAGATCAGAACTGAAAAAGCCTCTCTTTCAGCACACCCTGATTTGTGCATTTTCCACAACCCCACCATTTGAAATACATTACTCTTGTTTGTATTATCATTCTCTATCTGCCCCAGTAGCTCATTTGTCCATGGGACTTATCCCCACAGCAAGACTCTCCTCACCTTGTCATACACACCTCTCCCAACTATTCCTGAAATTTAATTAGCACCTTGTTTTCTCTCTTTTCTAGTTCCATCAAAGGGTCTTTGATCTGCAACACTGACTTAGTTTCTCATTCACCTGCTGTGTATTTCCAGCTTCTGTTTTTGTTTAAGATTTAGATTCAGTTCCTCAAAATTATTTTCTATCAAAGAAGAAGTACTGGAATCTTCTTTCAATTTTCCCTTACTGCAACTCACCATTTTAATCATAACATTTTAGCGTACAAAGCTGCTGATTGTAGTCCAACAAATATTTTCTCTGCTATCTAAGATCATTCATGCACATTATTATTAGTTAATTGTGGTAATATTGGTTTGTATTGTATGAGTTATATGTACCGTGTCGGTCTGGAGGAACATTGTTACGTTTAGCAATATACAAGTATATGGTTGAAATGACAATAAACTTGAAATTAAAGAAGTAGCTTGCATTTTTGAAACAACTTTTATGTTCTCTAAATATCCAAACTATTTCTAGCTGTTAAAGTATTGTAAAGACTAGAAGGGCCGAGATGGTCTGTTTCCGTGCTGTAATTGTTATATGATTATCCCTTTGATCACATGGGTTTTCTCAGGTGCCCCGGTCTCCTCCTGCATTTCGAATACGTATGGACTAGTAGGTTAATTGGTCACATGAGTACAATTGAGTGGGATGGGCTGGTTGGGCTGGAATGGCCTGTATGTGCTGAATGTGTTGTATCTCTTGTTATGATCCCAGCCCCCTCCTTCTTGAGAATCGCAAGATCGCTATTAATTCGGGTCTTGGACCCAGAAAATGAGAGAGAATCCTCAGCAGGACAAAGCAACGGATTTGGCCATTGTTTCTTGGAGACACCTTTGTGGATTGCGATCCTATACTACGTGCCAGCTCTCAGGGCTACGTGTACACCCTCGGGCAATGTGGGCTGGGGATTGCATCACCCCACCCTGATTGGCATCTACAACCCTGCAAGTCAAGATGAAAGAGGGACTGCAGGAGGCAGTACCCTAGTGACGTACCAGAAGGAGACACCATCGCTCATCGCTCCCGTGATAACGGGAAGCTATTCGGAAGCCACATGTGGTCCATTTCCCCTGGCCTGGGGAACGGGTGGCTGATAACACTGAAAGGGACTTCGAACTAACAACGGGGAACCCACGTTCCCGATTCAACGGTTTGCGTCCTAAAGACTGGGCAAGTTTCTTTTCTCACCAAAAATCTCTCTCTCTCTCCAACAAGTGAAACCCAGCGGTCCCCAAAAGGCTAAAGCCTGCATGAACTTGCGAGACTTTTATATTTCCATCGGACAATATTTTTACCCCTAGACAAAACGATAGAGCCACTTCTTATTGATGATTATTACTATACCCGCGCTTTAGATTGAGTATTGACGACGTAGGTTATCTGAATGTTTGTATTAACCTTACTTTGGTCCCCTTTTATAAATAAAAACGTTTAAAAATAGTACCATCAGACTTCAGCGGACCTCTCTATCTTTGCTGGTAAGTGACCCAGTTACGGGGTTCGTAACACTCTAAATACGAAAAATAAATGTGGCTTTATAGTGCTATCACAGTCACAATGTAAGGAAGTGAATTGTTTTGGAGTGAAGGAGGATAAGACATGACTTGCTAGAAGTGTACAAATGATAATACGTTAGTGGCATTTAAAATATTGTTAGATAGGCAAATGGGTGACAGAAAAATAAAGGGCTATGTAGGAAGGAAGGGTTAAATTGATCTTGGGTAGGTTAAAGTTATGACCATAAGACATAGGAGCTGAATTAGGCAATTTGGCCCATCAAGTCTCCTCCACCATTCTATCTGATGTAGTGTTAAACCTCTCAACCCCATTCTCTTGTCTTCACCCCGTACCATTTGATGCCCTTACTCATGAAGGACATATCAACCTCAGAAGTAAATATACCCAACGACTTGGCCTCCACAGCCCTCTGTAATAAGGAATTCCACAGACTCACTGCACTTTGGCTAAAGGTCGGCACAACATCATGGGTCAAAGAGCCTGTACTGTTCAGAGGTGGAGAGATGGCAACATCAAATTCTTTGGTGTTATCATTTCAGATGATCTGCTTTAGGCACAACACCTAAGTGCAATTATGAAAAAAAAAGCATGGCAGTGCCTCTACTTCCTTTGAAGTTTGCAAAGATTTGGCATGATATCTAAAACTTTGACAAACTTCTGTAGGTGTGTGGTGGAGAGAATACTGACAAGTTACATCATGGTTTGGTATGAAAATGCCAATGCCCTTGAACGGAAAACCCTACAAAACGTAGTGGATATGGCCCAGGTAAAGCCCTCGTTACCAGCAAATACATCTACATGGACTGCTGTTGCAGGAAACCAGCATCCATAGTCAAGGACCCCTACCACCCAGGTCACGCTCTCTTCTCACTGCTGCCATCAGGAATGAGGTGTAGGGGCCTTAGGACTCACACCACCAGGTTCTGGAACGGTTATCACCCCTCAACTATCAGGCTCAAGTCAAAGGGTCAAGTCACTTTTTATTGTCATTTCGACCATAACTGCTGGTACAGTACAGAGTGAAAATGAGACACAACGTTTTTCAGGACCATGATGTTACATGAAACAGTACAAAAACTAGACTGAACTACGTAAAAAACAACACAGAAAAAAAACTACACTAGACTACAGACCTACCTAGGACTGCATAAAGTGCACAAAACAGTGCAGGCATTACAATAAATATTAAACAAGACAATAGGGCAGTAAGGTGTCAGTCCCGGCTCTGGGTATTGACGAGTCTGATAGCTTGGGGGAAGAAACTGTTGCATAGTCTGGTTGTGAGTGCCTGAATACTTCGGAGCCTTTTCCCAGACGGCAGGAGGGAGAAGAGTTTGTATGAGGGGTGAGTGCATAACGCTATTTGCTTTGCGGATTCAGCGTGTAGTATAAATGTCCGTAATGGCGGGAAGAGAGACCTTGATGATCTTCTCAGCTGGCTCTTGAACCAGAGGGGAAAACTATACTTAGGTTCACTCACCCTATCACTGAACTGTCCCCACAACCTTTGGACTCACTTTCAAGGACTCTTCGTCTCATGTTCTTGATACTTAATGCTAATTTTTTAAAAAAAAAATTTGTATTTGCATGGTTTGTTATCTTTTGCATACTGGTTGTTTGTTCTGTTGAGAATGGTTTTTCATTGATTCCATTATGTTTCTTGGATTTACTGAGTATGCAAGCAAGAAAATAAATCTTATTGTGGTATGTGGTAATATTATTTTACTTTGTACTTTGTAATTTTCTGTATTCTGTGACTTTGACTCAAGCAGCAGTGTTGGTGGGGATACAGTATTTGCAGAAACGTATGCCTCAAAACTATCCCAGCAATTGTGGCCTTTATTTCTCTCAGAGCTGGTGGATGATGTTTAACTATGTTCTGATGGTTCATGGGTGTTAGGAGATGATGCATTGCAGCTGTGAGTCTGAGATTTTTACTTTCACTTGCTGATTAAGATCTGATTTCTCTGTTCTCAGCACTGGAGGCCATCCCGAGGCTGGCTAACAAGGCATACGATTTTGTGCAGTAGCTGTACTGCTGGATCACTGGATAACCACAACTGAGTAATCAATATCCAAGACTCTGCTTTGTCATAGTACATGGCTGTAAGAAGATTATTAAGTTCATGTAAGCTTGCTTTAATTTTAACATGCCGCCATGGTAGCTTAGCAGTTAGTGTGTTGCGGAGTTCAGAGTTCAATTCAGGTACAATCTGTTAGGAGTTTGTGCGTTCTCCCTGTGAACTGCATGGGTTGCTGCAGGAATTTAGTTTCCTCCCATACCGAAGATGTACTGGTCAGTAGGTCCTGTAAATTGTCCTGGGATAAGCCTAGGGCTTGATAAGATGGTTGCTGTGAAATACAGCTCATTGGGCCAGAAGGGCCACTTCTACGCTGTAGCTCTAAATTAAAAAAAATTAAATGTTGCTCCTTTATAAATGCCTTTTCTGGGAAAACTTCAGAGAACTTAATTATCTTCACGGCACTCTCGCTTAACGTACACAAGGATTAGATGCTGCACCTTCTTGAGAGAGGAAATGAAACTTGATTTGAGAAATGGTGGGGAGGTGGGTTGGAGGTGATTGTTGGTTGACAAATGTAAGCTGGTGTTTTGGTGATTTGTGAAATGGAGATAGTTATTGGAAAGTGAAACTGAGACATTGACTTTTAAGTTACATTAAAATAGGTGAATTTCCATGGAACAGCCTTAGAATAGTGAAAGGAGAAACTAATACCCAGAAGTTTCTCTCTATAGAAAGCTTCTAAAGGAGAGTAAGAAAGAAGCCTTAGAATTATTGTTAAAAGCAAAGGTTTCAATGGGGAACTATGGAACATTTCTACATTGACAAATTAGTGAACAACAGGGCTGGCTCAGGAAGTCTCCATCCTGGATGCAACTTCCTTAGTTCTGCTTTCTGTACAAATTGTTGCTAATGGATGTTTACATGCTACACATTACAGATTGAAAGCTTTTGCACATATGGTGCACTAGAGTTGAAGAATGGCTAACTGCTTATACTTCTTAGCAAAAGTATTAAGAAAATAAGTAGGAATGGTTAATGGGTGTAATGCTACTTGGTTCAATGTCTATAAACTCATTCACTGAGCACGGAGTTCTGTAAAGGCATCCTCAGATTAACCTTCAGACAATCAGATTGATACTGATGGAACATTCTTTGTTGCCATCTATCAAGATTATCCTCCGGCCACCTCTCAACCTCTTCCTCATTCTTATCTTCTTCTTCCTGCTTCAGTACCTCATGCTGAAAACATTGTGTGGGAGATAACAGACAAAGGATGAAGTAAACAGCCTTTCTGCTGAGTTCTGCATGCCACTCACCCCAAAGCAGTGCGGACAATGAGAACTCATATGGAGGAGCCAACATATATTCTCCTCTGGGATTCCACCTTTCAAATTACCACCACTTAGATGTAGTGGCTGGAACATGGGCTGAAATTAAAATTAAAAACAAAGGACCTGCTCTCATTTTATTGAGGAGGCAAAAAATACATGAGACCACTTGGACAGCCCAAGATCAAAATATCATTTGAACCTCCTGGATACAGAATTACAGAATAGTTACAAGATGGAAGGAAGACGCTTAGAGCCTGTCAAGTGCTTGTCGGCTCTTTGTGAGAACAATCCAGCTAGTTCTGTTTCTCAGTTCTGAAAGTTCTTTTCCTAATCCAATTCCCATTTGAAAACTGTAGTTGAATCTGCCTTCATTACTACTCTGGCAGTGCATACAAACCCTAACCATTCACCCTGTAAGAAAGATCCCCTCACCAGCACCTCAATGGAAGCTGACTATATGCTTCAGGATTTGAAGATCATCTTGCAGTTTTGTTTGTTCTCCCATCCTTTCTTCTCTGTTCACATAAACAAAGTCCACTTCATCTTTGCAAAAGAATGGCACCAGTGCAGGCTATAATATTACAGTATTGACCAGTGTTTTTAAAAATTCACCATGACTTCCCTGATCTTGTACTCTGCAACTCTTAATATAAAGCCCTGGATCCTAATGTTTTTTAACCACTCTCTTGGCAACACTATCATTTTCAATAAACAATAAATACAGAGCTTTTTTTCTGTTCTTGTACCCGAGAATTTTGCACTCTAATTTACATGACCTCTTCTTATACTTTCTACCAAAAAGTACTACTTTCTATTTCTCAGGGACTCATTTAATCTATATTGGAAAAGGCTCAAGTGCCTCATGTGTTGAACATGTCATCTCTATTCAGAGGGAATTGGTCCTTGAGATTCTTGAATGGCTTTAGTTTGTGAAGGACTAAAGAACCACAAGTCCCACCTGAACGTTCAGAAGTACCACAATGCTTGTACGTCATTGGGACTGCTCATGCTGATGGTGCTCAGCTGAAGGAAAAGTACTCAGATTTCCATTTTGTGTAGAGAGTTTGAGTGACATCCCTCTACTATTTTACAGTTCAGTCTGTATGGTGCAATACAGGTCAGTTATCACTGCATGGAATATGAATATAAGAATTTGGAGCAGAAGTAAGTCCCTTGACCCTTCAAGTCTGCTCTGCCATTCATCATGGCTGATCCTTGATCTTAGTGTCATTTTCCTGCACTTCCCCAGTATACCTTGATAGCCTTAATATCCAGAAATCCATCATCCCCAATTTGAATGAACTTGGAAAACTGTAGCCTACGGTGACCTTGCCGCACAGGGAGGTTGAAATAGGATTATGCCTGTCTGGATACTATGTTGGTTTTATGTCTGTAGACATCGTTCCTAAGGGTTTGGAGTCTTCTAATCAACCTTCCTAAGGCTCCTCGTACTATCAAGGCTTGATCTTGCATGCAACTTTACTTCAAACATGGTAGCTTCAGACTGAGTAGCACTGGCACAGAAGCACTTATGCTGAACAGGTCTAAAGTTCTGCATTTTCTACAATGATGCCAGGGATGAGGCACTTTGACTGTGTATGTCGATAGGAGAAAGTGGACATGTTCATGTGCATGGAGATGGGCTTCAGAACCAGCCTCTGAATGCTGTGTAGTAGACTCCGGACGTTTGTGAATACTCTGATTAAATAATCTTGCTGCATAATTCAGCCTTCTGAAGACCCATGCCAGCTGGCAGTCAGTCACCAGTGATTGGTCTGAGTTTGAACGAGATGACCCATTTTTCGAACAAGTGTTCCACAAGAATTGGTGTCATTTTGTGCTCATTTAATCAGATAAGACAGGTACCATGTGCAAGATAATGACCTTTGATCTGAGTACCTATTCTGTTTTCCCCTCAAGC
Organism: Hemitrygon akajei; assembly: GCF_048418815.1. NCBI lineage: Eukaryota > Metazoa > Chordata > Chondrichthyes > Myliobatiformes > Dasyatidae > Hemitrygon > Hemitrygon akajei. Next base: position 36,513,020 of record NC_133134.1, on the reverse strand, counting down.
ACGTTTCACTAAGGAAAAGCTGTTCACAACTCATTTTGAGAAAGATCAATTTTCATCAGCATAGCACTAAAAAACGTAGTACAAGGAAAGAAAAACTTCAAAAAATTGTACTTGAAAACCTATTATGAATTTAAAATGTACTTTTTTAAATTGAGGGGCCTTCAAATTTTACAATACATCTGCAAGCATGCACCATGTTTCCTATTGTGTAGCGAATTGAGGAGTATATAAGATTTATTTGTCAATTCAGTACTTGTGACTGAATAAATCATATTAGATTGCCTAAAATAAAACTCCCATTGATATGTTGCTCAGATTTTCACATTACAAATGCCATTCACAGCCTTAATCTGATGTACTAAAATAATATGGCAACGTGGTTCAAAGGTTCATTTTATTGTCAAAGTATGCATGTACAATATAACTCTGATATTCGTCTTCTCCAGATAGCCATAGAATACAGAAAACACGAGAGAGTCGTTGAAAGAAAAGACAGCAAACCCCCTCCCCGCACGAAAGGGAAAAAGGAACAAAACTCTCAAACGTCAAACACCAACCCCTCCCTTGCATAAAAAAACTAACAGATTGCCCACACGGGAAACGGTAGCTGAATCACCAAACTCCAAACCCCAACTTCCCTCTCGCACAAAAACCAACAGACCGTCCACACAGAAAGAAGTAGCCAGAACATCAAAATCCCCAACCCCCTCCCTCACAAAAAAATCAGCAACAACATTAAACCCCCAACCCCCTCCCTTGCAAAATAGAACAGTGTCAACAGTACTAAGCCCCCAACCCCCTCTCCCACACACAAAAACCAACAGATTTCCCACCGAAAAACCAACAAGAACATCAGACCCCAAACCCCCATTCCCTCCCTTGTATAAAAACCAAAAACATCACCCACCCAGAACCCCAACCCATCAATTGGCAACAAGAAAGAAATCACAGGAAACTCAACGAGAGCAAAATAAACTACAGTCGAACAATCACATAAATCTCAGAATTTTAAAAACATCCTCCCTCCAGAACCGAGGAGTGCGGCCGCTGAAACTCAGTCCTTCCGTGAAGAATGACCGCCGTGCCGCCAACCTGTAGCCTTCCGAGTGCTGCCATCCAGCTCCCAACTGTGGCCTCCGTGGAGAGCGGCCGCTGACCACCTCAGCATTCGCTCCAATGTTTCAGTCTTCCTCGGTGCTTCAAACTGGAGTCGATCATGGCCCCGAGCCCCGCCTCTAGTCTTCTCCATGAGGCAACCCATGCTTGCGGTTCTCCTGGGCACAGCAGAGCTCCGGATCACTCCTTTGAACTCTAAACTGCACGTCACAGGCTCCTACCTGCCATCTTGACCGGATTATCTTGTATCTCGTATTGCACAGTTTTGCCTACAAAACCTACAAACAGGAAGTTCCACTAAACTGAACTGGCTTTATGCTCCACATGAGCTACTCGCACCCTGCCTTATCCAGTACCTTCAGTACCTTCCTTTTCTCATTTCTCCCATCTGCATCCGTTTAAATCTCCTGCAGTGTTTTCAGCCTGATCTTATGACTTTTAACTAATGCAACCTTTCAGCTGAGGAGAAGGAGTTTCTGAACTGGAGAGTGAGCCTAAATCTCTCTGAAATTGCCATGGCACTAATATATTTTGCAGACACAAGAGACGGCTGATGCTAGAATCTGGAGCAATAAACAAACTGCTGGAGGATTTCAGTGAGTCGATAGCATCTTTGCAGGCAAAGGGACAGTCAGCGATTTGGGTTGAGACCTTGCATTAGGACTGAGAGTGCCAAAGGGAGATAGCCAGTATATAAAGAGGTAGGCCAGGGGCTGGTAGGTAATAGGTGGAACCAGATGAGATAGGGGATGATAGGTTAATGGAGCCAGGTGAAGAAGAGGGAGTTTAGAGGCAGGCTGGTAAGTGATATGTGGAAACAGTGGGAAATGAGTGGTGGAGGCGGTGGAGAATAAGAAAGAGATGGAGCCCATCCCTTAGGCTATCTTCACCATTTTTTTACCTGTACTATCACCTTTGACGTGTGCATTGAGGTTCCTCAATATTCCCTAAGACTAAACAATTCACCCTTGCTAAGTCATAGCTATGTCCATCTCGCCAATTGATCAATGTCATCATGTAGCTTAGATTGTCCTCATCATTATCAACTACACCATCAATTGTTGTATCATCTGCAAACTTTCTCATTGTTCCTCTTCACTTTTGCTAGAGTGTTCTCCCTGATACATTTAGATTTTATTTCTGTTCTCACAGTGAAGGCCTGCTCTTCTTGTTGTCTTTGCTGATGCGCACGACTGCCTGTTTTAAACTTTGTCTGCAAGCTTTTCAAACCTTATGCTCTGGGCATTATGTACTATTTGCAAAGTGAGCAACTGTCATTCATGTAGACAGCAATTTGTCAAAGATCAACAAAAGTGCTTTCCTAAAACTGATGTCCCAAAAACCGGAGTGTGGAGTAGGTGGCTGCTGACACATGGGGTGACTTGTGCATAGGATTCTGCCTGTTCAGGGTGTAACTACTCTGAGAGGTTATAATGTCCACTTGGTTACGAAGTATAGATGGAAAGGATTAGTAATGTTGATCATTTTATAGTTTGCTGAGGAATGTTCTGTCATATTGTCCGTGGACAAGCTCATCTGTTATATGGGAGACTGATGAACAGATTGCAGTGTAAATGTTATTTTGGCTACTGCCGTCGACCTCATTAATTGTATTGATCAGACAAAGGAGGTTATGCATGGGTTCCAGATAAATAAAAGGATGAACCATTAATTACAGATTTACGAAATCCCAGACTAATTAATGAGGAGTGAATGTTGTCTTTTTAAACCAGCTTGAACTAAGCAGAGTCTTGATTTGAATTGTGAAGGGGTTGCACCACTCAGTTTGCACCAGCACCTCTGACAGCCCTACATCTTTGTGTACACTCTGTGTTGTTCCAAATCTGGCCTCAGATTACTGTGTGCTGTTGTAGTTTAGGCTGCCTAGTCTTGTCAATTGGAAGTGCCTCCCTAAAGAACTTAGTTTTTCAGACTTGTAATGCATATTTCTTTAAGAACTTCAAGTTATTCCCCCTGACACTCCGTAATGTGTCTCATTTACACTTACGGAAAGCATCTTGGGATCTTTTCCTGAACTGTAGTACTTAATAAAATTAATTTATTTTCTTTTGTCACTTCTGATTCTAAAGCTTTCTCACGGGCCTTTCATTCTCTGATCTGTGTTTCTAACCCACCACTTCCACCATCGTTAATACGCAGTACCTGCATGTACATGACTAGAGGGAACAAGCTTTTAAAGCAAATTATTTGGGAGAAAATGTGTGAAATATTAATGCTGGGAAAGAATTCCACTAATGCCATTGGACATATTTGAAAGATCAATTTAAGCTCTAAAACAGGAGTTTATTAAAGGAGCATATGTTGACTAGGGCATGGATAGCCTTGTGGTGAAGACCTTTAGAGTGGTTATCAAAATTGCAGTTATGGCAAAAAAAAGAAAAAGCTTTTCAGAAAAAAACTTGAATCGAATTGAATTGACTGAGTTGACTTCATTACTTATATCCTTCACCTACATGAGGAGTAAAAATCTTTACATTACGTCTCCGTCTAAATGTGCAATGTGTCACTTGTAATTTGTAATAAGTAGCATGTACAACAGGACAGTCAAAATAGCATAGAAATACAATTGTATCAGCGTGAATTAATCAGTCTGATGGCCTGGTGGAAGAAGCTGTCCTGGAGCCTGTTGGTCCTGGCTTTAATGCTGCAGTACCATTTCCTGGATGGTAGCGGCTGGAACAGTTGGTGGTTGGGGTGACTTGGGTCCCCAATGATCGTTCGGGCCCTTTTTACACACCCGTCTCTGTATGAGCAGAATGGGGTTGAGCGAGATAATAAAACAGCCATGATGGAATAGCAGAGCAAAATCAATGGGCTGAATGGCCTCATTCTGCTGCTCTGTCTTATGTTAATTCCTCTTTTGAATTTGCTTGCAATAAATGAGAAACAGCTCTCTTCATGTTGACTCAATGAAATGCAGTTTAACAATATGAAAATGTGATTTAATCAATAGTTGCTTCAAATTTCTTGAGCAATTATTTTGATTCTGATTTCACGAAGAATTCTGATCTCCCAGAAATGATAGGAAGCCTATTGTCTAGCGAGAAGGCGGGATTGAAGGCAGATAAATCCTCAGGACTTGATCATTTGCATCCAAAGGAAGTGGCACTAGAAACAGTAGCTATGCTAGTGGCCATTTTTTTAACATCCTTTATGCTCTGTATCACTTTCTACAGTTTGGAGGGAAGTGGCTAATATAACCCACTATTTAATAAAAGAGGGAGAAAAGATAGGAATTACAGGCTCATTAGCATGACATTTGTAGAGCGGATTCTTTTATTTATTTTATTTTTATTTAGGTAACAGGCCTATCTGGCCCAATGGGCCTATCTGCCCAATTGCAGTCTGTGACCTGTCAATCTACTAACTTGTATGTCTTTGGAATGTGGGAGGAAACCAGAGAACCAGGAGGAAAACCACACAGTCACAATGAGAATGTATAAACTCCTTACACAAGCAGTGACAGAAACGAACCCAAGTTGCTGGTGCTGTAGTAGCATTAGATTAACCGCGACACTACCATGAGAGTTTGTTAATAAAGATGTAATAGCACATCATTTGGAGAATCACGATAGAAATGTAAATGTGGTTTTATGAGAAACAAACTATGCTAGGCAAATTTAATGGATTTTTATTTGCAGACGTACCTAGTAGAGTAGATAACACTTTGGAGGCAGAGAGAGGCAGGCGGATCGTTATGTGAACCGTGATAGATTAGATTAGGAAAGAGGTTGATATCTTTATGCACCAGCCAGTGAAAGTAAAAGTCAAGGTGAGGCTGGTGGTTAGGAGAGCAAATGGCTTGTTGGGCTTCATTGTAGGAGGATTTGAGTGCAGGAACAGGGATGTCTTATTGTAATTGTACAGGACCTTGTGTTTGTGTGTTGCTTTGGTGTTATTATCTGAGAAAGGATGTTACATAGAAACATAGAAAACCTACAGCACAATACAGGCCCTTCAGCCCTCAAAGCTGTGCTGAACATGTCCTTACCTTAGAACTACCTAGGCTAACCCATAGCCCTCTATTTTTCTAAGCTCCACGTATCCATCCCAGGAGTCTCTTAAAAGACCCTATCGTATTGGCCTCCACCACCATCGACAGCAGCCCATTCCACACACTCACCACTCTGAGTAAAAAAACTTACCCCTGATATCTCCTCTGTACCTACTCCCCAGCACCTTAAACCTGTGTTCTCTTGTGGCAACTATTTTAGCCATGGGAAAAAGCCTCTGACTATCCACATGATCAATGCCTCTCGTCATCTTATACAGCTCTATCAGATCACCCCTCATCCTCCGTCGCTCCAAGGAGAAAAGGCCGAGTTCACTCAACCTATTCTCATAAGGCATGCTCCCCAATCCAGGCAATATCCTTGTAAATCTCCTCCGCACCCTTTCTATGGTTTCCACGTCCTTTCTGTAGTGAGGCGACCAGAATTGAGCACAGTACTCCAAGTGGGATCTGACCAGAGTCCCATATAGCTGCAACATTACCTGTCGGCTCTTAAACTCAATCCCACGATTGATGAAGGCCAATGCTCCGTATGCCTTCTTAACCACAGAGTCAACCTGCGCAGCAGCTTTGAGTGTCCTATGGACTCGGACCCCAAGATCCCTCCACACTGCCAAGAGTCTTGCCATTAATACTATATTCTGCCATCATATTTGACCTACCAAAATGAACCACCTCACACTTATCTGGGTTGAACTCCATCTACCACTTCTCAGCCCAGTTTTGCATCCTATCGATGTCCCACTATAACCTCTGACAGCCCTCCACACTATCCACAACACATCCAATCTTTGTGTCATCAGCAAACTTACTAATCCATCCCTCCAACTCTACATCTAGGTCATTTATAAAAATCACGAAGAGTAGGGGTCCCAGAACAGCTCCCTGAGGCACACCACTGGACACCGACCTCCATGCAAAATATGACCTGTCTACAACCACTCTTTGCCTTCTATGGGCAAGCCAGTTCTGGATCCACAAAGCAATGTCCCCTTGGATCCCATGCCTCCTTACTTTCTCAATAAGCCTTGCATGGGGCACTTATTAAATGCCTTGCTAAAATCCATATGTACTACATCTACGGCTCTACCCTCATCAATGTGTTTAGTCACATCCTCAAAAAGTTCAATCAGACTCGTAAGGCACAACCTGCCTTTGACAAAGCCATGCTGACTATTCCTAATCATATTATGCCTCTCCAAATGTTCATAAATCCTGCCTCTCAGGATCTTCTCCAACAACTTACCAACCACTGAAGTAAGAAGCTCACGTGAAGTAAGAAGTTACGTGTATGAGGCTCTGCCAAGGCTCACCAGACTGACTCCTAGGGGACTGATGTACAAAGGGAGACTGAGATAATTGGGCTTGTATCACTAGATTTCAGAGGATGAGAGGGACTTTTTGACTCTTATAAAATTTTGATGGGACGGGACAGACAAAATGCAGGCAGGATGTGCCTAATGGGGTCACAGCCGAAGGACATGGGGTAAACCATTCAGAAAGCAGTTAACCTGCAGAGTTTTCTACCACAGAAGGCATTTGAGGCCAAATCATTAAATAATTCATGAAAGGATTAAATATATTTCTAAAGGCTAAGGACAATAGGGAATGCGGGAGAAAGCAGGAACATAGTACATAATTTGGATGATGAGTTATGATCATATTGAATAGTAGAGCAGCAGGTTTCAAAGCTGTAGTGCCTGCTCCTGTTGTGTTTCCTTCTCCAAGTTAACAGAAAGACCACGTTAAGCTGATACTCATGTGGTTATTTGTCCAGCTGATTGTTGGGATACGAGAGGAAACTGGAGCACGAGGAGAAATCTATAAATCCACGCAGTGACATGCAACCTGCACACTGACTGTACCCAACATTACAATTGAATTTGGGTCTCTGACCCTGTCAGGTGTAATGGCTGTTGTAAATATGTCACTGTGCTGCCCATATAGGCATAAAGGTGAAGCAGTTAATACTTCAGTGATCTGGGCACTGTCAGTGTGGAGTCTGTACATTCTCCCTGACACTGTGTTGACTTGCTACAGAAACCCCAGTTTCCTTCCACATCCTAAAGGTATGCTGCTGATAAGTTAGTTGAGCACCATACATTAAATTTCTAGGTTGGAGGCAGCAGAATCAGGGAGGTGAGAATAGGGTTACAAGGAAGTAAATGGGATTGCTCTGTGAGTAGGCATAGATTTGATAGGATAGATGATCTCCTGGGTGGGTTGTGATAAAATATGGGAAATATACAAAAAATATTTTCACTATGTATTCGTAAGATGTTGTGAAATTTGAAGTAGTGGAGTCAGATTTGTTATCATTGATTTTGTATGACATGAAACTGGTTGTTTTGTGGCAGCAGTACATTGCAAACACATAAAATCACTATAAATGACCAAAATAAATACACAGTGTAAAAAAAAGAATAATGAGGTGGTGTTTATAGAGCATTCAGAAATCTGATGGTGGAGGGGAGCAAGGTAGAGAGTAAAAAACATCTTAATAAGCCATGCTACCAAGCTGAAATCTCTTAGATATATCTTTATTTATTTACAAAGTGAAGACAATAAATAGCGTGAGACTATTTTATATTGTTGTGTTTGATCCAGCAATTGTGCAATTATTTATATATCTATAAAATCAAAATTGTAACACAAATTAGTTAATGGATAAAATACAAGCAGTTAGAGGTGATAATGCTGTGAAGCTGATCACAGCTTACATGGATTTTGTTAGAAGACATTTGTGCAGATTCACATTCACCCCTTTGCCAATAGTGACCAGTCCTTTAAATGTCAAAACAAGCTAAAGTTTCCCCAACAATTTAAAAAGCCCGCAGTCTTGTTAAAAGTCAATTGCTGGTGTTTTCTGGGTGGTTTTTGTGTTTAAAATTTGATGCAATGTCCTTCCAAGCACATTAAGTCCATTCATTTGGTCAGTTTTTTTAATAACGTTCAGAACAGAGAGTTTAGACTTCACAGCTTGTACAATCCAATTAGTTTAGCATGGAAACAATTTTGGCCTCTGTGAACAGTCAACTGTTGGCTGTAGCTTTGAAGCATGCAAGCTAGATCTGGACTCAAATACTGCCTACAATTATTTTTGTTTGTTACTCACCCAAAAAATGGCTTCAATTAGGTTTGATCCGTAAAAACCTTTTGAAGGTTTGTTTTCATTGCTTGCATGCCAATGTATTCATTCAACTTTGACACAATTTCTGGTGTCAATAGACGCCTAGCAATATATTCCATGCTGGGTTCAACAACAAATTTAAAGAATCGGTTAATAAAAGCCAGTGTGATATTCTACCTTGGAATGATTTTTGGATCCCTCTTGTCTACAAGACCCAAGAAATAGCTGAAGTCAGTTGGCAGCGTTTCTGCCCTTGGTACCAGGGTGGATATTTATTTGTTTGGTCTTGATTTGTGAAGCCATGCACCATCCATACATTTGAAGAAACCTCAGCTTACAAAACTTGTTGGTGGTGTCCTTCTGAGTGTTGGGCCAAACAGACCTCGGTCTGACAGTCCAGGCTTCTGACTAGTTGCCTCAGTTTACTGGTGAAGTTCTTGTGCATATAAGTGTAAAGCAGTGGTACAACAAAGCTGCACGAATATGCCAACAGCTTTGACAAGACCTTAACAAAATAGTAGATTTGATATTGGGTTACTAAGTCTGATCCTTTTGGTTTAAAGGCAATTTGCACTAGTAGTGTCATGTAATAAGGAGCCCACAATACAAGATGCGTACAGACTGTGGCTACTACCAGCGGGTGTATAGAAGGATCTAGCCTCGCAGGATCTTGATCTAGAGGGGTTGACTGGTTCCGAATTCGAAAAATCAATATTAAGGCATAGATTACTGCTACAGCTGGCACAAAGAAGCCAATAAAGACCATGATGGTGTCTGCCACCTCTTTGTTCTGTATTTTTGAGCACTCGATTATCTTGGGAACATGGCTGCACACATAAAGCAGCAGAGATGAAAAGCTGGTCAGCACAGCCCCACCCCAGATGAACCCGCAGACATGTTTGGTGTTGTAGACGCTGGACATGTAGGTTCTTGGCAAAGCTTGCTCAATGTAGTAGTCCAAACTGAGCAAAGTGGTTGAGTACATGGTGACCAGAGCTGAGATATTGAACAAGATAAGCAAGGTGATGTAGACTTCTCTGTTAAAGTTCCAGACGGCCCACTGTGGATTGTCTGGGCCTAGCAGTTGGATCAGTGCCACTAGGCTGAGGATGAGGCCTGCAATCGCGATGTTGACGAAGTAAACATCAGGCATGGTCATTGATGGTTTGTTGTACAGATTGACTAGAACCAGCAGGGAATTATAACAGATGCTAAAAGGAAAGCAAATGATGAGGTAAACGATGGAGAGAATGAACAGGATCAGTTCAAGGTCATAGCAGAACTGCTGGTCCAGACCATTCACTGTTGTGTTGGAACCCACACAGCTCCACATAATGGCTTCACTCACTGTGTTTCAGCAGGTTGCAAGCTTGGCTGTGAAAAGGAAAATAAATTACATTTAGAAATTTTTTTGGCTGAGATGTAACACAAAGCAAAAAGATATTGTGCAGCTCTAATCACACATAAATAAAAATTTGTTGCATGTGTTCTACCTTGGAAATGTAACATGAGTCATTCATTACTGCTGAAAATATCTGGGGATTCCCCAATTAACAGTATTTAAATATTCTGTTTGTCATAAGCTGCATTGTAATTCATAAAGTCATCGCCATCTGCTCATAGGCAGTTATTGGCGATGTTCGATAGTAGCCATGGCAGCAAAATTTATTTACATTCCATGTATGCATAAAAATATCAAAAACGTACACCTACAGATTGTCTTATCTAGTATTGCCACCGTATGGCATATGTCCATAGCTTATGAATCGCAATGCAGAAATACTGAAATGTTTTGAGCTGCCACACTACAGTTTTGGCTAATTGTTTTGTTTGAAAGTTCAGAAATGAACTATATTCGACCTCCATTATTTGATAGGGAAATGAAAAGGCAAATGCAGTGTCTTTCTCATGTAATCTCTGTCCCAGTTTGTTCAGTGTTTTTTAATATTCGAGTTTTGATAGACCTTCCATACATGGACCTCCATCTTCTACTACTGTCTACCTTTGTGTCCAGTTTTTTCCAATAGATAGCGATTGTTTGCTATATTTAATTAACAACATTATTTTGCGACAACTTTTTCTTCACGATGGTAGACACTGAACTAGAAGGACTAAGTTCCTTATCTGAGTACCAATTCCAGCATAATAGATACAAACTTTATTCCAAAACAGTTGGAAAGAATTCACATGGCTGAAAACATTGTATCCAGCACTGAAATTGTTTTCTTCTTTTTTGAACTTCATTCTACTGTCATATTCATGATCTTATAACCAAAGCAATCTGTTTTCACATCTTATAATTTTCATCATTCTGGCACTTCCAATGAAAACAGAGGCTATTGGTTCCTTGCCTCTTAGCCATTTAAATTTGTACACACACTGACTGGCCACTTTATTTGGTAAACTTCTACACCATTTGTTAATGCAATATCTGATCAGCCAATCATGTGGCAGTAACTCACTGCATACAAGTGTGAAGACATGGTCAAGAGGTTCAGATGATGCTCAGACTAAATATCAGAATGAGGAAGAAATGTGATCTAAGTAACTTTGACCATGGAATGATTGTTGGTGCTAAAAGAGTTGGTTGAAGTATCTCAGGAACTGCTGAGGGTTTTCACACACCACAGTCTAGCGTTTACGAAGAATGGCACAAGAAACAAGAACATTCAGTGAACAGCAGTTCTGTGAGTGAAAATGCCGTGTTAATGAGGGAATGGCCAGACTGGTTCAAGCTGCCAGGAAGGCGATGGTAACTCAGATAACCACAAGTTACAACAGTGGTGTCCAGCATGGATGCATAACATGTCAATCTTTGAAGTTGATTGGCTACAGCAGCAGAAGGCCATGAACATACACTCCGTGACCATTTTATCAGGTACAGGAGTTAACTAATAAAATGGCCATTGTATGTCATTGCCCACCCACCATGACTAACAGATCCAAAACACTAGGACAAATTCCTCCTCTGCCTTGTTGTAATTCTGTTCCTCATATTCTCTCTTCTCCTCACCTTTCTGCCTCTGTCTTTAAATTATTCTAAATAACCCCGTTTCTTTCTTTCAACATCCTGCTTTCAGTGGTCAGGAAGATGAGCTTTTGGCATGATATCCACAAAAACAACATTAAAATCAATATACCGGTATTCTCATAGATGTTCTAACAGTGTGTGGTATTAATGGGGTATAATGTACCGACTGAGACTAAAAGTCCTGTCAATATTTTTTTGACATTAAGCTTACCAGTGCAGCAATTTCAGCCCCATAATATTGAGCCTCTATGCGTCAGAAATAGTAAGGATGAGACTGACAAAATATTTCATTCGTGCATCTTCCTTTTGATCTCACAGGTTAATGCATTTAAAAGCAGCCTGCTCTGTAATTTAGTTTCTCATTGGAATTTGGATGGGCTGTTACCAAGATGTGATTCATAATGTAGTACTTGAAGATATTTTTATTTAGTATTGCAATCCCGTGCTATTGCCTTTGATCCAAGAGACGAAACTGTATGTAGGATGGAAGCAGGACCCAGGGGAAATTTACATACCGGGTACTTCACAAATGCTAAGGCCTCCATTCAGATTTCCCTGGTGTCGTGGCCAATATATATTTTTGAACCAATGTCTCTAAATTAAATTACCTGGTCAGTGTCACAAGATTGTTAATAGAAGCTTGTAATGCAAATTGGCAGGGATATTTCCTGAATTACACCGCAGTGTTTATAGTTCAAAAGTCCATCTTCTGTTGTAATGTATCTTGTGACATCTGATAGCCATGAAAGGTACCGCATGTTTCATTCTGTGTAACCAGAAAACGTGGTTGAATAATCTGCAGTTTTCCATCTTTTTTCTTATTTACAAGGTCTCAGTTGTATCCTTTCCTCATGCAACAAATCTTCATTTCAATTTAATGTTGAAAAAGTACATTGAGACACTGCAGATAGTTTTGTGATGATACAAAGAGGAGTGCTTTACTAAGTTGTGATGAGTATACAGAAAACCCAGAAAGGGATATAAATAGGTTATGTGGGTGGACAAGAAGTTGGCAGATGGGAGTACAGTGCAGGAAAATGTGAGGTTTACCACTTTGGAAAGAAAAATGAAATTACAAATCATTATTTAAATGAAAGTACAAAATGTTCCAGTATAAACGGATCAGGAGTGTTGAGCCGGGGATTGGCTGGTGGAGGGAGGGGGGGTTGCATGTTGTATGCTGGTGCAGTACACAATCAGGAAGGCGAATAGAATGCTAGATTATGGAAGAGAAAGTTGATGTAAGAAAGGAGACTGAGTATATAGTGCTTGCATTCAGTAGGGTTCAGAAGAATGGAAGATGATTCTAAGGGAATGAGGAGAATGAATACTGTGAAGATGTTTCTCTAACTGGGCTAAGATTCATAATAATGGGCTACCCACTGAAGATGGAGAAAAGGAGAAATTTCTTCTCTCAGAGGATTGGGACTCCACTGCATAGAGCTGTGGAGATTGAATCATTTAATATATTCAATGTGAATATTGATGGATAATTGAACGACAAGGGTATCAAGGGCTATGGAGAAAGAGCCAAGATTAATCTGACTGAATGGCAGAACAGGCTTAACAGGCTACTCCTCCACCCATGTTCTTAGTGACATAGAATTATAGAATAGTTACATCACAGAAGGAGGCCATTCAGTCTATTGCATCTGTGCTATATCTCTACTAGGGTAACCCATTTGTTCCACTGTCCGGGCCACTTTTCAGTAGCCTTGCAAACTTTTGCCCTGCAATATATTTATCCAATTTTTTTTTATCATAGTTACAATGGAAGCTACCCCTACCACATCCACAGTCAAAATTCCAATCACACACTGCATTTTAAAAGGTTCATGTTACTGATTTTCTTCCCCATTCTTTTATACCAGTGACTTCTAGTCATATATAGTAGTCTTTGAGCATTACTGAATGGTAATAGGCCCTTCAGCTCAGTAAGTCAATGGCAACTGTGGTGCCCACTCAGCTGGTTCCACTTCATGTCCCATATCCCTCTGAGCCTCGCCCACCATGTCCCTATCCAAGTGCTTTCTAAATGCTACCATTGTACCTGCATCAAGCACTTCCTTTGCCAGCTCATTCTGTATACTTACCACCCTCAGCTTGAAAACGTTTCCCCTCCAGTCCCTTCCATTTCATCTTAAATCTATGTTATAGGGAGAAGACTTACTTTCCACTTTATCTACATCTCTCATAATTTTAAATATTGTTAAAGGTTGCCGTTCATTCTCCTGCATTCCAAGGAATAAAGACCTAGCCTGGCCAGTCTTCTCCTGTAACTCAGGCCTTCTAGTCCTGGCAGCATCCATGTAAATCTTTTCCGCACTCTTTCCAATGTAACTGCATTTTTCACATAACATTGTGACCAAGGTTGGACACGATACTCCCAAGCATGGCCTTGCTGATGACTTATACAATTCTAACATAATGTCCCAACTCCTATACACAGTGCTTCCACTAATGAAGGCCAACTTGCTAAACACTATTTCTACTACCCTGTCTCCCTGTGACATGACTTTCAATGAACTATGCACTTTTACTCCCAGGCCCCTCTGTTCCATTACTCTCCCTAGTGTCCAACTATTCATAATATAACTCCTATGCTGGTTTGACTTACCAAAATCAGCTCACACTTATCTGTATTGCAGTCCATTCCCTTCGTCCCAATTCACTAACTGATCAAGGTCCCACTGTAATCTACAATAGCCATCTGATTATAACAATCAACACCTCCTAATTTAAAGTCATCCACGAACTTACTGATCAAGTCTTGTGCAGTTGCATCCAAATCATTTATATAAATATGAATAACAAGGGTTCCAGCACCGATATTCTACGGCACACAACAATTCACCAGCCTTCATGCTGAGAAATTACATTCAACCATCACCCTCTGCTTCCTACTTCCAAGCAAATTTTGAGCACCTAACCAGCTCTCCCTAGATTAGATGGGATCTAACCTAACAGACCAGTCTGTTATGCACAAGGTTATGCTAAAGACCAAATTAACAAAATCCATTGCCCTTCCATCATCTACGTTTTTGGTTGCCAATGCTGACTTAACCTAATCAAGATCTTACTATTCCCTTAACTTTTAGTAACTTTCCCACTACTGATGTTAGGCTGACTGGTTGGTGGTTCCGTGGCTTATCCTTGCTACCCCAATGTAACAATGTACCTCCTCCCTGGTAACATGAATGTCCACCAAAATGTCTCCACTCAATCCTGCTGAAGGGTCTAGGCCCAAAATGTCAGCTGTACTCTTTTCCATAGATGCTGCCTGGCTTGCTGAGTTCCTCCATCATTTTGTGTGTGTTGTTTGGAGTTCCAGCATCTGCAGATTTTCTCTTGTTTCCACTTTGTTCTGTTATCAATTGAGCAATCATGATTTCTCATCGGTAAACACTAAAGAAAAATATTTGTTAAAAGTCCCACTACCTCCTACGGCTCAAGAGATAGGTGGCCCTGCTGATCTTTAAGTAGACTGACTCACTCCATTTTAGCTATAGAACCTATTGGAATTTTCCTTAACCCCACCAGCTGGATGCACCTCACGCCCTCTCTTTGCCCTATTGATCTCCCTCTGAAAAGTATTCTTAATTTTCCTACAGTTATCAAAGGATTCACTCATCCTCAACCTTCTTTTTCTTGACCAGAGCCTCAATATCTCTCGCCAGCCAAACTTTGCTAAAATTGCCAGGTTTACTCTTCACCCTAGCAGGAACATGTTGCCCCTGGACTCTCTTTATTACATTTTTAAAAGCCTCCCACTTGCTATTCTTTTCTCTCCCTTCAAATGGGCTCACCCAATCAACCTCTGTAGAACCTGTTTAATTCCACCAGAATTAATCCTGCTGCAGTTTAGAAAACTAACTTGAGGACTTGGTCCTACCTTTTCCATCCTTAAGACTAATAGAATTATGGTCACTAAAGCCAACGTGCTCCCAGATTGCCACTTCAGTTAAAACGGTAATCCCACTCTCCACTCTGATTAGATCTCTCATCATTTTATGTACCTATATCAGATTTCCCCTCATTATTCTCTTCTGAGAAAACAGTCCTTCCTTGTCCTATCCATCCTTTTAATTATCCTCCGTTGTCCTAAATGCTTATCATTAAATTCACATGTTTGCATCTATCTCCTTTCCAATTTTCTCACTGAAACTTTACCATTTGCACTCTGGTCCTGCAGATATGCAAATTGTTCAGACTTTTATTGAATAGATTCCATCTACCTTTTGTATTGGAGTTTGAATTTGAGAAAGAACAGATAGGTTGACAAAGTAGCAATGGCATCATAATTCCTTTATTGTTTGCACTTCTTGTAGATGAAGATTGTTATATGTGTTCAGAGCACAACTTTATAAGTAAGTGTTGTTTGAAAGGGAAGGGGGCTTCAGTGTTGGCAGAAAATACAGTCAGTACTGGCTCTAAGATGGACCTGTTTCTGCTGGTAACTTCAGTATCATTGATGCTCCTCAGGCATGTTCAGATGTTATAAACCTATTGTATAAAAAGTGATGTCAGAATCAGCAATAAAAAAGACGCCCAGGGCAACAACATGAATGTTCCTGCTGGGACATGAAGACTGACAAAATTACAGGTCTTGACAACATAGACACTCAACAGATTAAATTTCTGGGATCTGTCTCTGAGATTGCTGAACATTGTTGTGAGGTCTGACCGTTTATCTGAGATCTCGGCTAATTTTCTTCCATTATCACTTAAATACTTAATCCTGAAAAGACTTTCACCCATCAAGCTCAATCCCACTCCTTCCCAATAGGCTGGTTTCCTGGTGTGAGGGTGTGGACTGGTCAAAGTTTGAATGATGCCCATGTTTCGTAAGAAAGTTAAACAGTAATGTGGCTTTTATCAACCTCTCAGCAGCAGGTTGGATCATTAATACTTTGGGTGAGATTCGGCTCCTCACCCCAATGCATCACTTGTCTGGCTGGAACATAGACTGTTTGAGGAAATGTCTTTTCAGGTGATTGAACATTGTTCTGAAAGATCTAAAATATGATGAGACTATTAGCTGAACAAAACACTATGGAAAGTGTCTTATGTTGAACTCAGAGGAATGTGTAGCTGCTGACTCAATGGTTTATCCCATAAGAAACATAATGGCACCCTAGCTCTTTAACACTTACACAAATAGCAGACCTATCTATACCAGTACAAACAAGGAACTTTGCCCAGATCAAGCACTCTATAGCAGCCAATCTAGTCAGGCTGACTCACTACAATGCTGTAAATCAGCTTAAGCTAAACAAACCACAGATCATTCTTTTCCATCTGCACAGACATGATGTGAATAAACTGCTAAACATCAACTGGAACAGCATCCATTTTCACCCAGTTGACTTAGAGTGACATGCGCTGCACTATCACTTACAAGTACAGCAGTAGTGGCCAAGCTCCTTTTGTCTTAAGATATTGAAAGAGGTCCAAGGCTGGTTTTTTTTTTGTTTTAGGAGACTGCAAAACAGAGAGAAAAGAAAAAAGAGAAAGGGAAAAAGAAAAAGTAAAAAATGTATTTTCCATCTGACAAAGCATGTGTAAATTATGTAAATGTGTATAAAAAAAGTTTGCACAGGCAAAATAATTTTTTGTCTGAGTGTATGCGTTTGTATATTTATAATGGAATCATCTAGCCTTAGCTTTTTTGACTTTATAAAGCAGCATCACATGAATTGTTGAAGGATCACAAAATAGAACCATGAATTTCTAAAATTACTTGCTCTTGAAGATCAACAGACATTTGTGTTCAATATATTATGTTGACTTTTGTATTTCTAAATTATTGGTGAAATTTTTAGTGGGAAACAATTTTGCTTTTATTTTAACATAATCACAAACCACAAACACTAATATAGTTGAAGCCCACTGCTGTTCCACAGTGGCAAAAATATTACTAGACTTTTAATAAAGCTTCAATAGATGTAGTTGCCTAAAAGCAAAACATGCTCGAAAGGTCAGCAAGTCACATAGGATCCATAGAAAGATAAATATATTTAATGTTTCAGTCTAACTTTTTGTTAGAACTGGAAAAGAGAGAAACTAATTAGTTTGAAATTGCAGTGGGTGCTAAGGAATGTATGGGACAAACAGAATATCCCTGATAGGATGTAGCCAAGATTGCCATGTCATTGGGATAAATTGGAAAGGTTTTTAGTTGTTGTGGGTGGTGATGGTGGTGCACATGCATTGTGTGAAAGATATTAAAGGTTGTCAAATACAAGTCTGTAGTGTATGTGCAGCTAATTGGGCTGAATGAATTTGACTGTATTCCATTCTCCTATTTCATAAGTCTTTCCACATTGTTGTCTCAATATCCTAGACCATTGATTTCTCCATTGATGATAGAGCCCAACCATATTTCATCCAATTCACATCCCTCTCTTCCAATACAAAGTAAGGCTCGACTTTCCTTGGTCTTCATCTGCTCTTCCACCAACCTCTACATTCAATGAACACAGAACATCAAAATCTACAACACTTTACAAGCCCTTGTAAACTACTCCAGAAACTACCTAGAAATCCCTACTGCATAGCCCTTTATTTTTCTGTTCCATGTACCTATTTAAGACTCTCTTAAAAAACGCTATTGTATCCGCCTCAACCACCATCACCAGCAGTGCATTCCATGCACCCACCACTCTGTGTGAAAAACTTACCTCTGATATCCCCCTTTCACACTTGCTGTCATTTCAGATTCCATTTCTAAGCTCTTCTTCCCCTTCCCTCCTTTTCAGCATTTCAAAGGGGCCATTCCTTTCTCAGCCCTCTTATTGGGTCTTCCATTTCTGCAAACTACTTTCCATCCTGTGGCACTTTCCCATGCAACCCTAGGAGATGGAACATGTGTCCTTTTACCTCTTCCTTCTCACCAATCAAAAGTCCTTCCATGTGAAGCAGTAATGCACTCACATTTCAGATAACCATTTTGTAGAGCACCCACATTCATTGTCCAGGGTGGACACAGCCCTCCCTGTTGGTAGGTTCTCTTAATTCTCCACCCCATTTCCAGTATGACCTGCTGGACACATTCATCATACCTGCATATAGTTACATTTAAATTCCTTTGCTTGAGTTCTCAGTCTAATGGCCCTCATTTCATAGCTTTAGTTCATTTTCTTTCTCTCTTGCTGCTCCATTTACCCATTAACCAAATGCCCTCTGCAACAAATTCCCATGGTAATTCTGGCCTCCTCCAATTGGAGATTTCCCCTTTATCCTATCTACTCTCTGTGCAAATTAAAACTAAAATTTTCCCTCCATTTCTTATAGTTAGTTTATGACCAGCTATAAGAATATTAATAACTCTAATTCTCTTTCCACAGATGTCGTCTGACTAGCTGAGAGTTTCCAGCATTTTCTGTTTTTATTTTACATTTCCATAATCTGTAGGGTTTTAAATTTTTTTCAGATATAGCTCTCTGGCTTGTGGCACTAAACTAGATGACTGCCATTTGTGTATCTATTGTTTTTGCTAAAGTTTTATTGACAATAAGGGCTTCAAATCATCAGCTGCAAACAGTTTATTTGTACAACAGGTCTAACACAGACAAATGCCCCAGCTGTTTCATACTGTTACCTGACAAAATATAACACTGAGCAACATAAAGAGATGGAAATTAATAAAGTATAACAATATTTTCTGCTGTGTTGTAATTCATCAGCTTCAATTTATGACTCCCCAGGCAGATGTACTGTGAGTAATAAACCTTCAGACTCTAAAAGGCAGCTCTGCCTTTGCTTGTGTCAGATACACTCAGTGGTGACTTTATTAGGTACCATCTATACCTAATAAAGTGGCCACTGAGTGTATGTTTGATGTCTTCTGCTGTTGTAGCCAATCCACTTCAAGGTTCGATGTGTTGAATGTCAAGAAATGCTTTTTTGCACACCACTGTTGTAACCTGTGATTATTTGGATTACTGTTGCTTTCCTGTCAGCTTGAACCAGTTTGGCCATCCTCCTCTGACCTCTCTCATTAACGAGGCATTTTTAACTACAGAAATGTCACTCAACTGAATGTTTTTTTGTTTAGAAACATAGAAAAGCTACAGCACAATACAGGCCCTTCGGCCTACAATGCTGTGCTGAACATGTACTTACCTTAGAACTACTGAGGCTTTACCCATAGCCCTCTATTTTTCTAAGCTCCATGTGCCTGTCCAAGAAACATAGAAAACCTACAGCACAATACAGGCCCTTCAGCCCACAAAGTTGTGCTGAACATGTTACTACCTCAAAAATTGCTAGGCTTACCTATAGCCCTCTATTTTACTAAGCTCCATGTACCTATCCAAAAGTCTCTTAAAAGACCCTATCATATCCGCCTCCACCACCGTCGCCAGCAGCCCATTCCATGCACTCACCACTTTCTGCGTTAAAAAAAAAACTTACCCCTTACATCTCCTCTGTATCTACTTCCAAGCACTTTAAAACTGTGTTGTCTCATGTTAACCATTTCAGCCATAGGGAAAATCCACACGATCAATGCCTCTCATCATCTTACACACCCCTATCAGTTCACCTCTCATCTTCTGTCACTCCAAGGAGAAAAAGCCAAGTTCATTCAACTTATTCTCATAAGGCATGCTCCCCAATCCAGGTAAATCTCCTCTGCACCCTTTCTATAGTTTCCACATCCTTCCTGTAGTGAGGTGACCGGAACTGAGCACAGTACTCCAAGTGGTGTCTGACGAGGGTCCTATATAGCTGTAACATTACCTCTCAGCTTTTGAACTCAATCCCATGGTTGATGAAGGCCAACACACCATATGCCTTCTTAATCACACAGTCAATCTGCGCAGCAGCTTTGAGTGTCCTTTGGACATGGACACCAAGATCCCTCTGATCCTCCACACTGCCAAGTGTCTTATCATTAATCTATATGTTGCCATCATATTTGACCTACCAAACTGAACCACCTCCATCTGCCACTTCTCAGCCCAGTTTTGCATCCTATCAATGTCCCACTGTAACTTCTGACAGCCCTCCACACTATTCACAACACCCCAGCCTTTGTGTCATCAGCAAACTAACCCATCCCCCCCACTTCCTGATATAGATCATTTATAAAAATCACAAAGAGTAGGGGTCCCAGAGCAGATCCCTGAGGCACACCACTGGTCACCGGCCTCCATGCAGAATGTGACCACTACAACCACTCTTTGCCTTCTGTGGGCAAGCCAATTCTGGATCCACAAAGCCTAAGGCCCTCTTGGATCCCATATCACCTTACTTTCTAAATAAGCCTTGTATGGGGTACCTTATCAAATGGCTTGCTGAAATCCATATACACTACATTTACTGCTCTACCTTCATCAATATATTTAGTCACATCCTCAAAAAATTCAGTCAGGCTCGTAAGGCACGACCTGCCTTTGACAAAGCCATGCTGACTATTCCTAATCATATTATGCCTCTCCAAATGTTCTTAAATCCTGCCTCTCAGGATCTTCTCCATCAGCTTCACAACCACTGAAGTAAGACTCACTGGTCTATAATTTCATGGGCTATCTCTACTCCCTTTCTTGAATAAGGGAACAACATCTCCAACCCTCCAGAACCTCTCTCGCCTCTATTGATGATGCAAAGATCATTGCCAGAGTCTCAGTAATCTCCTCCCTCGTCTCTCACGGTAGCCTGGGGTACACCTCATCCGGTCCCGGTGACTTATCTAACTTGATGCTTTCCAAAAGCTCCAGCACATTCTCTTTCTTAATGTCTATATGCTCAACCTTTTCAGTCTGCTGTAAATCATCCCTACAATAGCCAAGGTCCTTTTCCATACTGAATACTAAAGCATTCATTTAGTACCCTGCTACCTTTTCCAGTTCCATATATACTTTTCCACTGTCACACTTGATTAGTCCTATTCTCTCATGTTTTATCCTCTTGCTTTTCACATATTTGTAGAATGCCTTGGGGTTTTCCTTAATCGTTTTCCATAGTGAATACTGAAGCAAAGTATTCATTAAGTACCTCTGCTATCTCCTCTGGTTCGATACACACTTCTGCACTGTCACAGTTGATTGGTCCTATTCTCTCACGTCTTATCCTCTTGCTCTTCACATACTTGTAGAATGCCTTGGGGTTTTCTTTAAACCTGCTCGCCAAGGCCTTCTCATCGCCCCTTCTGGCTTTCCTAATTTCATTCTTAAACTCCTTTCTGCTAGCCTTATAACTTTCTAGATCTCTATCATCACCTAGGTTTTTGAACCTTTGCTTTTCTTTACTAGATTTTCTACGGCCTTTGTACACCATGGTTCCTGTACCCTACCATCCTTTCCCTGTCTCATTGGAACGTACCTATGCAGAACATTTTTTTGCATCTTTCACTAGAGACTAGAGACTCTAGAGACTGTTGTGTGTGAAAACCCCAGGGGATCAGCAGTTTCCGAGATAATGAAACCACCCTGTTTGGTACAAACAATCGTTCCACAGTCCAAGTCACTTAGATCATATTTCTTCACCAATCTGACATATGGTCTGAATAACAACTGAACCTCTTGACCATGTCTGCATGCTTTTATGCATTGAGTTTCTGCCACACGATTGGTTGATCAGATGCTTCTATTGACGAGCAGGAGTATGGGTGTACCTAATAAAGTGGCCATTGAGTATATATCCCATTCCCATTCTGATATGTCTATCCATGGCCTCCTCTATTGTCAAAATGAATCCAAAGCCAGGTTGGAGGAACAACACCTTATATACCGGCTGGGTAACCTCCAACCTGATGGCATGAACATTGACTTCTCTAACTTCCGTTAATGCCCCTCCTCCCCCTCTTACCCCATCCCTGACATATTTAGTTGTTTGCCTGTTCTCCATCTCCCTCTGGTGTCTCCCCCCCCCCCCCTTTCTTTCTCCTTAGGCCTCTCGTCCCATGATCCTTTCCCTTCTCCAGCTCTGTATCACTTTCGCCAATCACCTTTCCAGCTCTTAGCTTCATCCCACCCCCTCCGGTCTTCTCCTATCATTTCGCATTCCCCCCCCCCCCCCACTACTTTCAAATCTCTTACTATCTTTCCTTTTGGTTAGTCTTGACGAAGGGTCTCAGCCCGAAACGTCGACAGCGCTTCTCCCTATAGATGCTGCCTGGCCTGCTGTGTTCCACCAGCATTTTGTGTGTGTTGTTGTATATATCCTTACTGTTTGCTTTCTGTCCCCTTTCTGCTCAATTTAAAAATACGTGAGTTTTGAAATGTTAATTATGTATCTTAACCCTGACCTGCTGATATTTCTTGTTTTTTCTCTGTAATGCTCCAGAAACTTTGACAGTACAGTAGATGAATGAAAGCAATGTGGACCTATTTTATATTTAAGTGACCATTTTGATAAGGAGTTGTGCCAACTTAGATTATTTTCTCTGAGGCACTGGAGGCTGAGGAGTGATTTGATAGGCACATGAAGATACTGGAAATGAAGTGACACAGACCATGTATCTTCCAGGCAACTTGTTCCTGCCATCAGGAATGAGGTACAGAAGTCACAGGTCCCAAATCACCAGGTTCAGGAACGGGTATTACCCCTCGATCTTCCAACTCTTGAACCAGAGGGAATAACTTTACTCAACTTCACTCATCCCAACACAGTTCCTACAATCTATGAACTCACTTTTAAGGACGCTCATGTTCTCAATATTTATTGCTTATTTATTACTATTTTGTTTTATTCTTTTTGTATTTGTACAGTTTGTTGTATTTTGCACACTGGTTACTTGTCTGTCTTTGTTGAGTGTGGTTTTTCATTGATTCTACTGTCTTTTTATTACTGTGAATGCCTGCAAGAATGTGAATCTGTATGGTGACATATATGTACTTTGATTATTTTTTTTTACTTAGGACTTCTGAATTTTGAACTTTATAAAGGGAGACGAGTTTAGTTTAATTTGGGGTGACATGGTAGCATAATGGTTAGCACAACATGTTACAGTACCAGCAACTCATGTTCAGTTCCCGCCATTGTCTGTAAGGAGTTTGTACGGTCTCCCCATGAAAACCACATGGGTTTTCTCCCACAATGCAAAGACATACTGGGTTAGTAGGTTAATTAGTCATTGTAAATTGTCTGGTGATTAGGCTCAGATTAAATCGGGGGATTGCTGGGCGGCGCGGGTCGAAGGGCTGACGTGCTCCGCACTGCATGCCAATAAATAAATAATTTGGAATCATGGTTGGCACAGATGCTATCGGCTGAAGGGCCTGTTCTTGTGCTCAACTGTAATGTGTTACAGCTCAGAATTAGGTCTGCTGTGTGGGTACTGACTTGCAGGAACTTCCCACTCACTCAACCCTTTTGACAGTGACCAAGAGAAGCCTTTGAATCAGCAGCGACTCATTTTCAAATCTCGCTGTTCTTCCCTTTTGGCCCTATTATCTACCCCGGCCCACCACCCTGCCAGGAACTTGCATTATTTCTCCAGTTTTTGCCCCTTCACCTTTGTTTGTCACACTGAACAAATAAATCTGGAAATATGACAGAAACGATCTGAACGGTATGAACGGTAATCTCAGTGTTCCGTATATGTGACAATAATAAACCGACCCCAGGACCAAAACTGCTAGAAAAAGCCAGAACTGAAATGTTAATTGTGACTTTTTCCGAAGACAATTCCTGACCTGCTGGGGTTTACAGCATTTTTCTTTTTGGTTGCTGCGCTATTGACAGTCATACGTTTAGGTGCCGAGGCTGAATCTATGGACTCCCTGTTTCAAGACGCTTTTGTCCTTCCGGTCATGCTAACCTCTTTAACCAAGCATTTAGTCATCTGCTCTTATTAGTTTGTGTCTTTTTTTGGCACTAGGGTGAAGTTTTGCTATTGATGTTACATACATGCGGGGTGAAACTGCGTAACAAGTGTTCTCTGCACCATGCTGCGTGGTTGGGAAACGAGCTGGGGGTTTTTCCTCTCATCGCAGACAAAACCGCCGCGTGGGACAAACTTAAAATCGCGCAGTGGATAAAATTATGTCTGTGACCCTTCCGTCCTGTTTTAGGGTCTAACAATCCAACCTGGTTGGAGATGATCCCTGAGAGTTGATAACGCAGATCGGTAGACGAACTCGATTACAGAATGCAGTGTAATAACTGGAGGAAGCACCTGCTTTGGGGTGAATTTATAATAGTAAACATAGCCAAAGCGTCTTTTAACAACATTTCCGAGAGCGGATACAAAGGTTTAGCAACGAAAAGACATCACAAGCACCAAAGGCGGCATTCCCATTTCCCGCCTGCTGTCAGCCCGATTTACTTTTCAACCTGAACAACAGTAAATAATCTTGTTTGCTGAACCAGAAATTCGCTTAACTTGTTCATCTCCACCGGGCGCTATTCACTGCAATTATTTTAAATTAATAGACTGACGTCGGACAAGTGGGTAATGTAACTCACTGTCCACCAGGAATTCAGTCCAGGCAAACGCTGCCCCCCCCGCCAGGTTTTAATCGATTGTAAGTTATTCCAAATGCCCCACGCCTGCCCACGACATATGTGCGCGTTAATCGTTTTAATTTCAACAAAGTTCACCGCTTAGTCTACCTGCGGAAAGGGCGCCCTACCTTACATGTCTTGCCATCTGCCTTTGGTCGCGGCTAGTTAACATGGACGACGTGAGCACCACTTTGAATGGAAACGGGTTGCTCGGGAGACTTTTTCCTGTCAATGCAGATTTTTCACTCGTCACTCTTGCTATCAGTTAGTACGGCATTGTGCGACGCGCTGTGTGTGTTTCCCTCGGTTAGTGAGTCATAATTATTTCAGAGTTGGTTTGGCAGATCACACACTCGAAATGTCCTCACTTTGCGGTCGGGCAAAGTCAGGTGAACCAAAGCAGCTTAAGAAATTATTATAGGATAGAGTTGTACTTTGGTTTTATTGGTTCAAAATTCTTTTGCATGTTGTTAAGCTCAGCCAACACGTTTAACTTAAATTTAACTCTTGAGTGGCCTGACTGTTTTAGTATCCTGTAAAATTATCCCACGTTCAGAATGTTTTGGGGAAATTCTGAACGGAATTTTCAAGTGGACACTCCTTTTTGCCTTTTACTTCTGGCTATAGTAGCTGGGATCAGCACAACTGTCAAGTAATTAATTATATACAGCTCAGTACGTGTACACCAGTGACTTACAGATGGAGTCTAACTGAAAGCACAGGAATTTTAAAACATGATTTTTATGCAATGGGCTATCCGAAATCTGTACACGAAAGTGACCAGTTGAAGTTTTGTTCTAACCCCGCACGCTGTTTAAAATTGCTATTCGATTTCCTTCCCTTGTATTTTTTTTCCAGTTTGTGCTCTTTTTACATGTTATCTACTTTTTGGACTCTGCCGTAGGCGTTCGTGCTTTTAGCTACGAAGGTCTCAAACGTTAGCGACTCTTCTCTCTGCAATACACACAAAATGCTGGAGGAACTCAACAGGCCAGGCAGCATCTATGGAAAAGAGTAAACAGTCGACATTTCCTCATCGGTCCTGATGAAGTCTTTGAGAAACAGTTAGTACCTATCAGCGGGGGGGGGGGGGGGGGGGGGGGGGGGGGGCTCTTGAACCAGAGGGGGAATGACTCAATTTTCCCCATCACTTAATGTTCCCACAACTTATGGACTCACTTTCACTGACTCTTCATCTCATGTTCTCCATATTTATTGCTTTTTATTTATTTATATTACTTTAAAAATCTTTCTATATTTACATAGTTGTCGTTTGCACATTGGTTACTTGTCTGTGTTGTTGAGCAGAGTTTCATTGATTCTATTGTGTTTCTTGTATTTACAGTGAATGCCCGCAGAAAATGCACCATGAAGATAGTTTTCTTACAACTAACTGAGATCATTATTAACAACAGTCTCTTGAACTTATATAAAGTAAAAATGTTCCAGGTTATTATCAAAGAAATCTTGACAATGTGCCCTAAAACTGTTGGGCAGAATTCTAATAAAAGATTGGGTCAAATAGATTGGATTAAAGGACTATTTTAAGGATGGAATGAGGAACAGAGAGGATTAGGGAGTGAATTCTTTAGATTATGAGCCTGAAATCATGTTTGATATAGGGGAATCATAGGTGTAGTCTGGATCAGACTACAGAGAGAGGAAGCTGCATCCTGTTTATTAGCTGCCACCTCACCAATTAGAAATTCACTGTCACCCAGTAGCTTTTTTATTCAGTCCCTTTATGAATTAGGTAGCTGAAAGGCATTTTCTTGCATGTGAAGACGTAGAGTTGTGGGTTTTGTAGTGCAGTATTAGCACTGATGTACTAATTGCCCTTGAAGCAAATTATTCTCTCTGCATTTGTTCTGCCATGCACTGCATCTGGAGCAGGCTTCTTGTCAATGACGTTCTTGGCAAAGGACACTCCACACAACCAACAACCCTCCCAACCCTCCCATCCCTACCTCTAACCAGTGTAACTGAGGTCACTATTAGGTTACCATCTCTCATCATTTGTGTATGTCGTCGGATCAGCAAGATGACCCTCTTAAAGGTTTCAGATATTGATCTGAATTCCACCCCTCTTAATATCCTTTCAGCCCTTCATCCTGCCTCTTGCAAACTTGCTGGGTAGGAGAGAGGGGTTCTATCTTTTTAACTTATTTTTCAGTCTTTCATATGCCCTAGTGGTATCCTATTTTGCAACCAACAGTTGGCTCATTTAGAAATACGAAATATGAAAGGAAAGACGCGTATTCCTGAAACATCCTTCACATCCCTCCAAGCGATTTCCAAAACATTTTGTAACAGTGAGGCACTTTTGAAGTACTTCCATTTGTAAGAAATTAGACAGTGAATGTGTACTCAGCAAATACTCATAGATAGTAATTTGATAATGACCGCATCTTATTTTAGGAATGAAGCCAAACGCTGGCCAAGCATTCTTCTTTTAGAAACAGGGCAATTGAGAGAACAGGTAGGCCCTTGGTTGAATGTCTCAGCAAAAAAGTGCCACCTCCATCAGTAAAACATTCCTTCACTACTGTACGAAATTATCATCCCTGCATTTAGAATTGATTCTGTGACTTTCTTGCTCGGAGGTGCAAGTGCTGTTACATAACCATGATTAATGTTTAAAAGTGTTTAGTGGATAATACAAATTGACTCCAATTATAAAAATTAGGACACAAGAAATGATCAGTGGAGGAGGCTGATGCCGGTTTTGCACTAGTCATAATATTTAGATACTGTTTTGATCGATGGTTAAATTTTTGAAAATTTAGGTGCTTCTGATGAAATACTATTAACCATTCGGATGGAGATGTTTAAGAGTCTTTTAGACAGGTATATATATGACTGTGCAGGGTATGGAGTGATATGGACTGCATACGTGCAGATGGGATTAGTTGAATTTGACGTCATGCTTGGCACAGATGTTATGCCGAATAGCCTGTTAATGTGCTGTACTGTTGTGTTCTGTTGATTCTACTAGCTCTCTGAATTTTCAAGTGTAAATAATAGATTAAATTAGTTCTGCAAATACATTTTATTAAACTATATGCTACATATTGTGGCATGATAGTGTAGCACTTAGCCCAATCTTGTTACAGTGCTGGCACTGATGAATCGAAATTCGATTCCTGCCGTTGTCTGTAAGGAGCTTGATGAAGGGTCTTGGCCTGAAATGTCGACCATTGATTCATTTCCATAGATGGCGCCTGACCTGCTGAGTTCCTACAGCATTTTGACTGTGTGGTTCTAGAGTTCCAGCATTTGCAGAATTTATTGCATTTATGTTGTCTGTAAGGAGTTTGTACATTCTCCCCGTGGCTGCATGGTTTCCTCTAGATGCACCAGTTTCCTCCCGATTTCCAAAGATGCATGTAAACATAGAAACATAGAAATCTACATCACATTACAGGCCCTTCAGCCCACAACATTGTGCTGACCATGTAACCTACTCTAGAAACTGCCTAGAATTTCCCTAGTGCCTAGCCCTCTATTTTTCTAAGCTCCACGTACCTATCTAAGAGTCTCTTAAAAGACCCTATTGTATCCACCTCTACCACCTTCACTGGCAGTGCATTCCATGCACACACCATTCTCTGTGTGAAAAACCTACCTCTAGCATCCCCCTTGTACCTACTTCCAAGCACCTTAAAACTATGCTCCCTCATGTTAGCCATTTCAGCCCTGGGAAAAAGCCTCTGGCTATCTACACGATCAATGCCTCTCATCATCTTATACACCTCTATCAGGTCACCTCTCATCCTCTGTCGCTCCAAGGAAAGAAGGCCAAGTTCACCCAACTTATTCTCATAAGGCATGCTCTCCAATCCAGGCACCATCCTTGTAAATCTCCTCTGCACTCTCTCTATAGTATCCACATAGTTAGGGTTAGGGTTAATAAGTTGTGGGCATGCTGTGTTGCCAGAAGTGTAATGCCCTTAGCACAATCCTCACTGATTTGATTTGACACAAACAACAAATTTCCCTGTATGTATGTTTCAATGTACATATGATAAATAAAGTTAATCTTTATAATATGCATCCCACAGTCAAGAAATTGTGACTGTGTACAGTACATTCTTACTCAAAACCATTTTCGACTTTAAAATCACGATTTCAAATAGCTTAAAATGTTTCTTTTCGCTAAGTTCCAATATTCCAAACATTTTCTCCAAAGTACATGTGGAGTATAGAATTGTATGTGCAAGCTTGGAATTGTAAAAATATACCCTTTTCCTCGGCCAAAAGTTATGCCTACACATTGAAGGCAATGGCGATTGTGACTACAGTATATACTGCAGGAGAGATTTTATCAAAGCTATCTGTGCAGAAAACTCTGAATCCACTGGTGGAATAAGCAAGCATTTGGGATGAATCTTAGATCCTCAACTCAATGCTTTGAAAGCATATATACGTTTGGTATAGATGGTAGAAGGAGCACACCACCTTACAAAATAAACTCCTGCTCACCCTCGTAACCAGACTCTGGCAAAGCCGGTGACTAGGACACAACAGTCACGTGAGAGCCTGGAGATCTGGAATGGAAGCAAGTTACCCTCGATTAGAAGACTTTTTAAAAAATCTGCGTTTATGTTGTCTCACAGCTCCCATTGAGCAGAAGATACAAAAGCCTGAAAGTACATAACACCAGGCTCAAGGACAGCTTCTATCCCACGTTATTTTGAACAGACCTCTTGTACAATAAGGTGGACTCTTGACCTCGCCATATGCTTCGTTATGATCTTGCACTTTACCGATGACCTGCAGTGCAATTTTTTGATAACTTTTATACTTTTTTGCACTGTTATTGATTTACCTTATTCTAGATCGATGCACTGTGTAATGATTTGCTATGCATGGCCAGCTTTTCACTGTCTTGATACGTGTGACAATAATAAAATATGATCAATACCTTTAATGTATTAAAATTATCCCAAAATGCTCAGAGGAGCCTAATGAAACAACATGTAACACACGAGTATTGAAATGTTTTTGTGGGGTCCGTTTGTTCATTTAATGCCATGTCATATGATGTGGGCGATCATGGTCTTTCCATGACCACGATCGTTCTTGGCAAATTTTTCTACGGAAGTGGTTTGCCATTGCCACCTTCTGGGGAGTGTCTTTACAAAAAGGGTCACCCCAGCCTTCACTGGGTAGGAAAGTTTTTAACTACCCAGTGGTCACTGGATAGGGAAGTTAGTAACTGACTTTGGCAAGCCCATAAGACAAAGGAGCAGAATTAGGCCATTCAGCCCATTGTGCTTGCTCTGTCATTTCATCGTGACTGATTTATTTACCCTCTCAACCCGGCTCTCCTGCCTTCTTCCCGTAACCTTTGATGCCCTTATTAACCAGGAACCTATTAAAAGTACGCAGTCATTTGGCTTCCACAGCCATCTGTGGCAATGGATTTCACACATTCACATCCTCTGGCTAAAGAAATTCCTCCATGTCTCTGTTCTAAAGAGATGTTCTTCTATTCTGAGGCTGCAGCCTCTAGTCCAAGACTTTCCCACTATTGGAAACATATTCTCCATGTCCACTCTATCTGGGCCTTTCAATATTTAATAGATTTCAATGATATACCCCCCTCATTCTTCTAAACTCCAGTGAATACAGGCCCAGGATCTCAAATGCTCCTCATACATTGACCCTTTCATTCCTGGGATCATTCTCACAAACCTCTTATGCCAGCATATCCTTTCTCTGCTAGTATTCCAAAACTATTCACATTACTCCAAATGCAATTTGGCATCCTTGGTTTTATATCTGGACCTCTTGAAGTGAATGCTAACAATGCATTAAACTTCCTCACTACTTACTCAGCCTGCAAATTAACCTTTAGGGAATCTTGCACTAGGATGACCATCTCTGATTTCTGAAAAAAGCTATCTCTCGCGGCAGCAGGCTGAAGATACAGTATAACTGAAAATATTCTTTGCGGTGAGGCTCAGTGTCACTTAATAGCCTTGTATGTTATATGGAACATCACACAAGGCGACTGAAATAAGTATGTTTAGAAATAATTAAAAGCTATGTAAAACCATGACATACCCCTCTCAGGTATCAAAAATTAAAAGTAAAAAAAGAGTGTTGCTAAATGTGCTTTAAGTTTCTTAAAGTAACTGTGAGGATCATTCATATCAAAAGGGTGAAACTTCTTAAATGCCTCCACAGTCTTGGCACAGATTTTTAATGAAAGGAAGGATGCAAGAATCATGAATTTAGATCAGGTTTCCTCTCCCACATTGAAGTCCACAGGGACGCTGGCTTTGGAATGCACTTTGCTGCCCAGCAGCAACTCAATGGCAGCAACTTCCGATTGTTGACTTTTACATATGCATTCGTGGAAATCCTTAAGTTGTTGGTTATGGGAAGTAATGGGGGTATTTGCTGTCCATTTCACCATCGCTAATCCATTACCTGAGTGTGCTTGGGACCTAAATGTTTTGTTAAACTGCCAAGTTTCAAAGAATATCTTCAATTATCTGTACTTAGGAATTAACTAGAATAGTTTGTTGTTTGATATTTTCCTCAGTGTTCAATGTTACTTTGAAAAGTGAAGTTAATGTACATTCTGTTGTTAAAAAAATTATTTTGAAAAGTAAAGTTTCTTGATTGCTAAACCACAAAAACAACTTCTAGTCTGATGGCCAAAGAATTTTTGTAGCTGTTAACTAGGAAGGAACTAATACTGATTGCTTCATTCCATTATACTGGAACAATGAGTTATTAGCTGCATTGTCGGAATGAGTAAGACCCATTGTTTTCTTGTTTGCCACAAAGCTTACACAATCAGCCATACTGTGTATTTGGGATGTAATTGTTATTACTGGTAGTTTGAATCATTCTGCACCGAATTACTCTGAAAATGTTGAATCAAAACTGTTATATGCTCAGTGGCCACTTTATTAGGTAAACTTGTACATGCACTCATTAATGCAAATATCTAATCAGCCAATCATGTGACAGGAACTCGATACATAAAAGCACGTAGACGTGGTCAAGAGGTTCAGTTGTTCAGACCAAATATCAGAATGGGGGAAGAGATACGATCTAAATGACTCTGGAATTGATTGTTCGTGCCAGAGGGGGTGGTTTGTATCTCAGAAACTGCAGATCTCCTGGGATTTTCACGCACAACAGTCTCTAGAATTTCAGAGAATGCTGCGAAAAGCAAAAGAAAAGTCCACTGAGCAGTAGTTTTGTAGCTAAAATTGCCTTGTAATGAAGCAGGTCAGAGGAGAACAGCTAGACTGGTTCAAGATGTAACCATGTTCTAAGATGTAACTGGTTCTAAGATGTAGACTGGTGATGGTAACTCAAATAACCAGGTATGTTAACGGTGGTGTGCAGAAGAGCATCACAACACGTTGAACCTTGAAGTGGATGGGCTACAGCAGCCAAAAACCATGACATACACACAGTGGTCACTTTATTAGGTACAGAAGGTATACCCTGCTGTCACTAAGAGTCTTGAATTTATATAAGCATCTTTTGTGACTTCAAAGCATTCAGAACCACTTTATAAGCAATAAAGTATCCTTGTATTGTAATCAAATTTGTAATATAGGCAATATGGCAGAGAATTCATATCTGTTATAAGGTCTTTCACTAACCAGGACTCATACCCAAGTATCTTAGGTAAGACTACAAAGGTTTTATGAGAGAGGTATTCCAAACATCAGTCTATTCTCCATTTCATGTCATCCTGGCACAATTATCCTTCATAATCCTTTTAACTAAGTGAACTTCCTATTAGAGTGACTTTCTGAAATTCAGCTTCATCTTATAAATCCAGATCTATCTAAAATTTAATGAACCAAAACAAGTTGCAAGGATTGTTTCCAAAAACCTTGCTTGAGGTGGTACTGCAAGAAGGTGGCATTCATCATTAAAGACCCTAACCATCCTGGATATGACCTCCTCTTGATACTACCATCAGTGAGGAGGTACAGGAACCTAAAGGCCAACACTCAACATTTCAGGGACAGTTTCTTCCCCTCTACCATCAGATTTCTAAATGGTGTATGAACCCATCATCACTACATTGTTTATCTCAATTTCATAATTATTTTTTATAGTAATTTTTTGTCTTACACTGTATTGCTGTCACAAAGCAACAAATTTCACGACATATGACAATGATAATAAACCTAATTCTGATTGTTAAGGTGGCCACTGGACATTCATTGAGATGGGAGTACTGGTGGCATGAATGTTAAAGCAGCAGAGAAAACATCACCATAATTTATCATCTAATACCCCATCAAATTCTTCACTCTACTTTTATAATCAAGCTGACGATCAACCCTTTTTTTTGAAGGAATGCAGAAAAGAGTGGCAGTAGAATTTCTTTTCCTCAAAGTAAAGCACCAAACAGGCAAAGCTCCAACTGTGGTCTAAGCAGCATGCAGTGGATAGATCTTAACATCATAAATGGCAATTAAGCAAGTAACGGGAGAACACTCCAAAGATGGTGGGGTTAACACATGATCACTAAAGCATTTGGCCTTGTTCAGCTAGAAGTGCCAAGTGGACAAGCCATTTGGATTTCCCCTAACATTCCCCACCATCACAGAAGCAAGTCTTCAGCCAGTTCATTTTATCCATGTCATACCCAGGAGCAGCTGAGAGTTTTTCAGACTTTAGGAATGAAGGGTTATACTCCAGAAACAGCCATATCTCCAGTACAGTTTCAACAATGGCACCAAGTACATGGAAGATTTCCCAGCTATGTAGCTTAACTACAGTCAGACAGATTACTGTGTAATCAGTCTACTCTCAATCACCAGCAGAGTGACATAACCCATTGCCAATAATGCTGCTAACCTGTTTTTACTTTTAAATAACGTGCTCACCAATGCCAGTTTCGATATGCTGAGGTAAACCAGATCTAGTCACAGCCTCCGTCTAAAATGAACTAAAGGGCTAAATTCGTAAGGTTCGGTGAGAGTGACCGTGGTTGGTAGCAAGGCAGTGTTCAACTGAATGTGGCATTAAAGAATAGAGGTCAAGCTGAAGTCAGTTGACACCTAGAAAAGGTCACTCTAATGGTTAGAGATATCTTTGCATAAGGGAAGATGACTGATGTTTTTGAAGGTCAGTCATCCCAACCTCAAATTGTCACTGCAGAGGTTCCTCAGCACACTGCTCGAAGCTCAACCATCTTAAGCTGCTGTATTGATGATCCATCATCAGGGAATCCCAGCACCCAGGTCATGCTCTCTTCTCAGTGCTGCCATCAGGAAGAAGGTACAGGGGACCTCAGGACTCAACACCAGGATCTGGAATAGTTGTTACCCCTCAAACATTAGGCTCTTGAATCAAATGGGGTAACTTAACTTCACTTGCCCCATCATTGAAATGTTCCCACAATCTATGGAATCACTTTCAAGGACTCTTCATCTCATGTTCTCAATATTGATTGCTTATTTATTTATTATTATTTCTTTATTTTTGTATTTGCACAGTTTGTTGTCTATTGCATACTAGTTGAACATCGAAGTTGGTGTGGTGTTTCATTGAGTGTGGTATTATGGTTGTTATTCAATTGTGGATGTATTGAGTATGCCAGCAAGAAAATTACCCTCAGGATTGCACATGGTGACATTTTTGTACCTTGACAATAAATTTACTTTGAACTTTGATCTTTATCATCAGGTCATTGATGAATACACCATGCTAAATCCCATTCACAGCTCTTGAACAAACAAAGCAACTTAATGTTCTAAAGCACAAGATCTAGAGAATAACACTCATGCCACAAAAATACCTGGCAGGGACCACTTTCAGATCGACTGCTGCCAAGGCTCCACCATCCATATCCTGGGCCACCATTTAACTAAAACTCAGATGAATCAGCCTCTTAGCTACAAATGAGAAGATCTGCAGATGCTGGAAATCGAAGCAACACACACAAAATGCCGGAGGAACTCAGCAGGCCAGGAAGCATCAGTGGAAAAAGTAAATAGTCTACGTTTCAGGGTGAGACCCTTCAGCAGGACTGGAGGGAAAAAGATGAGGAATCGGAGTTAGAAGGTAGGGAGAGGGGAGGGAGAAACACAAGGTGATAGGTGAACCTGGAAGTGGGGAGGGGTGAAGTAGAGAGTTGGGAAGCTGGTTGGTCAAAGAGATACAGGGATGGAGAAGGGGGAATCTAATCAGAGAGGACAGAAGGCCATGGAAGAAAGAAACAGTGGAGGAGCTCCAGAGGAGAGGAT
Organism: Hemitrygon akajei; assembly: GCF_048418815.1. Lineage (NCBI taxonomy): Eukaryota > Metazoa > Chordata > Chondrichthyes > Myliobatiformes > Dasyatidae > Hemitrygon > Hemitrygon akajei. The sequence continues at coordinate 36,478,020 of NC_133134.1, read as the reverse complement.
GGCAGGCAAGGGGATAAGGTGACAGAGGGAAAAGGGGATGGGGAATGGTGAAGGGGGGAGCATTACCGGAAGTTCGAGAAAGTGATATTCATGCCATCAGTTTGGAGGCTACCCAAAAGGAATACAAGGTGTTGTTCTTCCAGCCTGAGTGTGGCCTCATCGTGGCAGTAGAGGAGGCCATGGATGGACGTGTCAGAGTAACAATTGGAAGTGAAATTAAAATGGGTGGCCACTGGGAAATCTCGCCTTTTCTGGTGGATGGAACATAGGTGCTCTGTGAAGTGGTCTCCCAATCTATGTCAGATCTCACCGATATGCAAGAGACCACATTGGGTGCCCTGAATACAGTAGATGACCCCAACAGGCTCACAGGTGAAGTGTCGCCTCACCTGGAAGGATTGTTTAGGGCTCTGAATGGTAGTGAGGGAGCAGTTGTAGCACTTGTTCCACTTGCAAGGATAAGTGTCAGGAGGTAGATCAGTGGGAAGGGATGAATGGACAAGGGGGTTGTGTGGGGAGCAATCCCTGCAGAAAGCAGAAGCGGGGGGGAGGGGAGGAGAAGATCAGAGGTTGGGTATCCTGTATTAAGTGAATCATATCATGAAGCTTTTTCCAACATCTGCAATGTACAGATGAGGAGCGTGATTGCCTAGAAGAGTACAACTCCAATAACTGCTAGGACAAAGTAGTTGGCCTGATTAGGACTCCATCAGCATTCTAAACTTGATTTTCTGCACCACTGGTGGACCACTGCTGTGGTCTCTGCCATCTGCAAATGCCACATAGTTACCCACAAATTCAAGCCTTCTACCACCAAGAAGGACAAGGGCAGCAGGTGTATGTGACACTCATCTGCTGCTTCCATTCCAAATCTCACACTGTCATGACCGAGAAGTATATCATTATTCCAGTCACCTTGATGGGTCTAAATCTTGCACCATAGAACTCTGTACATGTCTTCACCAGAAGGACTGTAGCAGTTCACTACGGTACCTAACCAGCTCCTTCTGGGCAATTAACTATGGGCTGGTTTTGGCTCTGATGTCCACATCTGAAAATATAAATTTTTAAAAATTCATTCTTTATATATTCTCTGATGGGTTGAGACTTGCTGACTAAACCAACAGAGAGTTGTATTTCAATAAAAAGATGTGTAAAATTATGCAGAGCAAAATCATAAATTTTCTTTGCTTAACATAAAGTGGTTGGACGCGGGTCAAAGGAGGTGCATGGAGTTTGAATTACAGATTTGCCATGATCTCACTGAGCAGACACGAGGCCATAAATAGCTTATACTACTTCCCATGTTGATGATGAAAGCAATACCCATTTTTCATAGTATACTCAACACACACAATAGGCTGGAGGAACAGGCAGCATCTATGGAAAACAGAACAGTCGATGATTCAGGCCGAGACACTTTGGCAGGACTGGAGGAAAAAAGGCTAGTGGATTTAAAAGGTGGGTGAGGGGAGAGAGAAACACAAGGTGATAGGTGAAACCAGGAGGGGGAGGGATGAAGTAAATGGCTCAGAAGTTGATTGGTGAAAGAGATACAGGGCTGGAGAAGGGGGGAGTCTGATAGGTGGGGATAAAAGGCCACGGAAGAAAGAAAAGGGGGGGATGGGCAGGTGAAGAGATAAGGTGGGAGAAGGAAAAGGGAATGGGGAATGGTGAAGAGGGGGAGCGGATGGTGTTTTTACCAGAAGTCGAGAAATCAATGTTCATGCCAGCAGGTTGGAGGCTAACCAGACGAAATATAAGATGTTGTTCCTCCAACCTGAGCGTGGCCTCATTGCAATAGTAGAGGAAGCCATGGATGGACATATGGGAATGGGAATGGGAAGTGGAATTAAAATGGGTGGCTACTGGGTGATCTCACTTCTGGCGGATGGAGCATAGGTGCTCGGCGAAATGGTCCCCCAATCTTTGTCAGGTCTCACTGATATACAGGAGGCCTCATGAGGAGCAACGGACACAGTATTTGACCCCGAAGGACTCACAGGTGAAGTGCCACCTCACCTAGAAGGACTGTTTGGTGCCTGAATGGTAGTGAGGGAGGAGGTGTAGGGGCAGGTGTAGCATTTGTTCCACTTGCAAGGATAAGTGCCAAGAGGGAAATTAGTGGGGAGGGATGAATGGACAAGGGAGTTGTGTAGGGAGTGATCCCTGCAGAAAGCAGAAAGTGTGGGGGGGTGCGGTGGGGAAGATGTGCTTAGTGATGGGATCCCGTTGGAGATGGCGGAAGTTCTGGAGAATTATGTGCTGGACACTGAGACTGATGAGGTGGCAGGTGAGAACAAGGGGAACCCTATCCCTGGCAGTGTGACAGGAGGGTGGGGTAAGAACAGATGTGCGTGAAATGGAAGAGATGCAGTTCAGGGTGCAGGAAGGGTGCCCCCTTTCTTTGCAAAAGGAGGACATCTCCTTCACTCTAAAATGAAAAGCCTCATTGGCAGACTAACCTCTTCCCAACCTGTTACTTGTAAAAACACCATCCCCTTCTCTGAATTCCTCCACCTTTGCCACATCTGCTCTCAGAATGAGGCTTTTCATTAGTAGAATGAAGGAATTCTAACAGTTGTGGTTTAATTTAACATTGTAGATTACAAATGAGTCCACATCTCCATCATTAGATGCAGTTTGTTAGGAAAGGATTCTTTGCCCACCTTACTCGTATGCCTGTATCAAAGCCAAAAGTGAGAGGGCTGAGAGTCAGGATTTTTCATTTGTAACACCCACTGGCTAAAACTGCATATTTTTGAGGTCTAAATTTCTTCCTGGCAATTCCAGGTAAAACAGCCTGACCCACAGAATCAAATCTTTTTGACGTCACACAAAAATGAAATGCATTTTGCCATTAGCTCAGATAGATTTTGACTGGGGCTCTGTCTGGAATGATACTGTAATTCCTGTTGTTCTGAATTAGCAAATAATTAATAATGGCAGGAAAACTGCTGCTGCCACATCGTAATCGTCTTCATTGAATTTTAATTGTTGGGCTCAGTGCTGGGCATTTGGCCTGCTACCCTGTTGCCTTTTAAAGTGAAAAGAAGGAATGCAGCAGGCTCCAAGAGCGAATGCATGTTGATGTGAAAATTTTTTATCTCAAGTGATTTATAATGTCTGTGTTATATGTGACCTTCCTCAAGAGGCCACCTAGCATTGTTGACCTTGACATCTGCTCTATGCAGCTAAGTGTATGATTCTCTCATTTAGCAGAGCTGTCATTTAGAACCATTCAGGTTTCTAAATTCTGGGAACATTATCAGATTATGGAACAGCATGCTCAAACTTTCATGTTTTAGCTGGAAACATTAATGCTTGGATGACCCCAAGATCCCCAAGATCCCCGAGACTGAGACAGGCCATTTAGCCTCCTCAGCCATTCAAAACGATTATGACTGATCATCTAAACTTAGTAACTTATTTCTGCTTTTTTCCTTGATCCTTTTAACCTTTAGGACTATATCAAGCATATTTACTCATTTGAATTCAACTACTTCTGTACAATAGGATTTTTCAGATTCATTGAACTTTGAGTGAGAACATTTTTCTTCATCCGTCTTAAATGCAGCATTCCATTAATGCTTCCTGCATTTGATCTGTTCAAATTGCTGAGTTATCATCTTACTTTTCTAAATTCTAATGAATATATACACAGCTATTCCAAGCTTCCTCGTATAACAATCCTGACATTCCGGGAATCAGTCTGGTGAACCTTTGTTACAGTCTCTCCGTAACAAGCAAGTCAAATCTGCATACGGTCCTTAAGGTATGATCTCTCTAAAGGCCAATTTATACTTCTGCATCAAATCTACTGTAGGGTGATGTGCACCTCCCCAAAAAAGTACCGTAGATTCCGGATTTTAAGCCGCTACTTTTTTCCCACATTTTGAACAGCTTTGAACTCTGCGGCCTTTAATACGGAGCGGCTAATGCATTATTTTTTTCATGCCGCCAAAACCATTTTGCCTCGTAACAGTAGACCAATAAAATTGATGAGTAGTTCGCAGAGGTCCAATGAAATTGTACGATAAATCAAGCGCACTTTCACAATTAAATTATTGTAAATCAGTCATTTGTACTCACCCTCATCAACATGGAAAACACTCGAAGAAAAGCATTGTGCTGCCTTTATGGCAGTTATTTAGTTTATAATATTTTCGCTTAGTAATTCATTTTCTAGTTAAAGTTAGAAGAGTTTTAACTATATTTGTTTTCTGTACTACATCGCGGGATGCTATGATGTCACACCCGGTTTCGCCGCGTCTTGTGGGAAAAATGCCGTTTGCGATAAACGGGACAACGGGGGGCGAGCGGCGGAGCGAAAACGCTGCTTTTAAGTTAAAGGCGATCAATAACTTTTCCTGGTAGGCTGCAGTATATATATTTTTTACCAGTTGTTAGGAGATATTGGAATGTTGTTCAGTAAAAAAGTATACGCAACGTATATTTAAAAGTAGCCGCGTTACAGGCACGGTTCGAAAAAAAGCATTTGCAATATGTATTTGTTTATGTTACCATATGGATTTAATTAAAAGTTAAAAAATCCTCACGTGTAATATCTTTCTGTGTAAATATCTCATATTACAACGTGGGACACCTGCGGCCGAAAATCCGGTGCGGCCTGTACAAGTAAAAAATTGATTTTCTTTCTAAAATTAGAGCCAGCGGCTTTTAATCAGGTGCGCTCTGTAGTCCGGAATCTACGGTAACTCACGCATTGCGGCGACGCAGACCGCATCAACTGGGATTGGTCCGCTTGGTAGCATTGCATTTCTGGTTGCTGCTTCTCCGCCATGTCTGTACACCGATGCGAAATAGATGAACCAAATCGTCAAATCTACCCGCCAACATGCAAAAATGTTTGAAATGCATTTCCTCATCCATGTCTCTCACGAAGAAACTCAACACAGTGGCATAGAAACCCCACCATCAACTAGCATTTTGGCGCACACCAACGCATGCTCAGTACGGTGAGAGCCTACGCAGAAGTATAAATCAGGCCTACGGCATAGGCTACGGTGTAGCCCATCGCATAGCCCATACGGAGAAGTATAAACCAGCCTTCAGGCTGAGTACGATTAAAATAACACACCTCTACTGTGCTCGTCATCTATGAAAACAACATATTATTTGCCTTCTTAACCTGCTGCTTCTGCATGCTTACTTTCATGAAAGACAGCCAGATCTCATTGCATCTTCCCTTTCCCCATCAATTGCCATTCAGATAAGCTGTCTTCTCTTGGTTTTGCCATCACGGTAGACATCCTCACAGTTATCCACATTAGACTGCAGGTTACATGCATTTAGCCACTCACTCAACTTGTCCAAATCACACCATAGTCTCCCTACAACCTCCTCTCAGCTCTAACTCCCAATTAGTTTTGTGCCAGTTGTAAACTTATAGATATTAGATATAATTTCCTCAATTAAAGCATTAATATTTATTGTAATTAACTGGGGTTTCTCTTTGTTTACACTTTTTGTATCCTGACTCCCAACCAGTTCTATTGCCATATCAGTACATCAGCCTCAACCCCAAATGCTCTAATTTTGCAGACTCATTTATTATGTAGGACATTGTTGAATGCCTTCTAAAAGTCCAAATGCATCAAATGCACCCTTGTACTTTATTGGTTAATTCCTCAAATATTCCAGTAACTCCGCCTTTCATAAATCCATGATAACTTTGACTAACCCTACCAGTGTTTTCCAGTGGCTTTGATAATACATCTTTAGATACAAATTCAGAATAATTTTATTTATCACATGTACATCGAAATCTACAATGAAATGTGGCATTTGCGTTAACAACCAACACAACTTAAGGGTGTGCTCTGGGCAGCCTGCAAATGTCATCACACATTCTGGTGTCAACATAGCATGGCCACAATCTTTAGTAGAACAATACAAACAACAATGACAAAATAACAGCAAGGAAACATCAACAGTAAAAGTAATGGATTGCAGCATGTTCCTCACTGTTGATATCAGAATAATTGGACTGTAACTTCCTTTTTCTCTCTTTGGATTAGTGGAGTTATATTAGTTACCCTCTAGTCAATGGAAGCTGCTCTAGAATTTAAAGAACTTAGGAAAATTACCACTGAGGCATTCACCATTGCAAGGTCCACTTCCTTCAATTCCACGGAATGCAGTCTTTAATCCTGTCAATTTCTCCAGCATAATTTCCCTAATAGTACTGACTACTTTTCAGACCCCAAGTTCACTAGTATTTCTGGGAAGTTATCTGTCATCCACTGGAGAGACAGAACCAAAATATTTTGTCAATTTACCTCTCATTTTTTTGGTGAACATATAAAAAAAACTGCAGATACTGGAAATCTAAAATAAAAGGAGAAGGTTCTGTTCCCACAGATGTGAGCTGACCTGCTATTTCCAACATTTTGTATTATTACTTCAGATTGCCATTTTTTGTTCCCTTTTGTAAATTTGACTGTTTCTGATTGTAATGGTCTTACATTTGTGTTTGATCTTTTCCTGTTTACATATCTTTCAAAGCTTTGTATTGGAATTGTTTAATTATTTTCACATGTACTGATTACGTGAAAAGTTTGCCTTGCGTTACTTGCTCATTGAGATAAAAATCAAAGGGCAACGCATTAAGGTATTGGAAGATAAAACAATAACAGATGTCAGCATAAAGTGCAACAGCTACAGGGAAAGTTCAATATAGGTAGACAATAAGGTGAAAAATCAGAATAAAGCAGATTGCGAAGTCAAGAGTCTATCTTAAACAATCTGTAGATTTTGGAAATCCAAAGCAACACACACAAAATGCTGGAGAAACTCTGCATGTCAGTCAGCATCTATGGAGAAGAGTAAACAGTTAATGTTTCAATCCGACACTTCATCAGGTCTGGAAGGGAAGGGGGAAGGAGTGAGACTAAGATGATGGGGGGAGGGGAAGAAGAAGTACAAGGTGGCAGGTGATAGGCGAAACCGGGAGAGGGGAAGGGGTGAAGTGAAGAGCTGAGAGGTTGATTGGTGAAAGAGATGATGGATTGGAGAAGGGGAAATCTGGTAGAAGAGGTCAGAAGACCATGGAAGAAGGGGAAGGGGTAGGAGCACCGAAGGGAGGTGATGGGCAGGTAAGAAGAGATGAGAGAGGGAAATGGGAGTGAGGAATGGTGGGGGGAGGGGGTGTAATTACCAGAAGTTTGAGAAATTGATGGTCATGCATCTTAACATACCAGAGAACCATTCAATAGTTTTGTAACAGCGGAGTAGAAGCCGCCTTGAGGCTCTTGTTATATCTTTATGTTCTCTACAAGGTTAATTCCATTATTTTCCCCTTCTTAATTATTCCCTTGATCCTCCTTTACTGAGTTCTCAACTGTTCCCATTCCTCAGGTTTGCTGCTTCTACAGGCCAGTTTATGTCTCCTCCTTGAATCTAATAATGCCTCAGGTTTACCTTGTTTCTCTGATAAAGTTACTTTTCCTGTTTTGTTCCTGAGCCAGATAGGATGAACAATTAACACACACAAAATTCTGGTGGAACGCAGCAGGCCAGGCAGCATCTTTTGAAGAAGCACAGTCGATGTTTCGGGCCGAGACCCTTCGTCAGAACTCATGAACAATTACTGTTTTCCATTGTTCCTTAATTCCCTGTCATTATCACAAATCAGTTCCCTATCATGCTGTTTGGTATAGGGGGAGGGGGCACTGCACAGGATCTGAAGAAGCTGCAGAGGTCTGCAAGCTCAGCCATCTCTATCATGGGCACAAGCTTCCCCAGATTGAGTACATCTTCAATAGGCAATGCCTCAAAAAGTCGACATGCATCATTAAGGACACCCATCACTCAGGACATGTGGTCTTCTTATTACTACCATCAGAGAGGAGCTACAGGAGCCTGAGGGCACATACTGAACATTTTAAAAACAGCTTCATGCCCTCCGCAATCAGATTTCTGAACAGATAATGAACCAACCCATGAACACTATCTCAGTATTTTTCTCTCAAATTTAATTTTTAATATATATTTCTGAGAGTAATTTCTAGTATTTTTATGTATTGCTCTGTACTACTACTACAAAACAACAAATTTATTGGCATAGGTCAGTGATATTATACCTGATTCTCATTCGTTAGTACCCACTACTTGCCTAATAACATCATGCTTTCTTTTATTTAGATTTGGGGTCCTAGAATACGAATCACCAAGGAGCAATTCTACCTCATTATAGTCACTCCTCCCCAAAGGACTTGCTTAACAAGACTGCTAATTAATGTTTTCTTATTGCCCAATACCCAGTCTAGGACGGCAGCTCTACAGTTGGTTCCTTGAGGTTTTCGTCAGGAAAACCACCCTGTATAAATTTCAGGGATCTGTCCTTTGCAATATAGTTATCAATTTGACAAGCCCAGTCTACGTGACTGCATGATTACAATTGTACCCTTATTGCATGCATCTCTAATTTCCTGCATAATTAGAAAAACAAACTAATTATGTGCAAAAGATGGTCATTACTAAAAAGTAACTTGAGATGAGCTGTTTATGTCCATTGAGATTAAAAGGATGATATTTATAATTCAACAATTTTATTATTTGATTGAGATACAATGCATATGCATGATTATAGATTAGCTTACTTAACTGCAAAAGTCTTTAAAATGAAGCCAATTAATTCAAAAAAGATTCTATCTCCTTAAGTTTACTGATGCATTAAGTAACATGGCCATTTTAAAGTTCAGCATGCCATGAGACCTGGTAAATAATAATTGGTTTAAGCTAACAATTATTGCATAATAGCTGACTTTCAATTCCCATTGGTCACTTAAGGGACTGTGATATGAATCAGTTAGAGATTGGAATTTAGGAAGATATGACCTATGATATGTGGCTCATAATGTTAACTTGCGCAATTAGTTACAAAGGTAACTTCAACATTGGTATTTATTACAAGAATGTTGGAGTACAAAGTAGGAAATCTTCTTGGAGTTGAATAGGGCTTTAGTAAGATCATAGGCTATAGGTTTTCTATGTTTCTATACTGGAGCATGAGTAACAGTTTTGCCTCCTCAGCTCAAGGTAGGATATCATCATCTCAGAGGGAGGTTCCAATGGGTCACGGAACCACTTTTAGAGCTCCATGTTCATTACAGTTCCAACATTTTCTGAGCAAGGATCCAGAGCAGCAGTTCCCAACCCTTTTTTATGCTATGGACCAATACCATTAAGCAAGAGGTCCTGGATGTATTTTGTTTTCCGCACCATTCTCTGTAACCTTTAGAGCCTGCTGTGCGTGAAAATCCCAGGAGATCAGCAGTTTCTGAGATACTCAAACCATCTTGTCTGGCACCAACAATCAATCTATGGTCAAAGTCACTTAGATTGCATTTCTTCCCCATTTTGATGTTTGGTCTGTACAACAACTGAACCTCTTGACCATGTCTGCTTGTTTTTATGAAATGATTTGCTACCACGTGATTGGCTGATTAGATATTTGCATTAACAAGAAGGTACACTGGGTGTATCTCAGAAATACTTACTTGACTATTAATTGCTCTCATGATGTAGATTTTTCGGTTTATTTTCTAGAAATAAGTATAGACCATTCTCATAGGAAGGACCAAGAACATAAGAAATTGGAACAAGGTTTGGTATACCTCTGTCAGGCCTAATCAGTAAGATTTTTTCCAAGCTTTTAACCTCAAATCCACTTGCTCATTCATTTTCCTTATTTGTTGATTAGGCTGCATGTGAGGTATTACATTCAGTTCTGGTTGACCCATTATAGGAAAGCTGTTGAATCTTTGGAGAGGGTGCAGAAGAAATTTGCTAAAATGCTCCCTTGTTTAGAGGGCATGTGCTATATTGGAGAGGTTGGACAAACAGACTTGTATTTTGGAGTGGCAGAGGCTGTGGGGAGATGCAGTGGAGGTTTATAAGATTATGAGAGGCGTAGATAGAGATCCAGTATCTTTATATATCCCAGGGTTGAAATGTCTAATACCAGAGGACATGCAGTTAAGGTGAGAGGGGTAAGTTCAAAGGAGATGTGTGGGCATTTTTTTTACACAGTATGTGCCTGAAATGTGCTGCCTGGTTGATGAAGGAGGCAAATACAATAGAGGTGATCAAGAGGCTCTTAGGTAGGTAGACAAATGTACAGGAAATAGAAGAATATGGATATCGTGTAGGCTGAAGGGATTAGTTTAATTGGGTATTTCATTAACAATTGATTTGCTTGGTACAATATTGTGGTCCAAAGGGTAGTTTTTTCTGTCTTCTGTTTCCTCTGTGTCCAATTGCCAATGTATTTGTTATACTGATTGAGTAACTTTTCATAGTATTTGTTTGCAAAGAATAAGCCGGTTAACAGCCAAAGAAAACATTTCTTCACACTTTTGCCCTAAATTATGAACTTCTTATCCTAAGACCATAGTCTCTAGTTCCAGTCTCTTCAGACAATTGGTACATTAGACATCCATTTTGTCAAACCGAAGATTTAATCTATTTTAATGAGGTGATTTCTTGTTTTTCCACAGTAGAGAATGTAAACCTTTTGGAACTTATCTCTCTTTACAGAACAGTACTTTTTATTCCAAGAATGAGTTTTGAGGACTCCATTTACACTCTATCTCTAAGGCAATGATATTCTTACTTGTGTTAGGAGATCAAACCGTCCTCACTGCTTCAGGAATTCTCTATTATCCTACTCAACAATAGCAAAATTCCTTAGTTTTACACTCCCTTTCCCGATAATAAACAATGACATAGCAGTTAACTTCCTGATTATTTCACTAAGTTAACATTGTACTTTGTACACAAGGAATTAAGACCTTTCCAACACGCAAGAATTTGACAAAAGAAAGTTCACCTCTTATTTTTAATTATGGAATCTCCCACATCCTATCTATGTCCACTCTATGAGGACCCCACTGGATCACAGGATTCGATCACGTTCACTCTTACTTTTCTGAACTCCATCTAGTACAAACCTAACCTATCCAAACTTTCTTGATAACTCACCCATTCCCAGGATCAGTCAAGTGAACTTTCTTATCTGCTTACAATGTATTTACATCCTTTGTTACTTGAATCATAATTTTTGGATACAGCTCCTATATCAATAAACAATTAATTATATTTTATTATCTTTTCTACTTACTTGCATCTTCATATGTGTCTTTTGTGAATGATGCATTAGGAAAGCCAGATCCCTCTGTATTTGAGAGCTCCAGAATATTTTACTGTTTGGTGTGTTACTTTTTCACTTTTAATGCCATGGACTGTAGCCAAGTTTGTGAGTTCTAATTTACACAACCAAAATGTGATATTCTGCCTCTTCCAATTGTTCTTCTCCCTGTTGTGTCCCTCAGAATTTCCAAACTATTTCTGAAGTACTTTTATTCTTAGACACTGTTAAATGAACAGTTAACCTCGTAGATTGGGATTTATTTTAAAGATGAATATTTTGATTCTCTGGAAGTAGGCAAAATTGAATTGATTGCCTATTCTTGGTTGCCCTCAGAAGTTAGCACAGGGCAACCTCCTTTAGTAGATGAATTGATTTGTAAGAGCAAAGGACTTACGAAATCACTGTAATGGAGCATCAAGTGATGACCGTGTTTTGTGGCACTGGGATTTATGATATACTATTCTGTTTTCTTGGTAGCTGGCCTGGGTCCACAATTACTACATTAGCTTATCTTAAATAATTGCAGACAGTAAGCATTCTTGCAAACAGTAACTTTGAATTGTACAGTATTTACATATCCTGGATTTTAGTAATGTTATGGCAAATAAGAATTATTTTGGATTAGCCATTTGGTCTTTCATGCAAGATAACAACTAAAACAAGAAGAAAGGAGTCATAGAAATGATAGTTTATCTCAACATAATGAGGTGAACTTAATTGTTTAGGAGCACAATGTTGCATTTTAGGGAAGAAATTCCAGGGGGAGGGTTCAGGCAGTCATAAAAGAAACTGAAAAGTAGGGATTTTGAGTTTTGGACTTGGAGAGGGAAAGTAGTATGTCATCATTATGTGACTGAACCTTTTATTAATTGATTGTGCATCCTTTATACTGGTCCTGTCAGATGGTTGACCATAACCACAACTGTTTTTGGCTGTAGTATGAATGTGACTCATATGTAGTACTCTTGTCTCTACGTAAGAAGGTTGTGGGTTCAAATCCCATTCCAGGCATATAACCACAAAATCTTGGCTGACACTCCCAGCTCAATTCTGCATAATGCTGTGGTTTTGGAGTTGGAGTCTTTGGAATGAAATTTTATATTTCCTCTCAGATGGATGAGAAAGATCCCACAAACAGCAAAAGGAGAGTAATTATACTGGACAGAACCCCTTATGTTAACATTTTGAAATTAGACTATCCGGTCATTATCACATTGCTGCTTTGGGATTTTTCATGTGCAAGTTGACTGTTGTGTTTCTTAATTAAAAAACTCTTCAAGCTTCAAAAGTTCTTCATTGGCTAAAATCTAGAGATGATAAAAAAGCTATACAAATGCTTTTCAATATACATTTTGGTATCCTCGTATCTAGTTTCTTGTGCACTGTCTTTCAATGCAAATGCACAAGATAAATGGTAATGTAGAGCATTTTTTAAATGGCAAGAGATTGGGTAATGCTAATATTCTTATAGATAAGTTATTTGCAGGAGCAGCAAGTAATTAGAAAGGCGAATGGCACGTTGGCCTGTATTACAAGAGTTCTGGAATTCAGGACTAAAGATGTATTATTGCAATTATACAGGGCAACTTGTGGACAGTTTTGGTGTTCTTACTGAAAAAGGATAAAGTAGAGGGAATACATGTGATATGTAGCAGTGTGTGATTCATTCATATATATTCATTCGTGGTTGTGATGAATGGCAGAGCAGGCATGAAGGACCAAACAGCTTTTACTCCTTGTTCTACTTTTCATCTTCTAAATGACATCTCTGACCCACACTTTCTAATCCTGCAAATACAAATGGTACCAACTTGTTGTATGTTTTCTAAATTTTGTGAGTCCGTATTTTTTAACGCATTGCTTCCTCTGGACATGAGTGTAAGAAAATGTTATGCTTATGCACGATCTGAATTAAACCTAGATTAACATTATTTGATTAAACCATGACTTTATTTCTTTTGTGCTCCAATCAATAGCTTTACATTTTTTGAAGAAATCTCTGCTCCTGTTATTCTGCCTCTTGCAAATCCTTGGCTTTCACTGCTCGTTGCTGGAGTCCATGTCTTCAACTGCCTTGGCTCTATATTCTGGAAATGGTTTCGTTAATTTCTGTTGTTCCTTGATATCTGTTTCTTGGACAGGCACTTTGATCATATTTGATGCCATGTTTTCTTGTTAATGTTCCTATGATGCTTCAAATGCACTCAATGGCCACATTATTAGGTACCCCCTGTAACTCATGCACCTCAAGGTGGAACATGCTGTATGTTCAGAGATCTCTGCTGCACACTGTTTGAGTTGCCGTTGCCTTCCTGTCAACTTGGACCAGTCAGACCATTCTCCTCTCATTAACGAGGTGTTTTTGCCCACAGAACTGCTGCTCACTGGATATTTTATGTTTTTTTTCGCAGCATTCTCTATAAACTGTACAAACTGTTGAGTGTGAAAACTTCAGGAGATCAGCAGTGCCTGAGATACTCAAAACACCCCATCTGACACCAGCAATCATTCCATGGTCAAAGTCACTTAGATCACATTGCTTCCTTATTCTGATGTTTGTCCTGAACAGCAACTGAACCTCTTGACCATATCTGCATGCTCTTATGCATTGTGTTGTTGCCTCATGATTGGCTGATTAGATAATTGCATTAACAAGCAAGTGCACATGTGAATCAAATGAAGTGACCACTGAGTGTACTGTTTTAATGAAATTAAGAATGTTTATAAAATTATGAGAGGCATAAATAAGGTAGACAGAATCTTTTTTCCCCTGAGTAGAAACGTCAAGTATTAGAGGATGTAGCTTTAAAATGAAAGGGAGGAATTTTAAGAGTCTACCAGAGTGGTAGATGTGTGGAACGAGCTGCCAGGGGTGGTGGTGAAAGGAAATAGAGTAGTGGTGTTGAAGAAACTTTTAATTTGCAATCATGTTTGGCACAGTCATTATGGACTGAATGGATTCTTACTTTGCTGTACTATTTCATTATTTTTTTTGTTGTTTATTATAATAACTAATTACAAACTACACAGTCTACAATAAATGGGTATAAAACATGGCTGAAAGCCTTAGCTTTAACATTAAGCAGATGAAGCTCAACACTGCCATTTGGATGTGAATAGCTATAAAAGCTGTTTTGAAGTTGAAACGACTGGCTCAGTAATATATATAACTGATTCCATGTATCCTGCTACTTCCAGTATCACACTGAATAATTTTACAAAATATTCAGTAGTGGTGTTAGATTTCAAACATTTGAATGATACATGCCACAAAGTACAAAGTGTTTTTGTTCTTTTTTCTTGTTAGAGCAGTAAGATCATAGTTCTGTTCTTCCCTTGAATTCTTAATCCTTGCAAGATATACTGTACTTGTTGGCATATTGGTTCAGCTAAAATAAGACGGGCGTTTACGACACAAGGCTCAGAGCAGTGCAATGTGCAAACCAACCAGAGTAAAATAATTTATCAGCTCAGAAGCTGTAAGTTCAACATTGCAAGAGCTAACGACATCATTCATTGCTGAGAAGTTGCTGTCGCCCAGATTTTGATAGGCAGCCGACAGCAAAGTTCTCCGACTAACAAAATAATGTTGAGAGAATACCAGGGAGATGGAAAGAAGATTGGGAGAGATGCAGAGCAGTTTGGTGAGGGAATACTGGAACTAAGAGCTCTTATATGCTAAAGATCTTCTCAACCTGCCTCGTCACGGCCCTTGTACTTTATATGTCTACCTGCACCTCACTTCCTCTGTAAATGTAATACAATATTCTGCAGTCAGTTTCTTTATGCACTCACCTACGAGTTATCCGTGCTAACCAATGCTGTGCCTCAGGGAACAGTACAAGTTGGGCCTCTCAGGCTCAGGTCTGACTGATATAAACAAATAGACTCGCTTTCTCTAATCCAAGTTACCAGTCTTGTGAATCTTTACTGCACTCCCTCTCTTGACCGAACAGTAGATAAACTGAAGTGGGATAGACTTAGGTACTTTTAAGGAGGTGAGAGCAGACATCCCACCCTGCAAAAATTCATTTCAGGGAGGTAGCACCACCACTCCCACCCCCCACAATTCCATATTCCCCCCCCCCCCCACCCCGGTCGACCTCCAAGGGTGTATGTATACAGGACATTTGTTTATGAAAGAACACAACAATTTATTTAATCACATATTGAAACTATTTACACACACACACACACACACACACACACACACATATTCCTTGTTGAGTATTTTGTTGGCAATCTCAATGCTAATAGCTAAATGCTAATGCAAATAGCTTTTCTATTTCTTTTGCAAACTTTCCTTGTACTGTGATGTGGCTTGCTTGGCAGATTTGAGCATTTTGCCGGAAGTCGCAACCTCATAGCAGTCTCCGTCAATGAATTTGCTAATTTTGCAAGACATCAGATTCACAAGTGTTTTGTGAGAGAGCTGACTTCTGAATTCTGTCTTAATGTGAATCACCATGCTGAATGCCCTTTCTACATCACAAAGTCACTGTTGCAAACAGTGCAGCGAGCAACCCTGTCATTATCTTTGACCCCTATTAGACAGGGGTACACTTTAGTGTAGTCTGGGGTGAAGTACATTTTATATTTTCTTTTTTTGGAACATTCTGCCATGGAGCTGCAGGACACTAAACTGAACTGATGGACAATGAAAGAGAGAGAGATGTTGACTGTAAAGCCCGCCCACAGGGAAAACTGATAGGTCTACTTAGCACAAACAGAGACCAATCAGGATGCTCTCTCTGTCTCTCCCCCTCTTCCCCTCCCTCTCGCTTTCAAAAAAATTGATTTCCAGGATATTGTTTATAATTTGCGGGCGTCAGGGAGCCGCTATCAATATGTGGGAGACTCCCGGAACTTCCGGGAGAGGTGGGATGACTGTGAGAGTACAGTAGGCGACTTACCTCGTAAAAGATCCTGCTTAGCAGGTTATAATCTGATACCTCCCTATTTGGCTTAGTGGTGCATTTTGTTTAAAAATTAGCTTTTGAAGGGTATTTAATTATGTTAAAACCCTTTTATAAATGCAAAGTATTTTGGGAATTGCAAGCATTCATCTTCTAGGTGCTATAATGGAAGTTGGACATGCATTTAGTGACATGCCTTTTGGGCTGGTTGATAATATCCTCTCGAGGGATGAAGCAAAGGAATATATAATCTGCTTGTGACATCCAAGTGATTCTCATGGACTGAAGTATGAAATATTTAAACACACACAATACTGCAAATGATCTGCAGTATGAAAAGCTCACTGAATCTTTGAACCATTTACCCATGCTGATACACTACATACATTTTCCATAGGGTTATTTGCACAAGTGAAAGCAAGTCCATTTAGCTATATCTGTCCGATCCGAGGTAGTTTTCCAGTCTAAATGTTCAAAATAGAATCATTTTCTTTGCAAAGGAAATACTGAGGTGCATCCTAATAAGTTTACAAGATTATGAAAGAGCTTCAGTGGGATGAATGCAGGAGATAAAGCGAGGTATTCAAGATACATTTCTTTGCCCCAAGAGTCATTGGAATAAGTGGTTTAACTTATGAAAAAGCTGGGATAAGTAGATTCATTCAGGAAAAGATAATTGAACACAAAAGGAAGGAAAGAATGGAAAGATATGATGATGGGCTTGTATGAAAACTGGAGTAGTTGTCATGTGAATAGGAATAACAGCCAGAACCTATTTCTATGGCAAACATACTTAGTAAATTTGTAGATTTAAAACCTTGATGTTTTGGATTTGGATTCACCTAAAAGCCATGATTTAAAGGTTGAATTCTAGCTGCAATAATTTCATTTTTATAATCCAGGTTTTAAAAGGATTCAACTTCAAATTAACATTTTGAATTACATCCTGTGACTGGTGCTCAGACTCTGAAAAAAATAACTCAAGAAGTTCTGCAGATACTGGAAATCTTGAACAACGGACATAAAATGCTGGAGGAACTCTGCAAGGCAGCCAGCATCTATGGAGAGGAATAAATGTTTTGGGCCGAGATCCTTGCATCAGCACTGCATATCTTTCCACATCCTTCAGAGCTGCCTGTGTGGAATACGCATGTTGTCCACATTAATGCATGGGTTTCCTTTGGTTTCCTCTCACTTCCCAGAGATAAACTTGTTCGGTAGGTTAATTGGTTGCCTTAAATTATCCCTTAGAATAGATAAATGACAAAAAAAAAATTAAGAGAGAGTTGGTGGGTCTGTGTGAGGATTTATTCCCCTTTCCACTGACCCCAACCACTGGAGGGTCAACGGATGAGAAGTAAATGAATCTTGTTGGAGTTAATGGAGCTCAAATTTCTAGACATTTTTAGGAGCAATTATTTTCTAATTCACATATCTCACCAACTACAGATACAATTTCTAATATTTAAAAAAAAAACAGGTACATGAGTAGGAAGGATTTTGATTGAATATACACCTGGTACAGGCTAATGTGACTTCTGGGCCTAGTTACGCAACCTGGTTAGCAAGGAGAGGTTCGACTGGCGGGCCTGCTTCCGTGATGTATAACACTTTGACCTTAGATAGAGATTGGACTCAAAGCCTGCAACTGTTATTTTTACCCTCATTTATAGCTGCACAGACTATTCAATGTGGGAAATGCGACTGAAGGATATTGGTCTAGCTTTTTGCCATAAAACGAAGTCATACACCTTGAAGAAGAGTCTACAAAGATCTAGTCATCTCTGGGGAATATCTTCTCCCTTTTCCCTGTCAGTAGAATGGAATCCATGGGCCCAGCAACTGCTGTGTCAAGAAGAGGCAATCAGAGAATTTTCATATTCAACACATCAAGGAAAAGCACCACTTTTAAGTTAATATTTTAAACATTTTTCAATGTGTGGATCAAAGTTTGGCATATATATTCATTAACAAGGTCAAAGCTACAACTTCATAAATATTCATTTATAGTTTAGAAAGCCGATTATATTATAATCTATTGATTTTGATCAACTGGGTTGAGTACCAGAGGATGTAGGCTCAGTTCTTCCCTGGGAGAATGGCACCGAAAATCACGGGTGAGTTTTAGAAGTGGGATGGAAAACAATTAAAAATTACTAATTAAACACTTTCTTTTAACCAGTCCTGTTTCCTGTCATCTGGCCTGTTTAAATAGCAACTAGTTTGGCCATCATGACTGAAGTTAAAAAATAGCTCTAAACCATCTAGGATTTTACTGGTTAACTAATCATTGTCACTTTAATTAGGATAAAATGGAAGAATTATTTTCCAGTTCTCTTGACCAGTAAATACTTCGTTTTGTACAGTTCAAATCCCTCCACCATCAATGAACACTTGCAGCAGTGTGTACTATTTACAAGACACACTACAACAACACACCATAGCTCCTAAGGCAGCACCTTCCATACCCACGGCCACTGCCATCTAGAAGGAGAACAGCAGATATCTGAGAACACCACCATTTGAAAATCCCCCTCCAAGTCCCTCACCATCCTGACTTGGAAACATATCGCCATTCCTTTCCTTTTCCTTGGTCAAAATCATGGAATTTCCACCCTAACAGCACTGTGGGTGTACCTACACCTCAGGGATTGCAGCGGTTCAGGAAGGCAGCTCACCACCACCTTCTCAGGGGCAACTAGGGAGGGGCAATAAATGCTGGTTTAGCTGGCGATGCCCACATCCCATAAATGAATATATTTTTTTAAATTGCTGAATTCCTTTCTCCATAAGCAAACTGAAGTATTAGCTGGGTTAAGATCTCTTACTATCTTTCCTTTCGGTTAGTCCTGACGAAGGGTCTCGGCCCGAAACGTCGACAGTGCTTCTCCCTATAGATGCTGCCTGGCCTGCTGTGTTCCACCAGCATTTTGTGTGCGTTGTTGTTTGGATTTCCAGCACCTGCAGATTTCCTCGTGTTTGGGTTAAGATCGTCTTTTTTTCAGAGATGTTGTTATTTGATTCTATGTTGATATATTTAGACTTAGATTTAGATCCAAATTTATTTATCACGTGTACATTGAAACATACAATGAAATGTTTCATTTGCCTTCCCAACCAGCACAACCAAAGGATGTGCCCAGGGCAGCTCACAAGTGCCACAAAGCATTCTGGCACCAACATAGCATGTCCACAATGATCAGCAGAACAATACAAGTAACAAGAACAACAAAACAGCAAAGCAAATCATGCTTTTTATCTTGCCTCCCACCCACCCACACATACAGGCTTCCAACCCTGGGGCAAGCTGCCAGCAGCAGCCTTGGCCTGGACGCGCAGACATCGGGTCTCTGACTTCCGGCCATGCTTGACCATGGTTAGAACACTTGTCTCTGAGACAAGCTCAAGCTCGTACTTCAGACAGGAATGTGCAATCTATTCCGTCAAGCACTGCCAAAAGAATGCTGTATTGTTGGAGGTGCCTTCTTTTGGATGTGATGCGTTACTAAGGCTCCAAAGGTTTGTTCTTTCAATGACTGTAAAACATCCTGTGGTGATATTTTGAAGAAAGAGAAGAAAGTTCTTATGTCCTGGCCAGAAGTAATCAACATCGCAAAAATAGATGGGCACCATCATTGCTATTCATGGAATTTGTGTGCGTATAAATTTGGCTGAACACATTTGTGTCCTCAAGACCAATTATTACACAAAGAAATACTTAATTGTGAATATTTTAGGAGTTTTTGGAAAACATTTTATAAATTCTATTTCAAGATGTTTACATAATTTCCATATCTTCAGCTCCAGTAGAACAATACAGCCCCAATCCTATTTAAACTGTGGTATTAATACAATACAGTGAAATAAACCCATTGCCTCCACAGTAACTGAACCTCCAGTGAGAAAACTACACACTCCCCAATTCTCACATGAACAAACTCAACTCCTCCCCTCCCTCCCCCAACCCTATTCCTCACATAGACTCACCCCCTGTTCTCCACCATTCTCCAACACTCCTTAATGTTTAATTTGCCAAGGGTCACACGTGACTTCCTCCATCAGGAAAATGTGAAGGATAAATTACAATGTATTTTCAGTTTTGCTCAAAGGCCTGAGCATTGCTAGTAATGACACCGGAGCCATGATCCGGTCCGGTATGTCACACACTGATTATAAACTGCACCTAGTGCCTGCACTGCTTTTTCTAAGTTAGTATATTTTGTTACAAATACATTGTTTCAGGAAATTTTGCAAGGTTTCATCCTAATGCTAATTAAAATTTAATTTCTCAGATTCTTCATATTATCCAACTTTCATTTAATTGGATTATTTGCTAATTCCTAATTAACTAGTCTAATTAAGCCTATATTCCATCATATACTTTTACTTTTGTTGTTGGAATTATTTATTGTCTGACCTATCTGAAAGTAGTTTGAGGATTATCTTAAATTGATTTATTACTAAATTAAGACTAGCACAGCACAATGGACTGAATGGCTTGTCTGGTGCAGTACTGTTCTATGTTCTGTTACTGGGCACTGTATTTCCTTTCAGCTACCACTGCTCTAGTTCAAAGTACATTTATTATCAAAGTATGTGTACATTATGTGACCTTGAGATTTGCCTCCTCACAGGCAGTCACAAAACAAAAAAATCTCCAAAAGAACCCATTAAAGAAGGACCATCAATCGCCCAATGTGCAGAGAGAGAGAGAGAGAGAGAGAGAAACAGCAGATGTACAAACAATAAAAGTAAGCAAATAGCATTGAGAATGGAAGTCATATGGAAGACATGAACCCAGGCATCTCTGCAGCTGGAGCAGACCACAGCCTCAGTTCATCCCAGAGCCGCATAAATGTAGCGAGACCACACACACCAATCTGCTAGAGCATTAGTTTGGAAAGACAGATTTATTTTATCAATAATTGGAGCAGTGTCATTGCTATTCCTGCGTGCCTATTCTCTAAAGACTTCTGATCTGTATTCTTTAGGTCATTTATATTTTTTGTTGAATGAATCACAAATAGTTCATTTCCCTACTCCACAGGATAAGTCATACAAATTGCCTCACAAGATGAGACCTTCATTTACGAAATAAAATTCCATTTTATATTACTAGTATTTTTAGTAAGTATTCTGTGCAATGCGATTGTGGAACTGAAGGATTTCTGAGAACGTATTCAGTGTTGCACAAGGCAATTTATTTTTCTATTGCAAACATAATCAGAAACTGGACACACACACAGAACAGCCCAATGATTTATATTGGTTCACAAATGTTTTTTGCTTCTAATTGGCAAGTATATTGGCTGCCGAGGAAAAGCACGCAGCCAAGCCAGGCAGTTCTTCACCTTATTTCGGTCTTAGTGCCAAGATGGTGGTTATGTTGTCAGGGCTTTTTACTGGTAACACCTAGAAATGTCCCTTTTGAATGTAAGACATTTCTTGCACCTGCTTGATGGTGTAATGATTTTGTTTTGATGCAGATGACATGTTTATCAATGTTTAAAGCAAATTTAAATAAATATTTACAGTAGTACAGAACTTCCCACCAGATTAGAGTTGCCACCCACCCAGTGTTACTCTGGAATATTGACCAGGAATTAAAGGCTGGATACTGACATTCCAGCCAGCGAGCGGAGGAAATATGAAAGTGAAATGGTCAGAGGCAGGGGTTGTGGTATGAAATGCTCACCTAAATCAAGAAATACCCCTCATTTCCATCAGCCTGCACCACATCGGTCCCAATTACTGTGCTGGCTTTTTTGAGATATTGGAAGAGTATTAGCAATTGCAGCACTGTGAAAATTATGAAGCAACTGTTTTACGCAGGCAAGCCTCTGACTTCAGTCAAACTATTACAGCGAAAGCTCTGATTTCAACGTTACATTAATCAACCAGTTTGGAGCCAATTATATTTATTATCTGATCCGAGTTGTTTCCTGTGACAGTGTCTCTGCTCTCTGTGGTATTTGCAGTCAAGAGTTCAGTTTGTGTTACACAGAGTGCAGAATTCAGTTCTGGTTGAGCATGTTAATGGATAACAGGGCACTATGGCCTCATCAAAACCTTGGGCTGGTGCCACAGAATGCAGCTTTGTGCTTTTTCTGATTACTCCCCGGCATATTTCCAGATACTGGGCTTCCAGTGAGCCAATATAAGTCAAGTTGATCAAATATTAAATTGTCTGATATAATATGTCTTTATATGGCTTGGTCTTAAATCCTTAGCTCATTTTACTATATTGGGAGTGAGAAAGGAAAGTTTTATCTTAAGTGAGAATTGTATTTGCTGATAACGTCTCTGCACGTTGATAAGCTGCCATCTTTAAGCTCTACTGAGACGAGAATAACTTGAAGAATTGGGAGTCAGCTGTCATACACTGTACACTGTACCTTGGGCAAACAGCCCTGGCCCTTAGAGTGACACAACCTAGCAATCCTCTGGATTTTTAATTTGAGTCTAATCATTGGACAATTTACAATGACCAATTAACCTACCAACCAGTACGTTTTTAGACTGTGGAAGGAAACTGGAGCACCCGGAGGAAACCCACGCGGTCACGAGAACGTACAAACTCTTTACAGTTAGCAGCGGGAATTGAACCTGGATCGCTGTTACTGTACAGCATTGTTCAAAGTTCAAAGGTTAATTGATTATCAAAGTATACAACTCTGAAATTCTTCTAATGGGTAGCCATGAAATCAAGAAAGAAAAGAAAGGCAGCACAATCATCAATCTCCAAATGCTCCCTCCCCACACACAAAAAAAATGAACAAAACCAGAGCAGGCACATCAACCTCCAAATCCCTCCTCACGCACAAAAACACAAACAAAATAGAGCAGGCACATTGACCCCAAATCGTCCTCCCTGCACAAAACAACGAGAAAGATTGGGTGAAAAACACAATATAAAAAACTATAAGATTGGAGAAAAGGTCTATAGTCCAAGTTCATATCCAAAACACAAGATACCTGGGTAACAATCTCCGGATACAGTGGCAGGCTCTCCCCGCTCCGGTAGCACAGCAAAAGACAGCCAGCCATTGCTCACCTTCCACATTCACCTGAATGTTACAATCTCCCTTGTTGCTTTAATCGGCACACATTTAACTGGCGAAATGGAGTCAAACATTGGTTTGCATCCCATCCCGCTACAAGGTTCGCGCGTGCCGCCTCTGCCTTCCAGAATCTTCTCAGAGACTGCAGAGCACTAGAACACCCAAACGATCTCCAAACCGCAAATCACAGGTTACAACAGTTCCAGAATTAAATCCAAGATGAAAAACAAATATAAAAGACAGAAAAGAAGCAAAATATACAGTTTCATGGTCTATCCAGGAGACGTTGACCAAAGGAGCATTGTACGCAGGCGCCATCTTGACCGGGGGTTGCTACCGTTCTGCCCCAAACTACCAAGCAATGGAAGGATTGTTTTCTCCCCCTAATTTTTCTAATTTTCTGGTCCTTACTGTACCTTTGCAAATGTTCTTCAGAGGAATCCACGGTTCTGACGAATAGGCAGTCTGAAGTAGCCATTGAAGGAGCACTGTAAACCTGGCTTCAGACCCAAATACTTGAGATTAAAGGGGAAGAAGAAGGTTACCTCTCCCCAGCACACATCATTCTTCCTTAAAATAGAAAGAGTTGCAGTAGCACATTTGTGTCTCTTAAGATTTCCGATTTTTTGTGCCAATTTGCTTTGTTTGTGAATTAAATATGTTCAGGCGCATGCAAAGGAAAAGCTGTCATATAAGACGAGTACTCACCAGTCTTCTGAAAGTTCTTTAACTGAGACCAAGATGCATTTGGTATCAGTTTCAACGGATTTTGTGTCAACTACTTGAGTCACGGAAACATTGTGGGGGGGGTGTGGTTGTTTCTTGGAAATCAACACATATTTCTTGTGGATGTAGTGACTTGCTCACTCTGAATCAGGAAGCTAGGGGATTAAAGTTCAAACTACATTTATTATCAAGGTATGTATACATTATTCAACCTTAAGATTTGTCTCCTCATAGGCAGCCACAAGACAAAGAAACCCAGAAGAACCCACTAAAAATCAGAGGACTGTCAAACACCCAACATACAGAGAGCGAGAGAGACCAAAAAACAAGTTGTGCAAGCAATTAAAGAAAGCAAATAGCATTTAGAATGAAAATGAGTCCACAGACACTACAAAAAAACTGGATGAACTCAGCAGGTTGGGCAGCATCCATTGAAATGAGCAGTCAATGTTTTGGGCCAAGACCCTTCGACAGGACTGAAGAAGGAGGGGGCAATTTGATCAATTAAAGAATAAATATAAAGTATCAAACAACACTCTTTTTTGTTACTTCCAACTAAGGGCTTATTTAAGAGAAAAATTAGGTCAAACAATGTTATTGCCGAAATCTAATGAAATAGAAACTTTAATTCAAAAAGGAAAGATTAAAAAATTTATTTCTTGTATGTATAACTTGATTCAAAAACAGGCAATTAAACAAGGAGTCCATAAGTCAAGACAAAAATGGGAAAGTGACTTGAATATTAAAATTGAAGAAACAAATTGGTCAAGACTATGTCTTGATAGTATGACAAATACAATAAATGTCCGGTTAAGATTAGTGCAATATAATTTTTTACATCAATTATATATTACACCACAAAAAATAAATAAATTAAACCCAAATTTATCTGATCAGTGTTTCCGATGTAACCAAGAAATCGGTACTTTGTTACATTCTACTTGGTCTTGTTCTAAAATTCAACCTTTTTGGACAAATTTAAGAGTTTTATTGGAACAAATTATTGGAACACAACTTCCACATAATCCAATATTATTTTTACTAGGCGATATTGAAGGGATAAAACCGAAACCCAAATTGAATAAATATCAGAAAGAATTTATAAAAATTGCACTGGCAGTAGCCAAAAAGGCTATTGCAGTTACTTGGAAATCGGATACATATTTAAGTATATATCGTTGGAAGAAGGAACTTTATAGCTGTATTCCATTTGAAAAAATTACTTATAATTTAAGAGATAAATATGAAACATTTTTGAAAATTTGGCGCCCTTAATTACAAAAGACAGGATTAAATATATAGGTGCTCTGAAGATGAAATAATTGGTTATTTGGGGAAAGAAATATATATACTAAAGTTATTATGAACTCCATGGAGCATGTGGGGATCTTTCGATATCCAGGCACTCTTTCTTTTTTCTATAGGGGTGTTAGGGGGGAGGGGTTAAGGGGAGGGGGGAAGGGTATATATATATTTTTTTCATATATTTTCTTTTATTTCTGCAATTATTTGAAAACTCAATAAAAAAAGTTTATAAAAAAAAAGGAGGGGGCAGGGGCCCTATAAAGATGGTGGGGGGAGGGTGGAAGGTGCCAGATGAAAAGCCAATTAGAGGAAAGATCAAGGTGTGGGGGAGGGGAAGCAGGGAGGGGATAGGCAGGAAAGGTGAAGAAGGAATCTAAGGGGAAAGCACTATGGGTAGTAAAAGAAGGCAGAATCACGACAGAGGTGATAGGCAGCTGGAGGAGGAGGCAGAGTGAAGGTGGGATGGAGGAAGGGAGAGGGAGGGAATTACCGGAAGTTGGAGAATTCAATGTTCATACCAAGGGTCTGGAGACTACCCAGACGGTAGATGAGGTTTTGCTCCTCCAACCGGAGTTTGGCCTCATCATGGCAGTAGAGCAGGCCATGTATGGACATATCCGAATGGGAATGTGAAGCAGAATTGAAGTGATTGGCAACTGGGAGATCCTGTCTGTTGTGGCGGACGGAGCGGAGGTGCTCAACGAAGCGGTCCCCCAATCTGCGTCGGGTCTCGCCGATGTAGAGGAGGCCGCACTGGGCGCACCGGATGCAGTAGATTACCCCAGGAGACTCACAAGTGAAGTGTTGCCTCACCTGAAATGGTGCCCTGAATGGTGGTAAGGGAGGAGGTGTAGGGACAGGTGTAGCACTTACGCTTACAGGGACCACAGCATCTGCAGTGTACTTTGTGTTTACCACAGACACTACGCCCGGAGTAGGCCGCAGCCTCAGCCTCTGATCAGCGCAGAGCTGGGTAAATGTCACGGAGCATCAAGCAAAGCCGGCCTGACCCCGGCCTCCGTTCTCAACACCCTGCCTCTCTGGCTCACCATTTAAATCGTCCCTCATGCAGGGACTTGGGCCATGTCGCATCAATACACTCTGGGCACCGCCATGGACCGCACCATGTTTAAAACTACTCCAGAGATCTGAGCACCAAGATACACCAGTGCAGTGGAAGGGAATACTGCTGTAAAGGACATTTTCTTCTGAGAGAGGCTTTTAGCTGAGGTCTGGCCTAATATTGTGGAATAGAAGGTACCCTGGCATCATTTTGAAGGACGGGGATTGTTTTCCACCATATGTTGGACAATATATTCACACAATCATACCATATGGTCATTGCCTTGTAGTTGTGTATGGGATCTTGCTATGTTTCCCACAACAGCACCTTCACAAAGACTATTTACTTGCTGGTAAAGCCCATTGAGTTATACAGACTTAAAGTGCTATGCAGATGCCTTTCTTCCTTGGCTCTATTACTGGGGCCAGATGGGGTAGTTACATGAAGATAATCCTCCAATGGCTCTTTTTATTATTAAACACTTGGAGTTGAGGCCGCTTCAGGAGTAAGTTTATCTTAGTTATCGTTGCTGGTTGAGCAGGATTCCACAAGTGGTATATCTCCATCTGACTCTCTTCCATGACCTTGACATTTTGTGGCAGCAAGGAAAGGCCCCTCATCCTATGACTGCATGCCATGCAGTAAACGGGCTATCACAGTGTCCTGTCCTTGCATTGCGTGACTTTAGTTGCGCAGCACAGATTGTTGCAGCCATGGAGGCAGGCTATGTGATCCTACAAATTTACAGAGAGCGGACCTCTGTAAGCACAGCATCTGTATAAAGCCTGCTGTCAAAACTGCACATGGATCATATTTCATATTAATAGCAGCTTTGATTTAGTTCCCCATTTGAATCAGAGGGCCTCAGCTTCCAGTTTAAGCCCAGAACAAAAAAATAAGTTAAGTACTGCTCAAATCTTAGAAAGCTCAGTGAAATGAAGATGGAAAATGAGGAGAGGTGGGGGAAGGAAGAAATTTTAGGGAATAATTAGATGTCTACTATTCCACAACTTCTGTGTTTAGAGTTAGTTTTAAAATAGAAAGAGTTCTTATTTCAGATAACTGCAAATGATTAGTTCCCTCTTCCCTCCATCACTGGTTTTATTCAGAATTAACCTGCACCGTTGATCTGCATTGTGTTAACAATGATTTAATTTGGATAGTGAAAGAATTGTACTGCAACGGCCACTTGATACTTGTCATCTATTTAGGAGATGTGCTCAGAACAAAGTTATGAGGCTAATTGGCCTTCTTTTGTTCCTATATTTCCACACGATGTTCAGGCCCTTTCACTGATGGTTCGGGTATTAGAAGAGGTGAGATTCTAATGCATCTTTTATTTTGGTGGTAGCCCTCTAAAGTACATGGAACAGGAAGCCTCAGAAGAAAGCCTTCTGTCATTACAATAATACTTATTATGCACCTACACAATAAAAGTATGAAGAAGTGAGTCATCATTGGAAGGGAGAAGAATTAACAATATATAAAACTGAGACAAAGAGAACAAATGGCTAGAGAAGGTGCTTTGGACTGTGTTGTGAGGCCATGGAATTTAATTTCCACAGGAGTGTAATTAATACCAGTATCGGAGTTCAGTTGGCATGCTTGCAGTCTTTTTCCTAAGGCAGGGAGTCCAAAATTAGAGGACATAGGCTGAAGGTAAGAAGGGAAAGATTTAAAGGGGAGCTGAAAGGCACTTTTATCACTAGAGGGTGGTAGAGGCAGATGCAATTACAGCTTTTTAAAGACATTTGGACAGGTGAATGAATAGGAAAGATTCAGAGGGATACAGGAAGGAGATAGTGATCTTTGTGACATGGTATCATGACAAGAACCTTTCCCTCAAAGGCAACAAAACAAGAGAGCTGGTCACGGGAGATGGTATGTCTGCTCCTGTCTGCAACAACAGTGTTGAGGTTGAGAGTTTCAAATGCCTAGCTGTGAACATCACCAATAGCCTGGCCAAGAAAGCTCACCCATGTCTCTACTTCCTCAGGAGACTAAAGAAATTTGTCATGTCCCCAGAGAGCAATTTATTGATAGATCACAGAAAGCATTCTGTTTGGATGGACAATGGCTTGGTATGGTAACTAATCTGCACATGACTACAAGAAATTACGGAGAGTTGTGGACGAGGCTCAGCACATCACGTTAACTAATATGCCCTCTGTGTACTCTGTCTATAGTTCTCGCTGCCTTGGTGAAGCAACCAGCAAAATCAAAGATCCCATCTGCCTCAGACGTACTCTCTTTTCCCCCATCCCAATTGGCAAAAGATATAAAAGCACGTACCACCAGGCTCAAGGACAGCCTCTATCCTACTGTTATCAGACTCTTGAATTAATCTTTTGTATGGTAAGATGGACTCCTGACTTCATAACCTCCCTCGCAGTGATATTGCACTTTAATGTTTCCCTCTTTTTTCAGTAGCTTTTTTACATTATTGTGCATTGTTATTGTTTTACCTTATTTTACCTCAATGCAGTGTAATGATTTGTTCTGTACGAATAGAGTATCTTGGTACACGTGACAACAATAAACAAATATCAATATCAAATGCAGGCAAATAGGACTAGCTCAGGTTGACACTTTGATCACCAGGGCTGAGTTG
The DNA here is from genome assembly GCF_048418815.1 of Hemitrygon akajei. Lineage (NCBI taxonomy): Eukaryota > Metazoa > Chordata > Chondrichthyes > Myliobatiformes > Dasyatidae > Hemitrygon > Hemitrygon akajei. The sequence goes on along the minus strand of NC_133134.1, from coordinate 36,449,162 downwards.
AGGCCTAAGGGCCTGTTTACATGCTCTAAAACTTTATGCTATGGGGAAACAATTTCAACTACCTGAATTTTGCATTTCATGTAATATCATCATGTACTTAAAAATATTTCCTTGAAAATTTGCTGAGTATAATGTGCTTTCTTTATGCGTTGAAATGATGGGTTGCAATATCGTGTTAAATGACCCCACCATTTTACACATGCTCTGCGGTTGCAGTTGAATGATGTCTCGGTTATTACTTGTTGTCAGAATGATGGTGAGACTAATGTTCTTCATCATTCTTACTGTCTGGGTTACATTTCTCTGCTGCTGAGTTTGTAAAAATGCCATCTTGCTGTTTGCTTCACGGTTGAGGTGTACTGAATTGCATGAGGTCTCTGTGTTTATTAATGTAAATTAATCTCAGTCTTGCTGAAAGTTCAGTCTTTTGACTTTCTGTGTTGTGTTATTTACTACTAGTCATCCACCAATACACTGAAAATTACACACTCAAAACTTCAAGTGTTAGTTGTTTTTGGACCTTTAAAATTTTTAATTTTTTTGTTTACCCTTTTCTCTCTTAACTTGACCTTTCTGTCCCATTCCTTATTTCCTCTCCTGCACTTGATTTGACATTGATCTTCCCACTCGTACTCGTTCCTATCCTAGTTTTATATATTCCAATGTAGTAGTTTAATGAGGGATGTAGTTATCTGTCCTGTTCATTCGAGTCCTGAGTACCATTTCTCCTCATTGTGATATTGATGCAGCTATAAAGAAGGCAAGCCAGTAGCTATATTTCATTAGGAGCTTGAGGAGATTTGGTCAACGAAAACACTTAAAAACTTTTACAAATGTACTGTGGAGAGCATTCTGACTGGCTGCATCACCATCTGGTGTGGGAGGTGGGGGGGGGGGGGCGCTACTGCACAAGATCAAAATAAGTTGCAGAAACTTGTAAAATCAGTCAGCTCATTCATGGGCGCCAGTCTCTCTAGACATCTTCAAGGAGCCGTGCCTTAGGAAGGCAGCATCCATCATTAAGGATCCCCACCACCCAAGACATGCCCTCTTCATACTGTTACTGTCGGGAAGGAGGTACAGAAGCCTGAAGGCATACACTCAGCGATTCAGGAACAGCTTCTTCCCCTCTGCCATCGGATTTCTAACTAGACATTGAACACATGAACACTACCTCACTACTGTTTTATTTCTGTTACTTTGCAGTACTTATTTTAACTTAACTATTTAATATACACATATCTACTTAATGTAACTCAGTTTTTTTCTCTATATTTAGTTATCATGTATTTCATTGTACTGCTGCCATTAAGTTAACAAATTTCACGACATATGCTGGTGATATTTAATCTGATTCTGATCCTCCACGGTTGGCATCTTCAGGAACTTGATACACAAAAAATTTTAAACATAAACCTGGACAAGTATAACTCTGGACAGAAACTGATAGATGTCGTATCACGGCTGGTAACACAGATTACCAGATTAATGGGATAGTATAGGTGGGTACTGGTCAGCATGGGCATGGTGAGGTGAAGGGCCTATTTCTGTAATGCATTATCCGTGACTCCCTGAGGATTCATTCTGATTCCATGAGTCTGGCTCAAAAGTAGAGATGCATCATAGAATTTTATTTACTGCTTGTTCTTAATTCATGGAATCTATAGATTTATTTTAGTCCATTTGTTTTTTCAAATTCCTGCTGCCTCTGTGGTTTCTGATTGAAACCAGATTATGGTTAATACTGTGAACTTGTGAACTCCTCGTGTTCAGTTACCAAGGGCAGTATTAATTCTTGTGCACTCTATGGTCGCCTATTTCAAGAGCTCGAGATGCCATTGCTTGCTGGAGGATTGTGATAAATTATAATCTAACCATTGTTGATAGGAAACCAGGATACATTAAACAGGCACCATGTTTAATTTTATTTTAATTAAGCCTGGTCTGCTTCCATTTAAATTTCATTTTACTGCAAAGCTTAGAACTTTCCAAATGGATTGTTTACCTTCCTTTAAATATTCCCAACAGTAAAAGGTTGCAGATCAGGCACATTTTCCTTTGATATTTGTTATCAGTGCACTTTCACCGAGCATCTGAAGTCCTGGAACACAGCTCTACAAAACTAAGGCAAGCCCTTAGATCAGGGGTGTCAAACTCATTTTAGGTCACGGGCCGGATTGAGCAAAATGCAGCTTCATGCGGGCCGGATCAGTCGGACGCGTGCGAACGCAGCTTTCGTTGCCTCCGTTTTTTCAGCCTGCTCTCATGTGTCTCAGTCTCTGCTATAACTACAAAGTGTTTCACTTTACAAATTCCGTTTCTTATGAAGAAGACTGCCGAATAAACACGAAAAACCCTGAAAACCTGGTACCTGAATAAACTCAGCATTAGCCATATCATACGCCATAGGCACTTCGATTACTGGGGCCAGCTTTAATAGTAATTAGATATTATCTCGCGGGCCAAAGATAATTCCACCGTGGTCCGGATTTGGCCCACGGGCCTTGAGTTTGACATATATGCCTTAGATCAACTGACAAATGAAGTAGTACTCTTAACACCAGGCACGCCGACCAACATATTTTTAAAATTTACTTTTGAGATGAATCAACCAAGGTCAGCTTTTATTACCTGGGTAAATTATTTCAGGACATCGCTCAGAAAACTGGAGGCACATAGCAGGTCAGGCAGCTTCTGTGGAGGGAGATGGACAGTCAGTGTTTTGGGTTGAGACCCATCATCTGGAATAGTACAGACCTGGAAGAGTCCAGATGAAGGGTCCTGATCCAAAATATCGACTGTCTACTTTTGAATAGATGCCGTCTGACCTCCTGAGGGCCTCCAGCTTTCTGTGTGTTGTTCCAGATTCCAGCATCAGCAGTCTCTTGTGTCTGGATTATTTCAGAAGCTGTTTAACTGCTAACCTCATTGTGGTTCTGGAAATATATGTATACACATGTGTGAAGATGGCAGACTTGTTCCCTGAAGGGCATCAACAAACCAGATAGGGTTTTATCAATAATCTAATAAGTGGTCATCATTGCTAATAACTGTTCTTTAACTTCATTATTATAAAATGAAAGTAAATTCGACATAGTGGGATTTGAACTTGGATCTTTCATGAATTTTAGTTCTCCTTTTGGATCCACTGGCAAGATAACTCTGGCACAGTGGTTAGTGCAACCTCGTACAGCGTCAGCAATCACCAATCTGGTTTCATTTACAGTCCCTGCCTACAAGGAGTTTGTATGTTCTCCCTGTGACTGAGTGACTTTTCTGAGGGTGCTCCAGTTTCCTCCCACATTTATTCCAAAGACATAGAGGTATTAAGTTCTGGGCATGTTGCTTCGGTGCAGGAAGCGTGCTGACACTTGTGGGCTTCCTCTGGCACAATTCTCAGACTGCGTTGGGTCTCTGACGCAAATGACGCATTTCACCGTATGTTTCGATATTTCCATGTACATGTGACAAATAAAGTTAATCTTTAAATCTTTAACTATTGTACCATTGCCAACAAAGACTCTGCTACTATTGCTCTTCATTATGTGTGCCTTGAAATGCAGCATGCAAATGAAGGTGTGTGCTCACGAAACCACCAATTTAACTTTGGGGTTGAAATGACTGATATTATTTGCCTCAAGGTGAACAATGTGTTCACCATGCCCATGTGTTGTACACCAAAAATACTCCAGGATGCCCACAATATGGTTATCACTTTCCAACATCATATTGACAAACCATCTGTTTCAGAGTTAATCATTAATTATAAAATTGAACAATGTAAATTTGTACATGATTGGGATATAGTTAACATTTCCAATACCTTCCAATTGCAAATTGTCAGCACAATTTTCTTTAAATCCTTTTTCAAGAGCCCTTATAACTTTAAAATGTATCACACAAACATGCCTATCTCCAAGGAATTCTGACCTATTAGTTAATGTGTATAATTTGAAGATTTTCCTTTATCTTTCCCTTCCTGCTACTTTCATTCTCGAAACACCAGAAAGAAATGCAGAACCATTCAGGCATCATGAAAGAACAGTTTTGTGGACTATGCAGAAAGTCTTGAGAGTCAGTAATGACGAGGTTGGTTTATCAGTACTGACAGCACTGGCTTAACATAATAGCGTTGCATAACTAAATTACAAAGCTTTTTGAATAGCATGGTTATTCATTTGTTTTCTTTCCACAGACATTCTTTTGAAAGGAATTTGAGAATGCAAAATTCATTGGGAGGCAGTGTGCTATATGTGTGGGAGAGGTTTGAAGTGAAGAGCCCTAAAAAACCTGACACAATGCTGTGGAGGGTTGGATACGATGGTTTTGCTTTGAATGGATGCTGTAGCAAGTAAAATGCAAGATTAGTTTTGCAAACTGACTCTTCTGATTTGCTGATTTGCAAAGTGACCAGGGTTAATCTCCGCCCTATGCATAGAACATGTTTTAGCTGCACTTTTGAGATGGTTCAGTGAATTTGTAGATGGTGTTATGACAATATACACTCAATGGCCACTTTATTAGGAATGGGAGTGTACTTCATATTAAGTGGCCATGGGAGTGGAAACCCCATGTGGTTTTCAGCTGCTCTGAAGTTCGATGTGAAGTCTGTTCAGAAATGTTCTTCTGCACATCATTGTTGTAACGTGTAGTTATTTGAGTTACTGTCACCTTCTTGTCAGCTTGAACAAGTCTGGCCTTCCTCCTTTGACCTCTCTCATTAACAAGCCATCTTCTCCAAACATGTAAGCCCATCCTGCCAAAGAGTTTTGGCCTGAAATGTCGACTGTACTTTTTTCCATAGGTGCTGCCCGGTCTGCTGAGTTGCTCCAGCATTTTTTGTGTGTTGCTGTTTTCCAAAGAACTGATGCTCACTGGATGTTTTTTGTTTCTCACACCATCTCCTTAAACTCTAGAGACTCGTACGTGAAAATCCCAGGGGATCAGCAGTGTTGTGTATTTAATATTTCAGTAATATTGTAAATATATAATTTGATTAAGCATCCTTGTAAATGTGGTTAGTTCATTACGGGTTATATGTATAAATACGTGAAATGCTTACATTATCCCGCTAGCATGTGATACGTGTGTGCCTCACTTAAAGTAAAAGATGAAGTTAAACTCGTATTTCCTGACACTCTTGTTGAAATAGTTTAATGTTTTTAAGTTACAAAACATAACAAGCAGTTTTTGAGATACTCAAACCACCCCATCTATTACCATTCCACAGTCAATGTCACTTAGATCTTATTTCTTCCCCATGCAGATGTTTGGTCAGAACAACAACTAAACCTCTTGACCATGTCTGCATGCTGCTATGATTGAGTTGGATATTTGCATTAACAATCAAGTGTACATGTGCACTTAATAAAGTGGCACTTGTTGTATAGCACCAGCAATAGTTTGTTACTTCACTGTGATATGGGTTATTCTTTATTATTAATGTGACCAAAAGAGAAGAGTAGCTCAGATAAGTTTGATATTACTTGACTCTAAATGTCACTTCCGCTTGTTTGAACCAAACTGCCATTGCTCTCTCAGGAGGCACTATTTTGATGGACTGCAGTAAAGATATCCTCAGTGCCCTGGCAAATCTTTGCAGCTGGAAAACCACGATCATATTAAATGGCAATGCAGGTTCGATGGCCTGAGTGGCTTACTCCAACTCCTGCTTCTGATTTGTAATATTTCTCCCTTGCTCAACTTTACCAAATCAGATCATCTGGTGAATATTGCCCTGGTGTTTCTCAGAACTTGCTGTGCACAAATTACCTAGGGCATTTTGCACATCACGACAGTGAAAGTATTTTGTTGGCTGCAGAGCGGTATGGAAGGCCCTGAGCCAGACATGTAAATAGCAGAATGAATACAATTCTTTCCTTGTTTCACATGACTGATTAGGAAACATTTAAAGGACTGGATATTTTATCAGCTATGAACAATTGTTACTTTGAAGTTGTTTTCAGCTAGGCATTCATTGAAGTTATGATGATTCTGTATTAAGCTACGCATTAATGTTTTGTTGTAGCATTAGTACTTAGAAATTACTGTTTAAAATATTAGGTGATTTGTCCCTATGTTGCTCATCTTCCACATGAACATAGAACACAGAACATTACAGCACAGTACAGGGCCTACGGCCCATGATGCTGTGCCGACCTTATAACCCACTAATGCTTCCCTCCCACATAGCTCTCTATTTTTCTTTCATCCATGTCAATCTAAGAATCTCTTAAATGTCCCTAATACATCTATAAAAAAGAGCAAACCTCTGACTTTCCCTTATACTGTACTTTCCTCAAATCACTGTAAAATTATGCCTCCTTCTGTTAGCTATTTCCACCCTGGTAAAATGTCTCAGGTGGTCCACTCTATCTATGCCTCTTATCATCTTATACACCTCCATCAAGTAATCTTGCACTCTTTCCCCTTTGGTCCAAAGAGAAAAACCTCAGCTCGTTCAACCTTTCCTCACAAGACATGCCCTCTAAGGCAGAATCTCGGTTAATCTCTGCACCTTTTCTAAAGATTCCACATCTTTATGAGGTGGAACTGAACACAACACTCCAAATGTGGATTAATCAAAACATTTTACAGCTGCAAAATTACTCCACAGCTCTTGAACTCGATCCCCTCACAAATGAAGACCAACGCACCATACGTCTACTTAACCATCGTATCAACTTGCACCTCTGAGGACCTATGAATGTAGACTCCAAGATCCCTCAGTACCTTCACACTGTTAAGAAATATTCCATTAACCTTGTGCTCTGCCTTCAAGATTGACCTTCCAAAGTGTGTAACTTAACACTTTTCTGAACTGAAGTCTATCAGTCAGTTTGCATCCTATTACTGTCCCATTGTAACCTCCAACAACCTTCTCACTGTCCACAACATCACCGACCTTGGTGTCATTTGCACACTTACTAACTCACCCGTGCACTTGCTCATCCAAGTTGTTCATAAAAGATCACAAAGAGCAGAGATTCTGGAACACATCCCTGCGAAACACCACTAGCCACAGACCTCCAGGCAGTACAGTCGGCCCTCCTTATCCGCTGATCGGGAAAACCCAGAAGTTCTCTCTCCAGCACTCGTTGTTTGAGCATGTACAGACTATTATTTCTTGTCATTATTCCCTAAACAATACAGTATAACAACTACTTACATAGTATTTACATTGTATTAGGTATTATAAGTAATCTAGAAATGATTTTAAAGTACAGGCAGTCCCCGGGTTATGAATGAGTTCCATTCCTGAGTCCGTCTTTAAATTGGATTTGAAGTCGGAACAGGTACATCCGGTATTATTTAACGTCAGTTAGTCAAACATTTTTCTTAGTATATAGTACATATTTTACCTTTCTATGTATATAAAACACTTATGAAACATACATATTTCAATAATTTAACCACTGCGTTGTTTAGTAATAATTGTAGCTTTCATCGGGGCAGGGCCTTTCACATGCTCCATTAAAATTGTTCCAATAGTTGACCAACTGTAGCCTAACGCTTTTCCAATGATCGATGGTGTTTCACCTCTTTCCAATCGCTTTATTACTTCCACCTTATTTTCAATTGCGATCGTGATTAATTTCATGAACAGAAACACTGCGGATTCAGAGCTGCGCCGCCAGGTCCTAATGTCCACTTCACGGAGACATGTTAAATAAAGTCCGGGGTTCCGCTGGATCATAAAGACCACCGCACTGATACATGTTAAATAAGGGACTTGAGCATCCGCGAATTTTGGTATCCACGGGGGGTCCCGGAACCATTCCCCCGCGGATAAGGAGGGCTGACTGTATACCCTCCATCTACTTTGCGTCCTGTGGGTAAGCGGATTCTGAAACTACATAGCCAAGTTTCCTTGGATCCCATACCTCCATAACCCCTTGAACCTTATCAAATGCCTTACTATTGCTATATCCACATCCATTGCTCTATTTTTGTAAATTTGTTTTGTCATTTTCTCCGAAAAGTTTATCAGGTCCGTGAGGCATTACTTGCTCCTCACAAAACCATGTTGACTATCCTAATCAGACTATACTTCTCCAAATGCTCGTAAATACTGTCTCAAGGAATCCTCTCCAACAGTTTGCCTATTACTGAGGTAAGGCTCACTGGTCTATGATTCCCATTCCTTTCTTGCCACCCCCCCCCCCCCAATCTTCTGGTACCACTCCTGTGGCCAGAGAGGATGCAAAGATCATTGCCAAAGGTGCAGCAAACTCTTCCTTCACTTCTCATAGAAACCTATGTATATTCTACCTGGTTGCAGGCACGTCTCTATCCTAATGTTCAAAAACTCCAACACTGCTTCTTTCTTAACTTCAATGTGTTCCAGCACTTTAGCCTGTTCTATGCTGACTTCACATTCATCAAGGTCCCTCTCACTGGTGAACAGTGAAACAAAATACTCCGCTACCTCCACCAACTCCAGGCATATGCTTCCTCTTTTATCGCTGATTGGTCCTACCCTATTCTAGTCATCCTCCTTTTCTTCACATATGTGTAAAATACCTTGGGGTTTTCCTTAATCCAACTCACCAACAGCTTCTCATGTCCCCTTCTATCTCTCCTGAGTGCCTTCTTAAGCTCCTTCTTAGCTATCTTACAACTCTTAAGAGCCCTGTCTGATTTTTTCTTCCTAACCCTTCCTCTTGACTAAATGTTCCACCTTTCTTGTCAGCCATGGTTCCCTCATTCTACCATCCTTTCCCTGCCTAACTGGGACATCCAGAACACCATGGAAGTGCTCCCTAAACAATCTCCATATTTCCATTGAGATATCTCATGAGATATCTCTTCCCACTTTACACTACTAAGTTGTTTAATAAAATCATAATTTGCCTTCCCGTAATTAAATACTTTCCCATACTGTCTCCAAAATGCACATCCATTGACACCTGACCAGATTTATTGCCTAGATCCAGAATGGCCTCTCCTGTAGTTGGGCTGCGTACATATATTGTCAGGAATCCTTCCTGTACATACCTAGAAAATTTTGCACCTTTCCAATATTTGCTTCCCGATCTGTTCCTCAGTGTCTCTAGTACTATTGGGGTCTATAGAATCCTGCCAATAGAATGATTGCTTCCTTTCTGTTTCTGTCTTATTCCCACACTGACTCAGTAGCCGTTCCCTCCCTGATCATCTTCCTTTCTGCACTTCTGATACTATCTCTGATTAGCAGTACCACTCCCCTGCCTCTTTTACCTTCCTCCCTGTCCATTTTGAAACATCTAAACCCAGGACATCCAGCAGTCACTCTTGCATCTTTCCTCTGATAGGTGCCCCCTGCACTGAACAGAATCCAAAGGATCATAGCTACAGGAGAATTCTACACTCTCTTCATTTCTCACTATACCACTGAAACTTCTATTTTCATTGCCCATATGCTTTTTGAAAGCTTCTGACAAAACATGTTATTTCAACCACTCCTTATGATAGCAAGTTCCATATTCTTATCAGTCCCCTGGTAAAGAAGGTGCTTCCAAATTCCCTGTTGAATGTATTGATTATTAACTTATGTTCATGGCTCTACTTTCATCCTCAAATCAAAGTAGAATAGGCTACTGATACAAGTTCTTTTCTTAATTGTAGGTAGAACTTTTCTCACAGTAGGTCTGTAAACATCTCTTGGTTAATTGCAAATCCTATGCTTAATTATCAATTTGTGGTCCACAGCTTTGTAATAAGCTACAACCTTGCCATAAGATCTGACCAAAATAAGCAAAGGTACGTCAGGTAGAAAATTAACCTCCATTGCAGATAGCAGGAGCCATGCAGTTGAATTTGCCAAGTATCCAAGAAAATAGCAGTCTCCCACAACTGAAGTGAATCTTTAAGGCAATGTTGGAACAATTACTTAGGCCATATATGTCAAACTCAAGGCCCGCGGGCCAAATCCGGCCCGCAGTGGAATTATCTTTGGCCCGCGAGATAATATCTAATTACTATTAAAGCTGGCCCCAGTAATCGAAGTGCCTATGGCGTATGATATGGCTAATGCTGAGTTTATTCAGGTACCAGGTTTTCAGGGTTTTTAGTGTTTATTCGGCAGTCTTCTTCATAAGAAACGGAATTTGTAAAGTGAAACACTTTGTAGTTATAGCAGAGACTGAGACACATGAGAGCAGGCTGAAAAAACGGAGGCAACGAAAACTGCGTTCGCACGCGTCCGACTGATCCGGCCCACATGAAGCTGCATTTTGCTCAATCCGGCCCGTGACCTAAAATGAGTTTGACACCCCTGACTTAGGCACTTTAAAAACACTTTCAAAACCTATCTTTATTAATTCTGAAAACATTGGAGTTGACAAAGGAAAGGCTCCTTGATTACTGACAAGAATTGGTCAGTCTAAGGCAGGAAGATGTTGCATGGGGAATGAATAGATCTGTTGGTTTTCTCATGGAATTAATCGCCATGCAGCACAGTCAAGGGCAAATAGTTATGTAATAAATCTCCAGGAATACACTTGGGCCTTATTAGCAATCTTGCATAGAGATTCTTTTATTGACTTTGAAATAATTCAGTCATTGACAGCTCTATGAAATCTTTAACTTTGCCCTATATTCTCTCTGCATTTAGCACAGTATTCTTAATTCAGCAAGAGTTTTGGCCAATGCCATTGATATGCATATGTTTCTGTAGTCCACTGATAAAAGTGAGCTGCAGAAAACATCAAATTTACATCACACAAGAGGCCAGTTGGCACTTTGCTCAGTGATTCACTGATTACTCTGGGTCAAATATTTGCACCAGGAATAAAACTTGTTCCAGGAATAAAAATTGTCCCTGGCTTTCCATCACTTCTTTTGTATGAACACTTTGCGCAAACTACCTATCAGGTCTTGTGTTGCCTTGGGCCAGTGGGTAAAAATGATTGCACATTGATTTCTACCTGTTGTGTAAAGTGGTAGATGCATCTGGAGAACAATTAACAGGGCATTCTGCATTTTTATGACAGTAGAGTGGCACTGCAGCAGAGTTGCTTTTTAAGGGTTCCTACAGTCCATACAATGAGAGAAGGACCATGGAAATAACCAGTGGAGGGCCATCTTAGTGTCAATCTGGTCTCCACTTTTCCCAATCTGGAATGCGATTTGACCAGCACTTTTTGAGCTGGACATGGGAATGCTACCTCTATACTGAAGGCTCACTCCAGCCATATTGTACATTCTCCAATAATTCCAATCTTACAGGCAAGAATAAACATCAGGGCATCAATAATGGGTGAAGAGCAGACCAGACAATCAGTTTGAAAGGCAAGAAGAGAAATATTTGACAAGCTTGTTAGAAGCTGCAGGATGAGGACAGAGCCATGAAAAATTAGGTAAAGGATTCCTTCAGAGAGCCAGCGAAGACCCTGTGATCAGGCTGGTCTGTTTCATTGAGATAATGTTATATGACCTACCATCTACAATTGGTATGTTACACACCATGTACCAAAAGCTGCTTGGGTCCTAGTGCCCTTCCCTTGGACAACATCGGTGGCGTGGAGAGGGGAAGGCCTGCAGCTTGGGCCACTGTCGGTCTCCCATACAACCTGCCCAGGCCTGCGCCCTGGAAACTCCAGGCGCAGATCCATGGTCTCTCGAGACCGACAGATGCCACCAATGTTACACACCCTGGAAGACCAATTGTATGAAATAGCATTCTACCAGCAAAAACACAATCTCAGTAAGAAACTCTAAAAAATCCATTTAATAAATATGTAGTGCCTTATCCTCAAGAAGAAACCTGAGCAACATTATAATTGGAACTAAATGGCACTGCTAATCAAAATTCCATTGCCTGAAAATTAAATTGATTATCAATATTTTTTCAATCATATATGATTTAAAATATGTGTACCATGGGGTGAAATACAATATTCACCACATCCATGTCTTTTTACATTACTTTACAGATTTGACCTACTCACCCCGATACGCAAATGACATTCCTGTGTTGATATGTTTAACCATTGCATTGTCCTTCCTTAAAACACTCTATATGGGATAGAATTAGAACAAATCTAGCAGCTCAAAACTGGACCACAGTCTCCTGATCAGCCACAGAATTGTATCCACCCCAGTCTGCAACCTTGTGTGTTGCTATTATTGTCAAGCCAGGGACAAAATCAGAATCAAGTTTATTATCACTGATGTTTCTTGAAATTGGTTGTTTTGTGGCAGCAGTGGAGTGCAAGACATTAAAAAAATGTTATTTTGTTACATTACCGGTGAAATGGAGGATAGCTAATGTTGTTTCGCTGTTTAAGAAAGGCTCTAAAGATAAGCCAGAAAATTATAGGGTGGTGAGCCTGGCATCAGTAGTGGGAAAGTTATTGAAATGTATTCTAAGCGATTAGATATATCAGTATTTGAATAGAAAGGGACTGATTAGGCATAGCCAGCATGGCTTTGTTCATGGTAGTTCGTGTCTCACCAATCTTATAGAGTTTTTCAAGGAAGTTACCAGGAAAGTTGATAAAGGCAAGGCAGTGGATGTTGCCTAAGTGGACATTAGCAAGGAATTTGATGAGGTCCTGCACAGGAGGTGTGAAGAAGGTTCAGTAACTTTGTATTCAAGATGAGGTAGTAAATTGGACTAGATATTGGCTTTGTGGGAGAAGCCAGAGAGTGGTAGTAGATGGCTGCCTCTATGACTAGAGGCCTGTGATGAGTGGAGTGCTGTGGGGTTCGGTACTAGGTCTGTTGTTGTTTGTCATCTATATCAGTGATACGGATGATAATGTGGTTAACTGGATCAGCAAATTTGCAGATGACGCCAAGATTGGGGTGTAGTGGACAACAAGGAAGATTATCAGAGCTTGCATTGGGATCGGGACCAGCTGGAAAAATGGGCTGAAAAATGGCAGATGGAATTTAATGCAGACGTGCAAGGTTTGCACTTTGACAGGACCAAGCAGGGTAGGTTTTACACAGTGAACGGTAGGGTACTGTGGAGCGTGGTAGAGCAAAGGGATCTTGGAATACAGGTCCATAATTCATTGACAGTGGCGGCACAAGTAGATAGGGCCATAAAGGAAGTTTCAAAGTATTGAATACAGGAGATGGGATGTTATATTGAAGGTGTATTAAATGTTGCTGAGGTCTAATTTAGAGAATTGTGTGCAGTGTGCAGTTTTGGTCACCTACCTACAGGAAAGATGTAAATAAGGTTGAAAGAGTACAGAGAAAATTTACAAGGGTGTTGCTGAGACTGGAGGACCTGAGTTATGAGGAAAGATTGAATAGGTTAGGACTTTATTCCTTGGGATGTAGAAGATAGAGGGGAGATTTGATAGAGGTACAGTATACAAAACTATGAGGGTTATAGATAGGGGAGATGTAAGCTTTTCTCACTGAGGTCGGGTGGGAGTACAACCAGAGGTCATGGGTTAGAGTGAAAAGTGAAACGTTTAAGGGGAGGAAAACATGAGGGGCAACTTCTTCATTCAGAGGGTTGTGAGAGTTTGGAACGAGCTGCCAGTGCAAATGGTGCAAGCGATCTTGATTTCAACGTTTTGGAGATGTTTGGTTAGTTACATGGATGGTTAGTGTAAGGAGGGCAATGGTCTGGGTGCAGGTCGATGCAACTAGACAGTTCGAATGGCTCAGCACAGACTAGATGGACCGAAGAGCCTGTCTCTATGCTGTACTTTGCTACAACTCTATGACTATTACTGTATTAAAGGGAAATAATTAGATAGTGCAAAAAATGATTAGCAATTTATTGTTCTTGGACCATTCAGAAAGTGGCAAGGGTATTTAAAGGTGATGTGGAAAACACGCGAAGCTAAAATGTGCCTGTTAACTATCATTAGCCATACGCAATAGACTTAATCAATCAAAGGAAGAAATCAAAGCTTTAAACGCAAGAAAGTCTTGGAAATCCAAAGCCACACACACACAAAATGCTGGAGGAACTCAGCACATCAGGCAGCAGATATGGAAATGAATAAATAGTCGGCAATTCGGCCCGAGGTCCTTCCTCAGGACTGAGAATGAAGGAGGGAGATACCACAATTAAAAAGGTGGGGGAGGGCAAAGAGGCTAGCTGGAAGGGATAGGTGAAGTCAGCTGGGTAGGAAAGGTAAAGGACTGGTGAAGAAGGAATCTGATAGAGGAGAGTGGACCATAGGAGAAAGGGAAGGGGGAGCAGGGGAAAGCAGTAGGCAGGTGACGAGGTAAAAGTTCAGAGTGGGGAATATAGTAAGTATGTGGAGGGGTGGGTCTGTTTATCAGAAGGAGAAATCGATATTCAAGCCATCAGGTTGGACGCTACCCTGATGGAATGTAATTGCTGCTCCTCCACCCCGAGAGTGGCCTCATCTTGGCATAAGAGGAGATCATGGACTGACATGTCGGAATGGGAACGGGAAGTAAAGTGTTCGGCCACCAGGAAGTCCCGCTTGTGGCGGAGGGACAGTAGGTGCGTGGCAAAGCAATCCCTCAACTCATGACAGGTCTCACCATTGTAGATGGGGCCACGTTGGGAGCACAGGACACAATAGGTGATCCTAGCAAATTCGCAGGTGAAGTGTTGCTTCACCTGGAAGGGCTGCCTTGGGCCCTGAATGGAGATAAAGGAGGAGGTGTATGGTCAGGTGTAGCACTTACGCCACTTACAGGGATGTGCTGGGAAGAAGAAGGTGGGGTGGTAAAGATATGTTTAGTGGTAGATGCTGGAAATCATGGCGTGTAATGTGTTGGATACAAAGGCTGATGGGTGGTAGCTAAGAACAAGAGGAACTCTATCAACATCAAAGCCTTACGGCCTTGCTGCCATCAATCAAAGTCAGTTGGATAAATAGCTAGAAAACAAATCTCCACAAACAATCTCATCCTCAGTAAAGGGTAAAAGGCTGCACTGCATACAATCATTTACAGTATAGGTGGCAATTGGATGATCCAAAGTACCTTCTGAGGGACCCAACATCATAGAAACCTATTTTAAACCCACTGGATTGATAAGCCATGTATTGAGATCAACTACCCAGTAGAGGTACAATAGTATAACCCACTTAACAGAATTGCTTCCATGCATCCTGGCCATGAGTAATCAGGCTAATAATTTTTTCTCTCAGTAATCTATAAGGTGATGGGTCAGAACTGCTATTGTGAGGCAGCTTCTCAATAATAATCTGCTCTGTGATGCTTAGTTAGGGTTGCAGAGTGTGTGCCATCCTTGTCCCAACCATAGACAATTGAACAAAATTCCAGAAGTGAAGTGAGTCTGACTACACTACATGAATCGAGCAGAAAGCTGGTCAGAGGCTGGGTAACCTGCAGTGAATTTGTTCTTAATTACCAACATGCACGGCACCCAAGGCTGCCATAAAATAGAATATTCTGCACTTACTCAGAGAAGTGGAGCTCCAGTAACAATCAAGAAATTCAACACCATTCAGTGCAAAGCAGTGGAGTGGGTCTAACTGGCACCCATACTTCAACCACCATTATTATCTGGCTGTAGTATGCACTGCAGTGACTCACCAAGGTGTCTTTTACAACTTCCCAGACTTAGAAATATTTCACCATTCCATAAACATGAGATACTACAGATGCTGGAAATGCACAGCAGCACACAAAAAAATCTGGAGGAACTCATCAGATCAGACAGCATCTATGGGAGGGAATGAACAGTTGGTGTATTGGGCCAAGACCTTTCATCAGGACTGGAAAGGAAAGGGAAGAAGCCAGAATAAGAAGGTTGGTGGGAGGTGTGGATGAGTATAAACTGGAAGGTGATAGATGAAATCAGGTGAGGGGGAAGGTGGGTGTGGGGGGGGGGGGGAATGGGGAATGAAGTGAGAAGCTGGGAGGTGATAAGTGAAAAAGGTAAAGGGCTGAAGAACAAGGAATCTGATTGGAGATGAGAGTGGACCATGGGAGAAAAGGAAGGAGGAGGGGGCATCAGAGAGAGGTGATGGGGTGAGAGGTGAAAACCATGGACTGACCTATCCTTAAGGTCATGGGAAGTAGAATTAAAATGGGAGGCCACTGGGAAATCCTCTATTGTGACAAGCAGAGTGAAGGTGCTCAATGAAGTGTTCCCCCAATCTCAGTCAATTCCATCATCATTGCAGTCAAATTCCTACACTTGCATAGCATCACTGTCAATAAAAACTTCCTGCATAGAGTGCAGTGAGACATAACCAGCTTTTAAAGAGAAATTATGAACAGGCATTTATAATGCTGTTTTTAACGATGTTGCCCAGAGAATGAATTAAAACAAAAGTAAGTTGTATGGAAGGGACCTGGCCGTTCAGGCTACTCTACTAGCATGGTATTTAAACTCCTCATAAGCCTCCTCCAAATCCTCTTCCATGTACTTAAACTGTGTTGAAGTTTGACCTATTCCCATTGTAAGCATTTGAGTGCAAGATATCAGCTGACACAATAGTTGAATACTGGGGAGGTGCTACTCTGTCAAAGATGCCATCTTAGAAGTGAGCCATACTGAGCTGCTGTAGGTGTCTCATGTAGACAAACGTCCCAAGCATTATTTTGAAGGGGAAATGCTGAATCTGTACGCTCACTTGGCTGAAACCTTCAACTGGATTATCTAGCCATTTTCACTTTGCTACCTGTAGAATCTTGCAAACTACCTATGCAAACTACCTGAAGCAGCTACTCGATTTCCACAGTATTTAATACTGCGGAACACGCCTGGATACCTCGAGGTAGTGAAAGTTATTAAGAAAATACATATTTCACATTTTCTTTATAATCTTCTATTCCCTTATGTTTATTGAGCTTCATCTTAAATTTATAGTGTTACTTGATTCAGTCAGACACCAGCTTTGAAATTGTTCTTTATATCATGCATTTATGTTCGAGATTGATGTAAATTGTGTCCTGGAGACAGATTTGCAAATTGATAAAACTTTCTACCATAACCTTGGAAAATCAAGACTTGCCCTTCAATATGATTGCTCTCATCTACTGTCATGTTGATAAATCAGCTGTTTGTGTTTGTAACTGTGAAGTATGAAATACTTTAATGGTTTCTGATTTAGGTTTTGCTAAATGAAATTGTTTTCTGTAAAGCCAGGTCATTCAAAGTGGCTACTATTCAAAACTTTATCTTCAAATGTTAATGTTTAAAGATTATTGCAGTGGCTTTTGTGATAGTTGAACATTATTCTGCAATTATTGCTCACCAGAAGTCTGAATTACTCATTACTTGAGTCTACACTAACTGATTTACAGCCATTAATTTAGTGATTGCGAAACCTGTGGTTAGAACATCAAAATATTTGGTTCCAGATCATAGTTGGAGTTGTCAGAGCCTAAATTTACGAAGCTCCTCATCTTCAAGACAATGCTTAGCATTTCCAGTGAATTACCTATTTTGTAAACTATGTTATATCAGCCAATTTGCACAGAACAGGGCTCTACAAATAACAAGTACTATGTTTGCTGGAGCTGTTTAGGATGGTTTAAGCTAATTTGGCAGGGGGATGGGACCCAGAGTGATGGGGCTGAAGTTGGGGTAGTTGGTTTACAAAGAAGCCCCACCATCCAGGACATGCCCTCTTCTCACTGGTACCGTCAGGAAGGAGGTACAGTAGTCTGAAGGCACACACTCAGTGATTCAGGAACAGCTTCTTTCCCTCTTCCAAATGACTTCTAAATTGACGTTAAACCCACAAACCCAATTTTTTTTTTGTTTCTGTGTTACTTATTTTAAATTAACGATTTAATATACATATATACTAATGTTAATCAGTTTTTTCTATATAGATCAGTTATTACATTGTACTGCTGCCGCAAAGTTAATACATTTCACGACATATGCCGGTAAATATTAAACCTGATTCTGATTCTGAAGAGAGGCAGCGTGCAGTGAAACTGCTAGCAAGAGGAGGTTGATGATAGAGTCAGATTGCAGTGAATGGGATGAGTTGCGATGGAGAAGGGGGATAGAATCGAAAAGCATGAAGAATACAGGACTGAAGGTGTTGTATTTGAATGCATGCAGTACATGGAATAAGGTAGATGAACTTGTAGCAGTTACAGACTGACGAAACTGATGTACAGTGTGACATTGTAGGCTTCACTGAATTGTGGCTCAAAGAGCGTTATAGCTGGAAGATTAATGTCCAAGGATACACATTGTATTGAAAGGACAGGCAGATCAGAAGAGGAGTGGGGTGGCTCTATTGCTAAGAAATGAAATCAAGTCATTAGAAAGAGGAGACATAGAATTAAAAGGTGTACAATCGGTGTGGGTAGAGCAAATAAACTGCAAGGTTATAAGACCCTGATGGGAGCTAATTACAGACCTCCAAACAGAAGAAAAGATGTGGTCTGCAAATTCCAATGGGAGATAGAAAATGCATGTCAAAGGGCAATGTAATGATAGTCGTGTAGACTGGGAAAATCAGGTTGGTGCTGGATCCCAAGAGGGGAAAGCCTACGAGATGGCTTCTTACAGCAGCTTGTGGTTGAGCCCTTTCGGGGATCAGCTATTCTGTACTGGGTGTTGCGCAATGAACCACAACTGATCAGAGAGCTCAAGGTGATGGAAACCATAGGGGCCAGTGATCATAATATGATAGAAATCACCTTGCAATTTGAGGAAGAGAAGCAGATGTATCAGTATTGCAGTGAAGTAAAGGGAATTACAGAGGTATGAGAGTGAAGCTAGCCAAAATTGATTGGTAAGGAACGCTAGCAGGGATGATGGCAAAGCAGCAATGGCTGGAATTCCTGGGAGCAATTCAGAAGGTGCAGGATAGATTCTAAAAGCATGGTAACACAACAGTCAAGGCAAAAGACAGGGCACATAATTGAGCAAAAAGTAGTGGAAAGTAAGAGGATTGAGAAGTTTGTAAAAACCAACAGAAGGCAACTAAATAGTTATCAAGAAGGAAAAGGAAAATACCAAAAGTTTCTTCAAATACATAAAGTGTAAAAGAGAGGTGGGAGTAGATATTGGGCTGCTGGAAAATGATGCTAGGAAGTAGTAATGGGGGCCAAGGAAATTGCATATGAACTGAATAAGTATTTTGCATCAGTCTTCACCATGGAAGACAAGTAGTACACCAGATATTCTAGAGTGTCAGGGAGTAGAAGTGTGTGAAGTTGCGATTAGTAAGGAGAAAATGCTTGGGAAACTGAAAGGTCTGAAGGTAGATAAATCACCTGGTCAATATGGTATACACCCCAATGTTTTGAAAGAGGTGGCTGAAGAGATTTTGGAGCCAAACAATGGATTCTGACTTGGTTCTGGATGACTGAAGAATTGCAAATGTTACTGTATTCTTCAAGGCAGAAAAAAGGAAATTACAGGTCAGTTAGTCTAACCTCAGTGGCTGAGAAGATGTTGGAGTTGATTGATAAGGATGTGGTTTCAGGGTACTTGGAGGCACATGATAAATTAGGCAGACAGACAGACATACTTTATTAATCCCGAGGGAAATTGGCCATAGTCAGCATGGATTCCTCAAGGGAAAATCTTGCCTAACATATCTGTTGGAATTCTTTGAAGCAATAACAATTAGGATAGACAAAGGAGAACCAGATGATGTTGGGCATTTGGATTTTCAGAAGGCCTTTGACAAGCTGCCACACATGAGGCTGCTAAACAAGTTAACAGCCTGTGGTATTACAGGAAATATTCTAGCATGGATTGCGTATTGATTGATTGGCTGGAGGCAGAGAGCAGGAATAAGGGGAGCCTTTTCTGGTGGCAAGTGGTGTTGCACAGGGATCTGTGTTAGGAATTCTTCTCTTTATGTTATATGTCATTGACTTGGATGATGGAATTGATGGCTTTGTGGCTATGTTTGCAGACAATATGAAGATAGCTGGAGGAGCAGATGGTGTTGAGGAAGCAGAGAGGAAACAGAAGACTTAGATTAGGAGAATGAGTAAAGAAGTGGCAGATGGAATACAGAATCGGGAAATGTATGGTCACGCACTTTGGTAGAAGAAATAAAAGAGTAGACTACTTTCTAAATGGAGACAAAATTCAAAAATCCGAGCTGCAAAGGGACTTGGGTGTCCCTAAAGATTACTTTGCCAGTTGAGTCAGTGGTGAGAAAGGAAATGTGATGTTAGCATTCATTTCAAGAGGACTAGAATATAAAAGTAAGGATGAGGCTTTAAAAAGCACTGATTAGTCTTCATGATGTATTGTGAGCAGTTTTGAGCCCCTTAAATAAGAAATGATGTGTTGACATTGGAGAGGGTTCAAAGGAGGATCATGAAAATGATCCCAGTATTGAAAGGCTTGTCATGGCTCTGGACCTGTACTCACTGGAATTCAGAAGAATGAGGGGTGACCTTATCGAAACATCGAATATTGAAATGCCTTGATAGAATGGATGTGGAGAGGATGTTCCCTATCATGGAGGAGTCTAAGACCAGAGGACACAGCCTCAGAATACAGGAATGTCAGTTAAGTACGGGGATGAGGAGGAATTTCTTTAGCCATGGAGTGGTGAATCTGTGGAATTCATTACCACGTGCGGCTGTGGAGGCCAAGTCATTGGGTATATTTAAGGCAGAGGTTGATAGATTCTTGATCAGTCAGGGCATGAAGGGATATGGGGAGAAGGCAGGAGATTGGAGAGGGAAGTGGATCAGCCATGATGAAATGGTAGAGCAGACTCGATGGGCTGAATGGCCTAATTCCGCTCCAGTGTGCAAAAGAGAGCAAACTGTGCAAATACAAAAAGAAAGAAATAATAATAATAATAATAATAATAATCATCATCATCATCATCATAATAATAAATAAGCAATAAATATCAAGATTACGTGCTCAAACCTGGACCTAGATTCAAACGTGCAATTTTGCGAACCAGGTCAATAAGTTAATCTGCAGCCTGTAACTATATGCTGATTTTGTTTTCCTATGCTTATGTCTCGATTTTGCTCTCTGTGGTCAACCTTGTCACAATAGCAACAGTCTATCAATATGAACTATTACTATCAATGTATAGATGTATTCCCTACAGATGGTCTTAAAACTTATTTACACATCGTTCCCAACCACATAATACAGTGACAGCCGCCAGTATTGTCAACACAATTACCAGTCAGCATGGAGATGTTTCCCAAATTCCCCCTCACTCATGCTCAGTGACCACACATCTGTAATTTGGACCGATGTAGCTCATTTGCACCGGCTGCATTTTGCTGGAGAAATCTTGCCTTAATTTGGAAAGATTGCTGGAATTTTGAGTGCGTACTGTTCACTGAAGTTCTTGAGAATTTTTTAAAATCTCTGAACAGGAACCAAAATACTGTGGATATTGGAAATCTTGGGGGGAAAAAAGAACAGAAGATCATGAAATTCTTAGGACATTGTGGAGCATCAATGGAGAAATAGTCATCACATGCAGAGGTCACCAACCTGAGAAATTAACTTTGCTTCTCTCTCCACCTATGCTGCCTAATCTTTGGCGTATTCGATGTATTTTGTGTTTTCATTTCTGTGAACAGGCTTTATTCATTTAGTAGTTTGTTCAGTAATTAGACTGCTGCAAAATTGCCTCTCATCCATTGTGTATGGTATCAATAAACTGTGCACTGAAATTAGTTTGGTGTTGCATGGTCTCGTGGTCACACACGGGCAGGTGCCTGATCTCGCCCTGTAGTCAGGAACGTGCTGAAGAGAAGCTAACTTCTCAAAAAATGTGAGCCATATGAAGGAACAATTAGACCAGAGGGCTCCATTATTGTTGAGCTCCAAATCCCCACACCACTGTCAATTATTCCTGCATCCTCCTCCAGCTCGTCTACCCTAACATTTAGGTGATCCTACAGGTCTCACCTCTTGTCCACCTACTGTTTTGCTCAGCCATTGCTGCCGTTCCTTCAGGAGCTCGTACCTAACACCTTGGAATTTGCTCTATCTCCCTGACCCCACCCATCAACAATAGTTTGAGAGTAGAAGCTGGTAGCAGGAACTACTGATAATACAATCTCAAATATATTTCACTTATAAAATGTAATCAACATTTAAAACAAAGTCAAAATGAGCACTTGGAACGGTAAATCAAATTCACTGCAAAGAAAAATGGCAGTGGACCAAGCCAATATTTGTGCTTCACATGTATTGCTTCCATCCCTCATTTCATTTTCAATTTAACACCATTAAATTTGCATTACCTTTCCCTTGTTTACCATTCTTCTCTTAACTACATCCCTGCTGCCCCCGATCTACTGCTAGTGTACACATAATCTACTATCTAAATGCCCACTGGGGAAGGGAATTTTCCCTTGCATCCCCTTTAGTTAATTTGCGATTTTCCTATCTTCATGAATTCTAGCTGAATATTGAAATTTAAAATAATTGTGTTAACTCAGTGTTAATCTTAATATACCGCTTACTTTCAAGCACTGCAAATAAACTAAATATTGGAATGAAGTTCATAATCAAGTGTTTGGAAGCCTGGTAATCCACTGTGAATATTCTTCTAGACTGCAGCAAATGAATAACAGATGCATGTTTAGTGGGTTGGAACACTGTATTAATGGGGCCAAGTTAACTCTGATCATGTACTAATCCAGCCTCCCCTTAAATACATCCATGCTACATTCCTTCCTCCCTCTAGCCCATAGGCTATTTTCTTCCATTCTTCAGTTCCACTTTCCAAACAAGATTAGTGGGCAATTCACAAGCCTGGGTGCCATCTTTTGCAAATCTCCAACTAAGGAGGCAGCTGTTGTTAAAGTGATTAGGTTGGTATGAAGAATTGACCTTGTCTTGGTTTGATTGCTATTCTGCAATGGGATCAGGGACGCAGCGGGGAGAAAAAGCATTTTGCCCAGGATCTCACAGCAATGCTAGACCGCAGTACGCTGAGGAAAATAAAATCCTTTTTAGCAGAGAACAGTACAGCACAGGTACAAGCTGTTTAGCTGTGCCAAACATGATGCCAATCCAAACTTATCTCATCTGCCTGCACATAGTCTATATCCCTCCATTCCCTTCCTGTTTATGTGTCTGTCTAAATGGCTCTTACTCATTGTTATGGTATTTGCTTCCACCTTTTTCCCCTGGCAGTGTGTTCAAGGCACCTAACACTCTCCATATTTTAAAATAATTGCCTCATAAATTTCCTTTAAACCTTCCCCCTCTTACCTTAAAGCTATGATCCCTCATATCCACTTACTTATTATATGTTCCTCTTAGTTCCAGAGTTCTGTGCAAAAGTATTAAGCACCTATACTGTAGATAGCCCAGGTTCCTAAGTCTTTTGCACAGTACTGTAGTAATTTTATGTATTGCACTGTACTGCTGCCACAAAAACATATTTCATGATACATGAGTGATGATAAACCTGATTCTGATATGGTTCTCCATTGTGGACTGAGAGTGGGAAGGGGGCAGGGAAAGGGGAATCATGGTTGGGTAAAAAGGAAGGGAGAGGGGAGGGGGCGGGAAGCACCACAAGAGGTATTCTGTAATGATCAATAAACCAAGTGTTTGGAATCAAATGACCTTGCCTATTGTCTCAGGGCTGGGTGAATCTGCATAGTGCCACTCCCGGCTCCTGGCACTACTTCTCTGCCAACGATCCCACATGCCTCCTGTGGCGTTCCACTGTCACTATTCCCAACATCCTTTGCTCCCACCATATGTGCAACCTTGTTCTCAGCTCCAGGTTGCCTAATATAGTACTGTGCTATAGTCTGAGGCAACCTTGCTATATATATGTGCTTAAAACTTTTCCACAGTACTGCATATACTTGGCAATAGACACAAATTGCTGGAGGAACTCAGCAGACCAGACTGAGAGTAAACAGTCAATGTTTTGGGCTGAGACCCTTCATCAGGACTGGAAAAAAGATGAGGAGTGAGTAAGAAGATGGGGAGGGAAGGAAGAAGTACAAGGTGGTAGGTGACAGGTGAGAGCGGGAGAGGGGGACGGGTGAAGTAAAGAGCTGGGAAGTTGATTGGTGAAAGAGATAAAGGGCTGGAGAAGGGGAAATCTTGATAGGAGAGGACAGAAGACCATGTTAGAAAGAGAAGGGTGGAGGAACACCAGAGGGAGGTGATGGGTAGGTAAGGAGATAAGGTGAGAGAGGGAAATAGGAAAGGTGAGGGGGGGGGGGTGGCAGTTACCAGGAGTTCAAGAAATCGATGTTCATGCCTCAGGTTGGAGGCTACCTAAACGGAATATAAGGTGTTGCTCCTTCAACTTGAGTGTGGCCTCATTGTGGCAGCAGAGGAGACAATGGACGGACATGTCCCTTGTTTGTGATTCGACTGAATATACTTATTTCAGTTTGCATCTCAAAAAAAAATCTAAATTAGTTCAATCTCTCTTAATAGCTAATAGTCTCTAATCCAGCCAACACCCTGATCCGTTAGTTTTGCTGCTAAACTCAAGCAAATACAGAGAACTTGGTAGTACGAGGCTAAGGAAAAGGTTGACATGAAGGTGATGCCAGGAAAGACAAAATCAAGAGAGACAAAAACTTGAAGTCTATACGATCACAGTCTTAAAATGCCTCAAACTGGTTCACTGCCAATAAGTTACTTCAAAATTGTAAACAAAGAAAGAAAGATGAGATAATGAGCTGATAACTTGTTTTAGTGATGTTGATTCAGGGATAGAAAATGGTCAAGGTAATCAGAGGGAAGCCCTCTGAACTTTCTTAATGGAAACTTTCATGTTCCCCCAACTTGGCCGACAGTACCTTGGTTTAAACCCCTACTCAAAACATGGCTCTTGCAATTATTTAGCTCCCATTCTGATGCTCCAGTCTCAATAGTGGGACTCAAATCCCTCAGAAGGGAAAGTGCAGCCAGCTAAATCAGAGCTTACTCTTGCCCATTATTTCAGCAATGTATAGTTTATCAAATACAATAGCCGAACCACCCTCCCCATTCAAATTCAAAGCTCTATTACCCCAAGGTTGGAATCAGTCGAGTGAAACAGTAATCCAAACTGAACCTTAAATTGAGTAATGCACAGATGGTGTAAGCTGGCTGCAACTCCTAGCTGTTTTAAATTCCTACTCCAGTGAACATCAGTGCTGACATTTTGCCTGGGCAACTCTCCCAAAAAGTGCATATCTTGCAAATGCAAATTGTTTGCTGTGTAATCCACTCCAAAGATTTTAAAATATTCCTTGTTTTAAAGTACCATCTGTTTTGTCAAAATAAGCTTATTGCAGTCACAGTTGGTTGCAATAACAGCTCCAGAGCAGACATGACAATCCTTTTTCCCCCTGTGTAGCCTACCCACAACAATGTGATAGCCAGAAGATGCATTCCACTGCTATTGTTTGTGTTTTAGTTATTGATTGGAGTAACAAGCAGAACTCCCCTGGTCTTCTTCAGAATGAAACCATGTGATATTTTGCATCTATCTCAATGCAATTTAAGTCTAATCTTAAATTTATCAACCCATCAGTGCGGCAATGCCTTCAGCTCTGCACCAAAGTGCTAGTGTGGAATTGTTGCTCAAATCAGTGGAGGAGGAAGGTTGAGGTTGTTTGCGGCAAAGTATTCCAATAGTTTCAATGCTTTGGCAGTGGAAAGACTTAAATTAATTTTGCTCTCTCCCAATGCTTGAGTCGAATCTTAGCCACATCGCTAGGGGAAGAGGCTGGTGGAATGACAGTAAGAAAGTCAAATAATGGAGGAGTAGGCATACCAAAGTGGAAACCTAAGAATGATGTCCCAATTTAATTGTTTTGGGTTTCCTAGTTCATCCACTGATTTGGCTTGGGAGATCAAAAAAAAGGGGGATTTTAAACTCTGAAATGGAACAAAGATAGAGTTACCAAAAGAAAGAGGTCTTTGGGTGGGGGAAGGGGGCACTCATAAAATCAATTGATTACCACAGGAACTGTCTATACTTACTGAATGGTACCCTGGAAGGGGATTGTTAATTTTATCTCCATTGATGATTAATCCAAAGAATAATCTGGAAACTATTACTATATGGCTGGGATTTATTTTGCAATCCCTGTGTGTTGGATGTTTGATTCAAACGTCAAGAATCCCATTTGGAATAGAATGTAATGAAGTCGTTGCTAGCAACAAGTACACAGTGTCTTTTCTAATGAATGGTTCTGCCTCATATATTTGTTTTAGGTGTTTATTGTGATGGAAGTACAGATTTCAGACTTCTGAAGCTATTTAGAAGAGAATAAACAGGATAAACTTGCTTTACCTATACCATGCATTTAGTGGTTGCTTTATGGCAAAATTAACCAGTAGTGTGCTAATGTGTTGCTTGTGGATTATGTGCTGAGTGATTACACTCTGAACCATGACTTCTTGCTCTCCTGTAATTCCTTGGTCATTTAGCAAATACAAAGCTGAGAACACTGATTTTTCTTGCATATTGCACCCAACCATCAAGGCATGCAGCAAGTGTTGCCCAGTGAGGTTCAGATAATTTTGAGAGTCCCTGGTGAGGTAGGAGATTATCAGCAGGTAATGTTACATTTACTGTAGTAATGGATCATTACTACATTGCCATAAAGTATTGAAGTGATTAAAATTTATTGCTATTAAAATCATCTTTATGATAAAGCTAACAAGGATCACTATGTATTCTGCACGATTGCTAAGAAAATAAAAAAAATAATGTGTCCAAGTAAGAGATAGTCTTTCTTCAGCATTTCAAACTCTACTGCTAATTTTTGTATCAGTGCTAAAAGGAGAAAAATGCCGCCAAATATGCTATTTTTTGTTTTATCAATGTATATTTTTTTTATCTGTTGGGCTATCATTTCAATATCTATCCACTGAGTAGTTGTTAGTTCAGATTTTTTGAATAGTTGCTTTATGGTTGCCATGGTGGAGTTTACATCACTGAAATATGCTTGCCGTGAAGTGAGGTGGCAGGGCCAATTTCCCAATAGGTGTGATCTCATCACCTCGTTGTTTAGTGGGTAAACTCACAATGGTGAATGCAAAATGTTTACAAATCGCTCTCAGGATTAATGTTTTTTCTCCCATTATGTGTGTCATTCCCATATTTTCTTTGGTTGAGTTCCCATTCATTTTGTTAGACATGCTGCCAAGGTAATAATCAAAGGGTGATAATTTTCACAGATTTCAGTTCTTGCTGAGGTGAATTACTGTTGGTAGTTGAAGCCAGTTCCTCACAGTTTTGGATTTTCTGTGGAGGTTTTCAAGTGTTAATTCAGGTTATTCACACAGCTCAGCACAAGATTGTACTATATGCCAGGTGCTTTTGACATTCACATAAGTTTGAACTAAGGGCAAAGAGAAAGTAAAATGTTGCTTGTAAACATCTTTGTGTTTTGTATCAGTAAAACTTATCCTTTCTTTGCCAATTTCAGCTTCTTTGCTTCTCTTGTTTGAATATTCCTCAGTCCTCCCAATCACTAGCACTGACACTAATCTGAAACTAGATTCTAGAGAATAGGCAGAAACAGCCCACAAAGTGATTTTTGATTATCACAAACAAGAGAAAATCTGACGATGCTGGAAATCCGAGCAACATACACAAAATGCTGGAGGAATTCAGCAGGCCAGGCAGCAACTATGGAAAAGAGTACAGTTGATGTTTTGGGCCGAGGCCCTTCATCAAGACTGGAGGAAAAAAAGATAACGAGTCAGAGTTAGCAGGTGGGGGGAGGGGAGAATGAACCACAAGGAGGTAGCTAAAACCGGGAGGTGAGGGAGGGGTAAAGCAAAGAGCTGGGAAGCTGATAGGTGAAAGAGATACAGGACTGGAGAAGGGGGAATCTGATAGGAGAGGACAGAAATGGGGGCGGAGCACCAGAGGGAGGTGATAGGCGGGTAAGGAGATAAGGTGAGAGAGGGAATTATGAATAGGGAATGGTGAAAGGGGGGCATTACTGGAAGAATCAATTCAAAATATCGATGCTCATGCCATCAGGTTGGAGGCTACCCATCCATTTTTGTTTATCTTCTTTTTCATATGTTGTCGTTGGAAACGGTCCAGAGGAGGTTTGGGTTTGGGTATTTGATCCTCCACAATATTGCACGTGGGAATTTAAACTGGAGGTGGCAGTGTTTTCTTTTTACGAGGTCGAGTTGCGAGCTCGACATCAACCTGGCACGGATGGAGAGCGCGCTCGGGAGCGGTCTGTCACTGGATCGAACTCAGGAACCTCCATTCTCAAGCCCGGCACTGATCTTACTGCGCCACCAGCCAACCTGTGAGGATTCATGAGGATGATTCTGGGAATGAAGGGTTTAACATATGAGAAGTGTTTGGCAGCTTTGGGCCTGTACTCACTGGAATTTAGAAGAATGCGGGGGATCTCATTGAAATGTACCGAATGTTGAAATGACTTGATAAGCTGAATGTGGAGAGGATGTTTCCTGTGGTGGGGGTATACAGAACTAGAGGGTAGAGCCTCAAAACTGAGGAGCGACCTTTCAGAACAGAGGTAAGGAGGATTTTTTTTAGCCAGAGAGTAGTGAATCTGTGGAATGCTCCGACATAGACTGTTGTGGAGACCAAGTCTGTGAATATATTTAAAGTTGAAGTTGATAGTTTCATGATTGGTCGGGGCATCAAAGGACATGGTTTGAAGGTGGGTGTATGGGGTTGAGTGGGAGCCGGGATCAGCTATGATGGAATGCTGGAGCAGACTCGATGGGCTGAATGGCCTAATACTGCTCCTACGTCTTATGATCTTCATGTGGGGCGGTGCCCTGGTTACAATCAGAAATTGGATTCACAGGTACAATCACAAACATAAACTTTGCTTCTTGCTAGTCCCTACACTTTTGATTGACTTTCTCTCCTAATAGATATCAGCATTTAGTCTATGTTGTTTTAAATAATATTTTGATAAAAGGGGAAATGGAGTTAATTGCGAGGAAGAAATGACTGCCTCTGTAAATAAGGAAAATTGTACCCATAGTGTTGTATAAATCCTGAGGAATTTCTTTCTATTCGTGTTATAAAATCCTGGCAGACTGTAATTTCAATATGCAAGATAGAATCCATCTTTTGTTAAGTCACAAAAAAATCTGTTTCTGTTTTTGATGGCACTGTAATTGAAACTATTGAGTTTTTCAAATTCCTAGGTGACTGCAGAACAGCTTGAGCTCAAAGTGACAGTGAAAGCAGGGAAGCATAGAAATTGGGCACAGGACAGCCACCGACATTGGGGAAGGTTTTAACTTTATTGAGAGCACCAGTCATTAGCATAAACTTCATCGTAGAGGTGTCCTATATAGGGTTGGTGCTCTGAATGTGTATGGCTACAGGACATTTTGACACCAGATACCAACTATTGATGTGAGTTGTGAGTTTCAGAATGAGAGTGGATCCACATACCCAAATGGATCACTTCCAAAAGGCAACAAAGGAAGACTTGGAGGATGATTTGCCCCTTTACTTAGCAGCTAACTCAAGAAATCATTTGGTTACATTCTTAGATTGGGGCAGTAACTGTAGAGGAAGTCAAAATGAGTTTCCATCTGGAACATAATTAAATTAAAATATGTAAATATTTAAAAAAATAAATTTTGTTTATTTACTTGCAGTGCACGTCTCCTCACAACATTTCAGGCCTCAGGACCTATTGCACACATTAAATAATTCTGCAAGATAATGTCGACTATGGGAATGCAATCAAACCCTACACACAGCAATAACTTTACATCTCCAATAAAGAGACACTGATAATAAGTTTAAAACAATAAATTCAACCGTATATTTGTAATCTTCCGAAGATTTATTTATTTTGATAAAGGCTTTAAATCTCTTAATTGTATTGCAAGGTCTCAAAGTTCCTGTGAAATGTGTAAAATATCCTTTTATGCTATCTTGGAGCAATCTTTGGGAGTTCCAGTGATCTGGCCACCACGTATTTATCTTTCATTTGCCATCTTACTGCTCTCTCTGCCAATTAGAGATTGTTGTGCTTTAAAAAAAAAGACTATAATGACTACATTTTTAAAGCATTTAATTGACTGTAAAACTTCGTAAAATGCAATTTGTTCCTATTTTGGCTTGTTAAGTGCTTTCAGTGAGCCTACAAACCTTGCATTCATGAGACGTATCACTGCTTATTGAGCGATAGCCGAGTCCCACCTGTAATATAGTCTTTCGCTGTAAACATTTTGAGAGCACTTTGGCACTTTAAATATCTTCTGCCAGAAAAGTTCTTTAGTTATCTCTAGGCTTAAACTACTGAGTAACATGCACAAAATGCTGGAGAAACTCAGCAGGTCAGGTAGCATCTGTGGAAAGGAATAAACAGTCAAGGCTTTGGACCGAGGCCCTTCATCAGGACTACTGAGGTGCTGTTATTTAGTGTAATAGTGAAACAAATCACCATTGTCAATTTCTGTTTACCATCTACTAAAACAATTGTGCAGTTCAAGGCTTGTGCAGCAGGAGTCATTGGGTTTATTGTAGATATGCTGGCTTTTTCAAAAGAGCCATCAGTCTATGTAATCCCAATATTCCTTAAGTAGCCCTTTACATTTTCTCCTCAAATTAGTTTAAACAAAATAACCAGATATCTAGCCTCAGTGGGATCTGAAAATCTGCTAAAAAATACAAAACTTTTAAGTCCTTGTAACATTTTCATCATATCCCCTGCTTTACCCCCAACAAGCTTTTGAATCAAGTTATATACCTGTATTGGCATGGGGGATATGCTTGTCTTAAAAAAATCAACATACTGAAAATTAAAAAAAATCTGCAGATCCGCTGTCTCATTGACTTCTTAATGAGTGTCACTGCAATTATGGTGTTATGTCTATTGTGTACTTGGTTTAGGGAAAGCTATTTTAAACTCAAAATCAAAGCAATTGTTCTCTCCTACTTGCAATGTTGGCTTAGCACTGGTGAATGTTTGTTGCAATATCCCTTGAAAGTAGTGGGGAAAAAAGCAGTTGTGTTGGTATTTCAAGAGTAATATCATTCAAGTGTAGCATCCAGCTTTCATTTTGTGTTTGTTTTTGTTCAGATGTTGTTTGAGATTATAACAACTCTAGTAATTGCAACATGATTTAAATTTAAGGAAATCTGAAAAAAAATATGCTGTACAAAATATATTAACAATATCACAAGGCAGAGAGTCATACAGCACCAGAACGGGCCCTTCAGTCTATCAAGTGTCTATTTTAATCTAATTTTGCAGCACTTGGCCTATAGCCTTTGATGTCTTGTTGCTTCTAGCGCTCAACTACCGTAGATTCCGGACTACAGAGCGCACCTGATTAAAAGCCACTGGCTCTAATTTTAGAAAGAAAATCAATTTTTTACTTGTACAGGCCGCACCGGATTTTAGGCCGCACCTGATTTTCGGCCGCACCGGATTTTCGGCCGCAGGTGTCCCACGTTGTAATATGAGATATTTACACAGAAAGATATTACACGTGAGGATTTTTTAACTTTTAATTAAATCCATATGGTAACATAAACAAATACATATTGCAAATGCTTTTTTTCGAACCGTGCCTGTAACGCGGCTACTTTTAAATATACGTTGCGTATACTTTTTTACTGAACAACATTCCAATATCTCCTAACGACTGGTAAAAAATATATATACTGCAGCCTACCAGGAAAAGTTATTGATCGCCTTTAACTTAAAAGCAGCGTTCGCTCAGATCCAATGCCGCTCGCCCCCTCCTTCCCGTTTATCGCAAACTGGCATTTTTCCCACAAGACGCGGCGAAACCAGGTGTGACGTCATAGCATCCCGCGATGTAGTACAGAAAACAAATATAGTTAAAACACTTCTAACTTTAACTAGAATAACAAATGAATTACTAAGCGAAAATATTATAAACTAAATAACTGCCATAAAGGCAGCACAATGCTTTTCTTCGAGTGTTTTCCATGTTGATGAGGGTGAGTACAAATGACTGATTTACAATAATTTAATTGTGGAAGTGCGCTTGATTTATCGTACAATTTCATTGGACCTCTGTGAACTACTCATCAATTTTATTGGTCTACTGTTACGAGGCAAAATGTTTTTGGCGGCATGAAAAAAATCATGTATTAGCCGCACCGTAGTAAAGGCCGCAGTGTTCAAAGCTGTTCAAAATGTGGGAAAAAAGTAGCGGCTTATAATCCGACATCTACGGTAAATACTAATTAAGTGTTGTGCCTGCTCCCACTCTCACTTCAAGCATTGCACCCCCAATTTCAATCACCCCTCTGGGACTAAAGAGTTATGCTGCAAATCTGCTCTAAATCTTCTGCCCCTCCACCTTAATCC
Organism: Hemitrygon akajei; assembly: GCF_048418815.1. Classification (NCBI taxonomy): domain Eukaryota; kingdom Metazoa; phylum Chordata; class Chondrichthyes; order Myliobatiformes; family Dasyatidae; genus Hemitrygon; species Hemitrygon akajei. The sequence continues at coordinate 36,416,993 of NC_133134.1, read as the reverse complement.
TATGTCCTCTTGTAAAGAACACATTTTTCAATACAGCCATCTGTATGCTTCTCATAATTTTGTATCCCTCAGTCAAGTCCATTCTCAACCAAGTCCAAATCAAGGAGAAAAACAAGTTTATTCAGTCTCTCCTCATGACAGAAATACTTCATCCCAGGTAATATCCTAATGAATCTCCACTGCACCTCTCCAGTGCACTCACATCCTTCCTAACAGTGTGGTGACCATAAAAACACAATGTTGTTCAGCTTTGTCTTCATGTTTTATATCGTTGTACCATGACCTCCCTGCTCTTATATTTCATCCCGCAAGTAACAAAGAACAATGTCCCACGTGTCTTTCCATCAGTGTCAAAGCCTTGGCCACTTGCTCCTTGCCCTAATACAAGAAGCCAACATAGTGCTATAATCTTGAATCTGGTTGCAGTCTCTAAAGGAACATTCATTCCCACTGTTTATCAGCATAGATGAATTATTCTAGAGAAAGGTATGTCCTGAATCTTATCTGACCACCTGCCTCCCTTCCTCCCTTGACCTGGTGGTCACCCATTGCCTCTTTCACTGCATGTCCTTCAAAATCAGGGTAGCCATCTTGAAGAATGTGCCTTTGGCTGATCTTAATCTCTAAAACCCAGCGCTCAAGCTGGTCAAAGTAGAGCTGCTTCCATCAAATGTGATCATCTATAGGAAGAAGTACAGTTGACGATTTGGGCCAAGACCCTGACAAGTGTCCTGACGAAGGGTCTCGGCCCAAAACGTCAACTGTACTTTTTCCTATTGATGCTGCCTGGCCTGCTGCATTCCACCAGCATTTTGTGTGTGTTAATCAAGAACCTATCTATCGTTGCCTTATATACACCCAATGACTTGGCCTCCACAGCTGCTCGTGGCAACAAATTCCACAGATCTACCACCCGAGACTAAAGCAATTTCTCCACATCTCAGTTCTAAAAGGAGATCCTTCAATCCTGAAGTTGTGCCCTCTTGTCCCAGACTCCACTACCATGGGAAATAACTTTGCCATATCTAATCTGTTCAGCCCTTTTAACATTCAGAATGTTTCTATCAGATCACCTCTCATTCTCCTGAACTCCAAGGAATACAGCCCAAGAGCTGCCAGTCATTTCTCATACGGTAACCCTTTCATTACTGGAATAATTTTCGTGAATCTTCTCTGAACCCTCTCCACTGTCAGTGTATCCATTCTAAAATAAGGAGCCCAAAACTGCACACAATACTCCAGGTGTGGTCTCATGAGTGCCTTGTAGAGCCTCAACATCACATCCCTGCTCTTATATTCTATACTTCTAGAAATGAATGCCAACATTGCATTCGCCTTCTTCACAACTGACTCAACCTGGAGGTTAACCTTTAGGGCAGGGGTGTCAAACTCATTTTAGGTCACGGGCCGGATTGAGCAAAATGCAGCTTCATGTGGGCCGGATCAGTCGGACGCGTGCGAACGCAGCTTTCGTTGCCTCCGTTTTTTCAGCCTGCTCTCATGTGTCTCAGTCTCTGCTATAACTACAAAGTGTTTCACTTTACAAATTCCGTTTCTTATGAAGAAGACTGCCGAATAAACACGAAAAACCCTGAAAACCTGGTACCTGAATAAACTCAGCATTAGCCATATCATACGCCATAGGCACTTCGATTACTGGGGCCAGCTTTAATAGTAATTAGATATTATCTCGCGGGCCAAAGATAATTCCATCGCGGGCCGGATTTGGCCCGCGGGCCTTGAGTTTGACATATATGCTTTAGGGTATCTTGCACAAGGACTCCCAAGTCCCTTTGCATCTCTGCATTTTGAATTCTCTCCCTATCTAAATAATAGTCTGCCTGTTTATTTCTTACACCAAAGTGTATGACCATACACTTTCCAACATTGTATTTCATTTGCCACTTCTTTGCCATTCCCCTAAACTATCGAAGTCTCTCTGCAGGCTCTCTGTTTCCTCAATACTACCTGCTCCTCCACCTATCTTTGTATCATCGGCAAATTGTCCAAATCATTGACATACAGCATAAAAAGCAGCAATCCCAACACTGACCCTTGTGGAACTCCACTGGTAACCGGCAACCAGCCAGAATAGGATCCCTTTCTTTCCACTCTCTGTTTTCTGCTGACCAGCCAATGCTCCACCCATGCTAGTAACTTCCCTGTAATTCCATGGGCTCGTATCTTGCTAAGTAGCCTCATGTGCGGCACCTTGTCAAAGGCCTTCTGAAAATCCAAGTACACCACGTCAACTGCATCTCCTTTGTCTACCCTGCTTGTAATTTCCTCAAAGATTTACAGTAGGTTTGTCAGGCAGGATTTGGCCTATCTTGTCATGTGCCTCCAGGTACTCCGTAATCTCATCCCAAACATCGATTCCAACAACTTCCCAACCACTGATATCAGGCTAACAGGTCTATAGTTTCCTTTCTGCTGCCTCCCACCCTTCTTAAATAGCAGAGTATCATTTGCAATTTTCCAGTCATCCGGTACAATGCCAGAATCTATTGATTCTTGAGCAATCATTGTTAAAGCCTCCACAGTCTCTCCAGCTACTTCCTTCGGAACCCAAGGGTGCATTCCATCAGGTCCAGGAGATTTAGCCACCCTCAGACCATTCAGTTTCCTGAGCACCTTCTCAATCGTAATTTTCATTTCACATAGTTCACTTCCCTGACACTCGTGAATGTCTGGTATACTGCAGACATCTTCCACTGTGAAGACTGATGCAAAATACGCATTCAGTTCCTCTGCCATCTCTGCATCTTTCATTACAATATCTCCAGCATCATTTTGTATTGGTCCTCTATCTATCCTCGATTCTCTTTTACCCTTATATACTTAAAAAAACTTTTAGTATCTTCTTTGATATTAGTCGCCAGCTTCCTCTCGTAATTCATCTTTTCCTTCCTAGTGACCTTCTTAGTTTCCTTCTGCAAGTTTTTAAAAGCTTCCCAATTCTCTATCTTCCCACTAGCTCTGGCTTCCTTGTATGCCCTCTCTTTTGCTTTAACTTTGGCTCTGACTTAACTTGTCAGCCATGGTAGTGTCCTTCTTCCCTTTGAAATTTTTTTCTTATTTGGAATATATCTGTCTTGCACTTCTCTCATTTTTTGCAGAAACTGCAGCCATTGCTGCTCTGCTGTCCTTCCTGCTAGCGTCCCTTTCCAGTCAACTTAGGCCAGTTCCCCTCTCATGCCATTGTAATTTCCTTTATTCCACTGAAATAACTGACACATTGCACTTTATTTTTTCCCTCTCAAATCTCGAAGTGAACTCGATCATATTCTGATCACTGTTCCCTAAGGGTTCCTTAACCTTAAGCTCTCTTATCACCTCCGGATCATTGCACAACACCCAATCCAGCTCAGCCGATCTGATACACCTGCAATTCTTTTATTTCTAGTTTTAAAAAGTCTCTGTATCCTGTCACTTCCTACTTACCAAAACTCACACTCTGAAAGCAGAAGGTACTTTGCATGTGTAGGCCATGCTCTGGTCATTCACACCCCCCTCCACCCTTTTAAGCAGTCAAACAGTACTAGTCCATACATATGTCATCTTATTCTCAACTGAAAAGATTTCCCGAGCAAGTTCCCGCATCACGAATATACAGCCTCACTCAGGAAAATATAGTTCACATCCTTGCCTGAAACTGTAAGCTCTAGCTGAAACTCTCAAATCTTCAAGCAAATCATTTTAAAAGTCAGTAGTTTTGATTACTAAACTTAAGGTAAAATTCAAAATAAATTAGCATACTATACATCTTATCGCTCCTTTATTAACGCCTGCACTTTGAAGATAGACTGTGAGGATCACTGTGTGCCAACCATGCTGTGATCTCTCAGCATTCTTATTTGTAATAGAGAGTGGGTTGCATCATTTCTACCATATTCCTTTATCACATTAGTATTTCAGACAATACTGCCAACAGCAGCACTGAAATTCATCTTTTATATAATAAAACTTTTAAGTTTATATAATCAATTCAATAAATAAAACATTGTGTTCAGAAAAGGTATGCTTCACTAACAGCAGAAAAAACTGAGGGACTGAGGGTCTCTATTATTTTTCCTCTGAAGAATTTGGAGATTTGCATCTCTGATGAGAATCTTATATATATATATATATATATCTTTAATTGGGACTTTTCCTTCCAGTGCATAGACTGTTCCAGTGAATCCCCACTGTAAACAGGAGTACGTCATTCCTGATTTACAACTCACCCACTCTGGTGCAGAATGGTACTGCAGAGCTGGAGGATAAATCTCTGCCAATGAAAGGATCTTATCCTTTGAAAGTCATTGAGAGAAATTTGTCTTGGGTTGGCAGCACGAAACAGACCATATCCGACTGGCCATCTAACATCCAACCCTGGCAGTGTTCAGCTACAGTCAGTCCTACACTCGGGAGTTGCTGGGCGTAATGGAATGTGACAACTAACCAATACAGCTCTGTCAGTTTTGTAATGCTGTCTCTGGAGAAATATTCAGCCCACAGCAGCTACAAAATCACTGACATTTAAGTCATGATAAAATAAAATTAATTATAACTGCACCACAGTAGAAGTATTTGGAGAGGCAGAACAAATAAATTAGCACATAAGATTGACACTTTTTCAGTAACTCCTTTCTGACAGAGGAGTTTAACTATCTGTCGTGTTTCAGAAGACGGCTCTTTTGGCTTGTGTGGGTTTAAGTAACACTGCAGAGAGCTAAAGGCAAAGTGATACTGAGCCATTGTGTATTGTATGGATTGTCATATTTCAGATGTTAAACTAGTGAAACATAAAGATCCCATGGCACAATATTGAAGTATAGGGGCATTAACTACATAATCTAAACAATAATTATCTTACTCCAACTTTACCAAACAGATGATCTATTATTTTCGCAAACACAAGGAAATCTGCAGATGCTGGAAATTCAAGCAACACACACAAAATGCTGGTGGAATGCAACATGTCAGGCAGCATCTATAGGAAGAAGTACAGTCGACGTTTCGGGCCGAGATCCTTCATCAGGACTAACTGAAAGAAGAAATAGTAAGAGATTTGAAAGTAGGAGGGAGAGGGGGAAATCCAAAATGATAGAAGACAGGAGGGGGTGGGGTGAAGCTAAGAGCTGGAAAGGTGATTGGCAAAAGGGATACAGAGCTGGAAAAGGGAAAGGATCATGGGACGGGAGGCCTAGGGAGAAAGAAAGGGGGAGGGGAGCACCAGAGGGAGATGGAGAACAGGCAAGGAGTGATGGGCAGAGAGAGAACAAAAAGGGAGGGGGGGGGGAATCACCTTTCCAGCTCTTAGCTTCATCCACCCCTTCCTGTCTTCTCCTATAATTTTGGATCTCCCCCTCCCCCTCCCACTTTCAAATCTCTTACTATTTCTTCTTACAGGTAGTCCTGACAAGGGGTCTCGGCCCGAAAAGTTGACTGTACTTCTTCCTATAGACGCTGCCTGGCCTGCTGCGTTCCACCAGCATTTTGTGGATCGATTATTTCCTGTGCATGAGATCTTGTGGTAGGCCACTTGATGCACGCCTTTCCATGAGTATGAGGGTGTTTAAAAGAGTGCTTCAACGGGCTTAAAGCACGTTGTGATGTCCTAGACTTATCAAAACTGCTGTCCAGATGCAAGTTATTTCTTTCTATCTTCCTTTTCTGTATACTGTTTAGCTTAAGATTAGTGCACCAGGTGTCTACTACCAGATTTTTTTCCTGCACATGTACATGCATTGAATAAATCTGGCAAAATTCCCAAGCAGATTACTCTACAGTACAGTATCTGTATAGGAAAGGTTACTGCTGAGCACATTTCATTAACATCTTTTTTGCAAGCGGCACCAGTTGCAAACGTTGCAGTTACACTCTGGGATAAGCTTGTCACGCTTTAAACGGTTTGGTACAAGCCAGTAAACATGTCGTCTCTTGTTCATGATGTAACAACATTGTTTATGTTCATGCCTGTGTTGCTTCCATTCTGCACAGCCCTGCTTCGTTGCTCTACCATTGGTTGCCTTGCCTTCATATAGCTAGGCCCAACACTCTGAATATCACTCTGCAAACCATAAGACCACAAGACATAGGAGCAGAGTTGGGCCATTTGGCCCATTTAGTCTGTTCCACCTTTCTCTCATGGATGACTTATTTTTCTCCTCAACCCCATTCTCCAGCCTTCTCCCCATATCCTTTGACACACTTACTAATCAATGACCTATCAACCTCTACTTTAAATATACCCAATTACTTGGCCTCCACAGCTGCCTGTTGCGATAAATTCCACAGATTCACCACCCTTTGGCTTAAGAGTTCTTCCTCATCTCTGTTCAAAAGAGATATCCTTCTGAGGCTGTGCCCTCTGGTCATAGACTCTCCCACTAAAGGAAACATCTTCTTCAAGTCCAGTCATTTCAATATTCCATCAGTTTCAATGAGAATCCCCTCATCCTTCTAAAGTCCAGTAGTACAGCCCCAGAGCCATCAAACACTCTTCATACGCTAACCTTTTCATTCCCAAGATCATTCTCGTGAACCTCCTCTTGACCCTCTCCAACCCCAGCATATGCTTTCTTAGATAATGTGCCCAAAATTACTCACAATACTCTTAAGTGCAGCCTGACCAATGTCTTATAAAGCCTTAGCATCACTTCCTTGCTTTTATATTCTAGTCCTTTCAAAACGAATGCCAACATCGCATTTATTTTCCTTTCTACTGACTCAATCTGCAAGTTAAATATCAGGGAAACCTGCATGAGGATTCCCCAGTCCCTTTGACCTCTGATTTCTGAATTTGCTCCCTATTTAGAAAATGGACAACACCTTTATTCCTTCTACCAAAGTGCACGGCCATATTCTTCCCTACTATCTTCAATCTGCCATTTCTTTGCCCACTCTCCTAGTCTAAATCCTTTTGTAGACTCCCTGCTTTCTCAACACCACCTGCCCTTCCATCTATCTTTTTAATGTCCACAAACTTGGCCAGAAAATACTGCAAGTTATCCCACTGATTAACAGTTAAGTAGCAACTCTGAACAGATCTGAGGAAAGTTAATAACAAGAAAATTACCAGAACAGGACTTCAGTTATTCTCATTTTAATATAATCCTTCCAACATTCATAAATGCACGGTGACATTACCTACTAATAGCGCGATCAATACAGCCCTTCATTTTATCGCTGTCACATTATACCTTTTTGATTCAAAATCTGTTGCTGAGCAACAACTTGTATTTATAAACCACTTTTTAGCATATCAAAGTATCCCAAGGTGCTTTACAGGCACGTTATAAGCAAAATTTAACTTCGAGCCTTATTTATAAATATTCAGGCCGGTGACATGATCAAAGAGATGGATTTTAAGGAGTAGCTTAATGGAGAAAGGAGACGTAGGTAGGTTTGGGACGGGAGGAATTAACATCTTGGAGCTGAAGGTACAACGTCTAATGGGGAACAAGTAAGGTCAGGAATAGCCAAGAGCCCAGAAATGGAGGAACTCAAATCTCAGAGGCTTTGCTGATAGTACGGTAATAGGATCAGAGTTTTGAGGAGCTCTGCCATGGTAGTATTTGAACATAAGGCTGAGAATTTTAAAAGCAAGGCATTGTTTAACTAATGCTAATGAGTTTCAGCAGGCTAATGGGACTCAGTTCAAGTAAAGGCACAGGCAGCCAAAACTGAAATGAAACCGACGTCCTGTTGGTCATTTAATGACTAGGTACATAATGATTTATGATGCAACTTCATTCCCTGGAATCAAATTCTGACCATACCATCTGAGGTGTGAGCTAATGACCCATTCACCTGGCTGTGGCTATGTCTGACATGAATGTTTGGCTTTCATGTGAGATCACCAACAATTCAGAATTGCTCTACAGCGACTTGCTGTTAATCTCTTCAATAGAAACTCAAGAAGAAATTTCATAAATACACAATCATATAAATATAATTGCAAAGAAAGCACAACAGTGCCTCTACTTCCATCGGAGTCTGCAGAGGTTCAGCATGTCATCAAAAACCTCAGCAGACTTCTATAGATGTGTGGTGGAAAGTGTGCTGACTGACTGCATTACAGCCTGGTACGGGAACACCAATGCCTTTGAGCAGAAAATCCTACAAAAGGTAGTGGATTTGCCCCAGTACATCACAGATAAATCCCTCCCAACTATTGAGCACTTACATGAAACACTGCTGTAGAAAAGCAGCATCCACCATCAAAGATCCTCACCACCCAGGTCATGCTCTTTTCTTGCTGCTGCCATCAGGTAGAAGTTAAAGGTGCCTCAGGACTCACACCACCAGGTTCAAGAACAGTTACTACCCCTCAACCATCGAGCTCTTGAACAAAAGTAGATAACTACACTCATTCTACTTTTGGTGTTCCCACAACTGATGGTCTCACTTTAAGGACTCTTTGTCTTGTTATTTCATGCTCTTGTTATTTACTGCTATTCATCTATATTTCCATTTGCACCATTTGTTGTTTGTTGATCCTGTTTACGTTTACTGTTCCATAGATTTGCTGAGGATGCCCGCAGGAAAAACAGACTCAAGAGTTGTATGTCATGGCACATATGTACTCTGATAACAAATTTTACTTTGAACTTTGATTAGTAATTCAAATAAACTCTTCATGAGCTTCCATCCACATGCAGGTATTGATTTTAAATGATGTTTCGATGACAAACTCCACCATCTTCATCAAAGATGATGACTAGGCACATCTAGTCCTGCGGTATGTATACTCAACTCCCATCGTCTGTACCTCTTGATTGGTTAGTCCTTAACTAGTTAGGTTTCTGCTGTCCCAGTTTGCTTACAATCATATTCCAGTTCTTACTTAAAGCGAGACCTTCGTCTTTGTGAAAATTCTTATACCACTGGACTAGACGTGCCTAGGCATCATCTCTGATGAAGATGGCAGAGTTTGTCATTGAAATGTTGGTTAATCAATACCCATACCCAGCTGGAAGCCTGAGAAGAGTTTATTCATCAGTTACGCCGGGAAAGCACTAGATCCTTTTTCACAGTAATAATTCCTTTTTAATTAGTTTATATATTTGCTGTAAAAATATTAGTGATAAGGTAAAAGGCTGTTTGACTGCCAGTGAAGTGACAGAGTTAGAAATCAGTTGATGAATCTGCCAAGTATACAGTCTGTGCAATTGGAGTTGACACCCGATATTTCAGCAACAGATGCTTCTCTTCCTGTAGGGTTATCTGAGGTTCATGGGAGTGCTGGCAGATTCACCCTAAAACAACACCGATTTAGAGAGGCGATCTCAGTGTTCAATATTAATATGATTAGCATCTTTGAACTCGTCTGGAATCAATTTATATTTTGAAGAGAGTCCTCGTCAGTGCTACAAAGTGAGGAATTGTTGGAATAAATCAAGTCCTTCTGGCTGCAGAACATTAAGACTCAAAACTCTTTCGTAAAGCAACCTTCAGTCATTCTCCAGGCAGTGGGGTCAATGTGGTAGTGGAGACTGTCTTGATAATTTCAAATCTCCTCAGAGAAATTCTTACCTTATTGGTTTTATTAAAAAAAAACATTCAGCAGAGACTGTAAAGCTGTGTTTTTAATTTAATATTTCTGTCATTTAAGTAATCAGAAACTGTAGCAGAGTCAGTGGAGGCCTATAATTATGTTCCTCTTTTGAATCTCATTTAAATATATTGAATCACATCATCAAAGATGCGCTATCCCATCTGTGGGTTTTTACCACTAAGAATTAGCTGCTCCTCACTCACTAGATGAAGCTCTCAATCACTGTACCCCCTTTAAACTTAAGACTCCTCCCCAACAATTATTAGAGAGGGACAAAAGACTGCAGATGCTGGAATCTGGAGCGACAAACGAGCTGCTGGAAGAACAGGAGGAAATAAATACCGGTAGTTGCAGGGCTTTGACCTCAAACATTGACGATTTCATTCCTCCCACAGATGTTGTTCAACCTGCTGAGTTACTCCAGCAGATTGTTTGTTGCTCCAGTGAATTAGATCAACTTGGACTGGCCAGGGGTTTAAGTGCTGCCTGGAATGTTGGATAAAATGTTTCCTCAAAATATTGACCAAGGGTCTCATGTGAAATATCTCACTTAAATTCCCAGTAAGCAGAGACCTCCTAATCCTACTTAACATGAATTGGCTCTCATAACCAGAGAGACCTCAAGATATCCATTGCGTGAAATGGAAATATGCCAACCTGCTACTGCTGATATTGGGGAACAGTAGTTGAGGTACATTATTGGGACTAAATAAAACCAACTTTCATGTGATTGTCTGTTTTGAGAGGACTTATTTGTCTAAATTTCCACAAAATGTGAAAATCCTTCACAATGAGTGTAAATATTTTTCATGTTTTGGTACATGCCAAGTGCCAAAATCAAGCCCTTTTAAGAACAGATCATGTGACATATTTTGCCAAAGATAATGTAGGGATGCATTTATTTAAATCTTAAAAAGATTTCCACACAATTTTAGTAAATCTTAGTTGTGTTAGTTTGTCATCTAAACATAAAGCTATTGAGAAATTTGAAATCATCACAATTAAGCCAAAACAGATTCAAATTCTGTACTAAAAAAATTAATTGCTGGATAATTTGAATTGAGCGACTCATTGCAAAAAAAAAGGAATTACTAGTACAGGCCAACTCTCGATGAATTCCTGAAAGCTTGATCACATGATTGTTCCCTCCAACTGCCCTGCACAGACAAAGAGCCATTTCACACCCCTCCAATACTTTTATAATTAAAGCATTCAAAGAAAAGTGAGGGAAATAATAAAGACTTTTATGTGATTCTCACATTTGTCCAGGAAATTTAACGACTATCCAGGCCAGTCCTGAAGGAACTGGCAAATTGCTTCCTAGGCCTCAGCTACTCTTGCAGTGACCATTAGGATACATAGCTTTTATAAACAGGAGGGGATATGGGAATTTAATTTCTTCATATTTAATAATCCACCTTTCCTTTGGCAATGAAATGCCCTCCTACATTATGCAACTTTAAAACACCTTCAGTAAGTTGTAGTGTATAAATTTGTAAATGAGCATTCCTGATCAATCTCGGCACAAAAGAGAGGTCCAGCCAGTCCAGAAGCATTCAAGATACCAACATTAATTTATTTCTTGTTGAGTAGCTGAATGACTTTGAGAAATTGGAATGCCTGCTGTACTATAGTTACTTCAAATGGAATTTTAATAAGCTAAGAAGTTTTACCTTGCCATATGTAGATATACAAGGACAGGGTGTATGTCAGTCAGAGGAAGGAAGTAGTTTTGGCTGATACATGGTAGAGCAGAGCAGACTGTTCTCCACACAGGAGTGTGCCTGTTTTCATGAACTCCGTGGCACAGTGCAATTAACAGTTGTTTTTACACACTATAACCCAACTCTTTCCTCTGATTTATTTTTGTAGCCCAGAGTACATCCCTGGTGGAATTTTTCCAGAGAAAATATTTCAATGTACAGTATCCTTGGAGACAGATTTTTGGTGCTACATTTCAAAAATATATGGGTCTGTTTTTGCACATTTTATCAGCTGTCATTATGTAAAACTGGCAAAAAAATGATCTGCAAATTATTACAGTTTTTGACACTAATTGCTCTTATCCAATTACCTACTGTAGGCCAGCAGGTCCTAACTTTTCGTTAACCACTCTGCTCCTCAGGTGACGTTAAGCTGCAGAGCAATAATTTCTACATTTCCATCCTCCTTTCCAGAGGTTTCAACTGCATTACTATTATCTTCCACCTACTTACTGAGATAACAGCACTCCTCCAATCTGGCATTCCTGATTTTCTTATCACCACTACTCACAGCCATGCCTTCAGATGTGCAGCTTTGGAATTCCTCCAATAAATCCCTCTGATTTATTTCTTATAATAATTTTCCCGTCACCCTCCTCATTAACTTCTTAGGTGGCCAGTAAGCAGATACAGATAAGAACTCATAAATTGAAGCAGGTGTAGGCCATTTGACTTCTCGTGCCTGCTCTACCAATCAATAAAATAATGGTTGATCATTTACCTTTATGCAACTTTCCTTCACTAACCCTAATTCCATGATTCCCTTGTTGTCTAAAAATTAGTTGATCACTGTCTTGAATGTACTCATCAACTGATTGCCTAGACTTCTAGGTAAAGAGTTTCAAAAATTTCTTATCGTCTAGGGTGAAGAAATTTAACCAGAGAGTTGGACTCCTATGTCTGAGTCGGTGGCCTCTTGTCTGCACACCTTTGTCAAGGAAATGTCACCCTCTTGTTAGCCCCATAAGAACTTTTTACATCACAATGAGATTTTCTCTCAAGTTTCTAAATTTAAGAAAATTCAAGCATAGTTTTCTAAGTTCTTCTTGAACGACAAAGCTACCATCACAGGAATCAATCCATTAACTAATTCTTTATCAGTGTTAGTGTTTTTTTCGAATCCTATGTTCTATTCTATTATTTATAAATCCACATTGCCTATGCTCATCCCATTACTATACTATTCCACTCATAATAGACTCCAGCATTTCTCTGTTGCTGAAGGCAGGCCAGCTAATGTACTTTATTCCCTTTTTTATAAGTGTAAGGTAACAAATCCCTCATTGGTGGGAACAGTCCCATAATCTTTGGAATTCTGGGATACGGTAATTCATATCTCCACTCTTTCCATAGCTATCACCTTCTAAACTCTAGGATTTAAGTCATTTTGGTCTGAGAGAGATATCAGCATTCAGTCTCATTAATTTTTACAGTACTAATTTTATAACGCTTATCAATTTCTTCAAGCATCTCAATTGCACTTGACCTCTGGTTCTCCACAATGTTTCTTCATGATGTGTATATAATTATAGTTTAATTTCTCTGCTTTTTGTTTTATAAAAGGAGCCACATGAAAATACCCTTTCCTTTTACAAATCTATGGAAGCTTTTTACTGTCTGTGTTTATGTTACTCACTCTTGCATTTCACTTTCTTTTCCCTTATCAAAGCCTTAGTTCTCCTTTGCTGTACCCCAATCCTTTGGCGTGCTGTTTTCTTTGGCAATACCATACGCGTTTTCCTCTCATCTAAAACTGTTGCCAGATTTTCCTTGATAGCCACACATTCCGTGCTGGAAGCTTTGCCTTTAAAGGGAATATGTCTATTACTAGTAAAACATTAGCTATTGTTTTATTATTGGCAAACCTATTGCATAAAATTTTAGGTTTTTTGTCACTCTGCTCTAAGTGTTCTAACCTATCAGATAATCAGATAGGATCTAGTGCTTTCCCGGTGTATATGATAATTAAACTCTTCTCCGGCTTCCAACCGGGTGCAGTTATCTATTTTAACCAACGCTGCGATGACAAACTTCGTCACCTTCATTAGGGTTGATGCCTGCACGTCTAGTCCAGTGGTGTTGATTACCCCCCCCCCCCCCCCACTGTGAGTCCCTCCTGATTGGTAGTCCTCAACCAATCAAATTTCCACTGTCTTACTTTGTTTTGAAGGAAGACTTTAAAATAAGACTGGAGAGTAAGAATTTTAACAAAGATGAAGGTCTCGCTCTAAGTAAGGAATGGAATTTGATTGTAAACAAATTGGGACAGCAGAAAACTGTTTAGTTGAGGACTAACCAATCAGGAGAGATGGTTGGCAGGGGTATATATACCATTGGACTAGACATGACCAGACATAATTCCTGATGAAGATGGCGAAATTTGTCATCGAAATGTTGGTTAAAATCAATACCTTCATGTGACTAGAACCCCGAGAAGAGTTTATTCGTCATCAGATAGCTGATTAACCCTTCTTATTTTAGAATATTTGATTTAAATTTGCCTCTTTCATAGTTGGTTTCTCAATATATTCATCAAGTTTACCATCTTTACACACTCAATGAATTGCTCTATTAGGTTAATATGTCATAGGCACATCTCAATTCCTAAATTATATAATGTAATATATTATATTATCATATAATACCATGACTACTATTTTAGGACAACATATACAAATATTTGCTTGCTACTTGGATCCTTCTAAACTGATTTTCCTTCTTGATTTTCAGAATTATGATTTTTTTCCTTTAGTGTCTTAATTCCATTCTTTTTAAAAACAAGGCTACCCTTTCTTTCTCACCTTGCCTATGACTTCTGAACATTAAGGTTCCTATAGTGCAGAATTTTCAACTGTGGTCAGTCTGTAATCAATCTATTATAAAAGTTCCATTTATGTCACTAATATATCTAATTATAAATGCTGCATTGATTCAACAGCCCTTAGTTTTGTTCTTTGGACAGTTTTTTTTTCCTGTTCTGACTCTAGTACTGACATGTTTACATGTCCATATCTTTCTGACAGAATTTGGCTACCATTACCCATTACCCATTTTACTATTCTACACTGTCATTTTGACCTTTGTCTTTAACTTCCTAAACTTTTCACCATCAGCACCTGCCCATTCACCCTACCCACTACTTAGCTTAAGGTGTATCTACAGCTCGAGGAGTTTGATTCTCCAAATCGCTGGTTCCAGTCTGATTGAGGTACAGTTCAACCCAGAGGCCAGCTCCATCTTTCCCCAGTTCCCAGTCAAAGCAACCACACTATTCTTCAAGGTATGCATTTATTTTTGGAAGGTTATTTACTATGAGCCAATTTGGACATGGTCTGGATAGAAATCCAGAAACTGTTGTCTTTGTTGCTCTGTTTTTTTTGCATCTGGACTCCCGTATTCCCTCAGGAAACCTCCTTAGCCTTATCTAGCTCATTATTCTCAGCACAGACCAGGAATGTACCCCTCTGCTCCATACTTACTTCCAGCCCTGAGGAAATGTCCTTAACCCTGCCACCACACATGGCCTCCAGGATTCAGCTTACAGCTGCAGAGAACAGCCTTACCTGATTATCATTATATTGAATTTCATTCCCACAACCGGAATGGTCTGCCATACAATGGTGCCAAGACCGTTTAATTTATCCATCCTGCGGCCTCCTGTCTCATTCACGTAGGCCACAAGAACCTCATTCCTGTTGGACAAGTGTAAGGCTCGAGACTCAGCAGAGCTATGTTCTGGATCCCCATTCCACCCATCATGCCTTTCTATCCCACTTAACAGACCCTGTTTGGTAATACACCTTGAAGTACTTCTGAATGTTTCATTTTGCTAATGATGCCTTATAAATTGAAACTGAGACTGTTAAGAATACTGTATAAATTTACTACAATATAATTGCGTGTTTCCTTCTATTTCATCCCTTCCTTATTCCAGAAAAAGATTGTGCACAGGTACTGTGATTGGAAGCCCATCATCCCTCTGCTTCAAATGCAAGACCAAACAGTGAGTTTCTGTAGAACTTACGCTGGCTTGTTGACAGAAGGTGGATCCATTTATTCCCACTTACCTACCTGTTTCTCTAAACCTTTTGAGTATGTTTTTTCTTTTCATATGTTTATGCACTCTTTTTTAAGAATTACCCTGAATTCCTCCTTCCGCTGTTGTCTCTGAAATACATTCCATTTGATAAGACAATGCCTCCTAATATCTATATCCATATCATTGATGAAACCTTTAGTGTTTCCACTTTAGTTGTAATTAATTGATCAGTGGAATAGATTTTCTTCTTTTGAAAGCGAGTGTGTTTTGATTGTTGCTCGCGAGAGATCATCGGGAACTGATCGATTGATGGAGAGGAAAAATTCTGTTGGTTGTGAAGTTGTGGACAAATGTGCATGCTCTGAAAGCTCCAGCCTGATCGCGAAGGATTGGTTAGGAATGTTTCTGTATGTGTTTCTGACACGTTTTCAGTCCAGATATTGGTGAACAGTGGTGTGATAGAGAGTAAGACTCCACACAAAGTGGATTTCTGTATTTTCACCGGTAAGCAAAATACCACCTAAAGCAGTTAGACTATTAACTGTTTTGTAACGGAGTATTAGTGCTACTGCCTGACGGCTCCAGTAACCCAGGTTCAATCTGCTAATTTATGTGTGGAGTTTCTACCTGTGAATGCATGGGTTTCTTTGAGTGCTTCAGTTCCCTGTCACATCCCAAGGCCATGTGGGATGGTTGGTTAATTGATAACTGTAAATCATCCCTAATGTTTACATAAGTGGTAGAATATGTGGAGTATTGATAGGAATGTGATGTAATAAAAGAGGATTAATTTAAGCTTGGAGTAACTTGATGTTCAGTGTGGATTTGGTGGGCTGAGACACTGCTGGACTGTATTTCTTATTGTTGAACATTATTTTGGTTTTGACAATGCTAATGTAAAAAATATGGCAAGCACAAATCTTGTTTAAGTTACACCACACAGTGAATGACAGAATTCTTTTCACCAGTCAGTAAATATCATCACATAGTTGTCAATCAGAGAGGATGAAAGCACAGGGTGAAAATTTCTCCCAAAGGTAATAAAACCCAAGAAGCAAAACCCGGAAAAGATTGAGAGGGAGCTAACCAAAAGCTTTTTAACTTGGAGGCAAAGGTGCTGCACTTTCTCCACAAAAGCAATCAAGAATTTTCATTCTCACGGTATCAGTTAACCCCAGTATGGTGATCAGAAACCTAGTTGGCAGCAACTGCAAACCTTGGGAAAGGGATAGGGAATATTGCAGCAATTAGGAACCATCAAGGATACAAAGATTGGGAATCCTTAGGAATATACAGGTTAATAACCTCATGAGCAGACAGATTGAGTCACCTAGGAATCTATCGATCAAGAACTCTGGGGAGTGCACAGATTTGGGAACTTTTGAGAGTGTATGTTTTGGGAATCCTGGGAGTGTACAGATGGGAAATATTTGGGGGTATACAAGTCTAGAATCTTTCGGAGAGTACAGATTGGGAATCATTGGAAGTGTATTGATCTGGAATACTCAAGAGTATGTAGGTAGAGAATGTTCATATGAGGAATGTGGAGGTCTGTAGAGATCAGGTTCTCTGGGGGAGAGAGAGAGATACAGTGTAATGGCCTAGGAGGGAGGAGAGGAAGTCAAGAACACTGGAGAGGTTTAATGACAGAAAATCTTCAGATGTGGTGATTGGCAAGCCTCAAAGCAGGATTGGTTGGGTAGCCATTCTTCAGCTGGTCTGCACATGACAGGCAGTATCTCAATGATCTGAAAACAGGCAGCACTGATCTGATTGCCAGATGCAGTGTTCTCTACTCTGACAGATTGTGAATTGTAGTTCTTAAATTAAAATGTGCTCTTTTTTGCCAATTATGATTTAAATGGGTTAGAAAGTTAATAACTTACTGTGTTTGTCTCTGATAACCCTGACATTGCAGGAAGTATTATGGTAGCATTATAGAGGATACAGAAGGGATTTAAGTAGATGCTGCTCAAGTGGAGAATTTTACTAATGAGTCGAGCTAATCTGGGGTTACTTTCTGTGGAATAAAGGAAGCTGACTGGAGATTTAACTGAGTTGTGTAAAATTATACAAGGCCTAGTTGGAAGATAAAGAGCACTTACTTGCCTTGGCGGAGAACTCAGCAACAGGTGGCATGGATTTAAAGTAATTGGTGGAGGGAGTAGTGCAGAGATGAGAATAGTTTTCACCTGAAGACTGACAGGGGTCGACAATGCTGCCTGAAATGGTAACTGCAGCACTTAAAAAAATTACATGGATAATCACTTTGTGTCATCACCCGCATGGCTACAGATCATGAACTGTACGGTGGGATTAAGCTGGATCACCTTTCTTCAACCAGTATTGATGTGGTGGGACAAGTGGCTTCTCACATGGTAAATTTTTGCAATTTTATACCCAGCAGCAATGATCTAGTTGCAGGCTACTGCACTTTCTGCTTGGCCAGGCATTGGTACATTGCTTAGGGTGACGCTTAAATTAATATTTTTTTCTCTGTAAATTACAGCCTCTACACACCAGCTTAATTACGTGCAAGGCTTGAAATGGATTGAAGAATATGTTGTTGATTCAGCTTTGTGAAGGGAAACACCTCTACTGGTGCCCTTTGTTGATTCAGCGTCTTTAATAACATGGCACAATCATACATCTGTGTTGCCTTTTCTTCTTGTATGAATGTACTTTGTTTATCCAGAAGAATTTGACTGTGACAAATATTGTTTCGAAAGGAAAGTACTTAACTCTATGTGGCCCCTGCTTTGAGCAGCACATATACCAGCAATATATTTCAACAACCAACATAAAAAATCTTTGGTTAGGGTGAGGTTTGGAGACACTGCCCCATCCATAGCACGCTGGCAGCTGGGTGGGAGAAAGTCTAAGTCCAGTTTTGCCATGCAATCGATTGTAAAGGAATAGGCCAGTTGTTTAAAAAATTTGCCCCGTTACCTCCTGAAGTTGTAAATATTTTAAACAGGTGATGTTTGAAAACAATTTCCTTCTCTCTATCTTTCTGCTGCTCTGCCCTCTTTTCCCATTTAGGTGGAATATGTTATCTCATAAAGAGCACAAACATCTGCTTCTTCCACTTATGTAAATTTGTTCCAAGCCCTCCAGATCGGGGAACAATGCCAGTGAGTAGATGGAAGTTCACCTCGATCCAAGATCCTGATTTCCCTCTCTCCTTTCTAAATGCCTAAAATTTCAAAGCCAGGGGTTTATCTATAACTTAGAAAGTTTAGCTTTATTTCTTACTGGGAGGTGGGTTGGAGATCTGTCTCTACCAAAGGAGGTGTAAAGCGCTCCTTCCTTCCACTAGCCTGCAGATTACTCTTTGGCAAGGTTTAGCCCTGCTTAACCCCCCTGATCAGAATAATTTGAAGCCATGGGAATGGGCGGTGGATGGTCGTACGAGCAGCTGGTGCAGATCACAAGTCCTGGTTATGCGACCACTGACGCCAGGCAGATAACCTCTGAAAAGTATTGATAATGGCTGGGGTCATCTGTCTTTAAAGACATTGCCCAGAAGAAGGCAATGGCAAACCACTTCTGTAGAAAAATCTGCCAAGAACAATCATGATCATGGATAGAGCATGATCGCCCACGTCATATGACACGGCACATGATGATGATGATGATGATATATCTGTCACACGTACATTGAAACATACAGTGAAATACATTATTTGTGTCAAATCAAATTACCAAGGATTATGCTGGGCAGCCCACAAGTGTCACCAGGCATCTGGCACAAACAAAGCATGTCCACAACTTTCTAACCCTAGTGTCGTTGGAATGTGGGAGGAAAACAGAGCAGTTGGACGAAACCCACACAGTCACAGAGAGAATGTACAAACTCCTTACAGGCAGTGTAAGGAGTTCAATCATTGATTGCTGGTACTGTAACAGTGTTACACTAGCCACTACCCTACCTGAGAGGATCATGCATAACATACATTTATGTCATATGAAGCTGACATATTTTTATGCCCCACTTTCCAAAGATGTACAGGTTAGGGTTAAGAAGATGCGGCATGCTATGTTGGCACCAGAAACATGGCACGCTGGGATGCTGCCCCAGAGCATCCCTGGACCATGTTGGTCATTAATGCAAACATTTCACTATATGTTTCAATGTACATGTAACAGATAAAGCTAATCTTTACCTTTATATGCTCCTTATTATTAACTGGTTGAGGTACAGAGAAGATATGCAAGATATTTGGTGCAGATCTGAGTTTTCCATTTATGTTAGTGCAGGGGACATCTTCCTCTTGTTGTCCAGCTTATTATCAGCAGTTGTTGAGGTTGTAATGAAAAAAAGCAGTATCAGAGGTCACAAATGCTTGCAGTTAAAAGGAATGACTTATCAGAAACCAGAATGAGCAAAATTCTACCCTTGTAATTAAGCAGATTTATGAATCACGCTTTGAAATGATCCTATTTTTCTGTTTCAAGTATAAGGTGTGCAACTAAATGTAAACATAGCCACAATGACTTTCATGACCTTGGAACATTAACAATAATTTTTACATATATGTGGCAACTTTGATGTAACAGTGTGACCCAAGTTACATAACAGAAATGTTATGAAATAAATTTTGAACCAAGCCTCATTATGACAACAGTGTGCAAGTAAATAAAAGCTTAGTTGGGGAGGAAAGTGAAGGTGTAGGGAGAGGTTTTTGGAGATAAGGGGCATACGATCTGAAGGGATGATTGAGATAAAATCACAATATACAAGTTTGCAGGGAAGAGATCTTGGAGAGTTGCTGGGATTTTAAAGAGGAAGGGTGAGGCTACAGAGGAATTTTAATCAGAAGCAAGAGCATTTTACATTTAACAAAACT